>NC_066282.1:13782727-14103863 GCF_905404315.1 Leptidea sinapis
GAGCGTACGGGTCACCTGGTGTTAAGTGATCACCGCCGACCACATTCTCTTGCAACACCAGGAATCAGAAGAGCGTTGCCGGCCTTTAAGGAAGGTGTACGCGATTTTTTTGAAGGTACCCATGGGACATGTCGTATCGTCCCGGAAACACCGCACAAAGAAGCTCATTCCACAGCTTTGTAGTACGAGGGAGAAAGCTCCTTGAAAGCCGCACTGTGGATGACCGCCATACATCCAGATGGTGGGGATGATATCCTAACTTGTGGCGTGTCGTGCGAAGGTGGAATCTTCCCATGTTATGACGGATGCTCCCATGCCTTGATGGTCAGGTTGATGACCCGATTTTTCTCTCCCTTCCAGATATTATAGTGCATTGAAACTTCAGTAGGCTCAGTTTAACCAGTGGGAGGCTGATTTGCACAAGATGCCGGCTAGATTATGGGTACCACAACGGCGCCTATTCCTGCCGTGAAGCAGTAATGTGCAAGCATTATTGTGTTTCGGTCTGAAGGGCGCCGTAGGTAGTGAAATTACTGGAGAAATGAGACTTAACATTTTTCAGGAATCCTGCGTGGCACTGCATTGTAATGGGCGGGGCGTATCAATTATTATCAGCTGAACGTCCCGCTCGTCTCGTCCCTTATTGTCATAAAAAATTGTTATTACTTATAAGCTTTAATTAACTTTTTAATAATTATTATTATTACTTTATGATTATTTCCAGGTGTTGTAGCAGTACTGTTCTGCGGTATTTGCCAAGCACATTACACGTACAATAATCTGTCTGCGGACTCCAGGAACAGAACTAAGCAGCTGTTCGAACTCCTCAATTTCTTAGCGGAGAACTTCATCTTCACATACATCGGAGTGTCCATGTTTACGTTTCCGAAACATCACTTCGACCCCTGGTTCATTATTGCTGGATTCGTATCCTTTTTAACTGAAGTAAAGAACAAATTAAAATTTGAAAAATTAAATTTTTACAGTAACAGATGACAAAACAAATTTATTATCTGCTATTTTATGACTCTTTCTTAACTTTCGTGGAACTTTCTACCATTGTTTTTGTATTGTTTTCTCGCATTCTTTTCGAATGGACACGTGTGCCTGTGTACCTTGGGACTTACTCAGTTATAGTCGAGAAACTCGCGTTAGTGAGAAACCTCTATAAGCGAGAATGAGATTGTGCTCCCTTGAACTCTCGCTTATCCAGGTTCGACTGTACATGGTAAATATGTACGTATTTTTTCGAGTCTTTATGTTCGACTTATTTTTTTAAAATATATTTTTTAAAAAAATTTGAACTTTTCACGACTTAATAATTTCTTAAACGTATATCCAGCTAACTTCGATACTGGGGCGGGCTATCAATATATACCCACTATCATTCCTATTGAACCTGGGCCGGAAGCCTCCAATACCAATGAATTTCCAACACATGCTCTTCTTTGCTGGTAAGTTGTTTATAAGAATCTAATTGATTGGTGCACAATAGTAGATTGTTAATCGAGGGTCAATTCCCGGGGTATTTAGACGCCCGAGCGCAGCAAGGGCGGCTATAGTCCGAGATGAGTAGAATAAAACTATTTGTTTATCTAAACTATTCAGATAATATGTAATAATATTAGTAGTACCTATTTAAAATAATTGTCAAATTAGGACAATTTATGTCGACTTTTTGAATTTTATATATGGATCTCACCGCGTAATTGTTGCGGCTTATTACGCTCAAAGAAGTTTGTGCTAAGTTCACACTGGCTGTTTAGAAAGTCACATGGCCGCAGCATTTTTTTTAATAGTTTTTCTTTTACATAAAACTCTACACAGCTGACAGCAGTTCTATTTTTAAAGCTCATTCCGGCCCTTGGGTGGGTAGTAATTTGTATGAGTTTTTCCCTCTCTGTGGAGGGAAGCAACATTTTCTACCCAACAATACTTTGCGAGTATGAGAAATGAAAATATATTTGTTATTGTATTTTATTATGGGTCTGGATAAAGTCTTGTATGCAACTGTTGATAATTAGGTATTAAAACACCCATGTGTTACTATTATCACATGATATGCCCACATTCATGTTTTAATACCCCTTATTACACAACAGTTGCATAAATAACTATTAAAGGTGCTTCCAGTGACTAAATATGAATATTACAGGTAACGGAATTGCCAGGCAAAACAGAATGAGAGCTTATTAAATTTTATTACCTACCGTACTGATATAAAGGGAAGTATTTAGGTAAAACTGCAGTTTATGCAATTACCTAATCTTTACCCCCTCATGTATGCAATGAGTGTATATACCTATATAGAAGCAAGTTTCGCAAGCACGACCTGTGCTTGCGAAAGTGTTTAGTCTTTAGCTTGTCAGTAGAATAAATTCAACAATAATAATAAATAAATAAATAAAAAACTTTTATTTGGAGCAATTTAACAAAGATAATACAAACAAGTAAAAACGATGATAGCTGCAAAAGTATAAACTGCAGCGCAGCTAACAACACCCTTCTCCGAATACAATAAGGACTGATGTTCCATGCACAAAGATCTAAATAGTAAACAGAGTACGGTAATTGATAACAAGACATTAAAAAAATTGTACAGGATATGTGATTTGAAATGTATACATTATTATTATTATATTATGTGTTTAGTTTTGGGTGAAGTGTGTAGGTGAGTGTTAGAGATATGTAGGTATATAGTGATTGTGAAGTTTGTTACATTTGTGCTGTGTGTGGTTTTGTTAGGTGTGTGAGGGAGTGATGACAATGTGGCAACTCTTTATCCAAAATGAATTAGTAATAAACTGTTTTGTACTAAAAAGGACGCGCTTTGTCTATGTTCTGCGAAAGTAGTATTTCTTCTTAAATAGAACCAAACTGACATACTTACCGAAAGGAGACACTTCTGCTGAAACAGTAGACGATGGTACCTGACGGTTGGATGTAGTTGCACCATACATTAGTATGGTGCAATATGTTAATAGGTAGATAGGTGTGTTAACAACAACCAATTAAAACAACACGTTTATTTCTCTGGCTATCATAAAGGCCGTTACTTGTAATCTACTACTTATTTGATATTTTGGAGTAGTATTCACACGATACGCAACAAATTATTATATCATCCCCACTAATGCATGTGTGGCGGTCCTACATAGTGCGGTTTTCAAGGAGCTCGTTCCAAGAACTATAAATCTGTGGAATGAGCTTCCTTGTGCGGTGTTTCGGGGACGATACGACATGGGTACCTTCAAAGAGAGCGCTTACACCTTTTTTAAAGGCCTTCCTCTGGTGTTGAGCACTTACATCAGGTGACCCGTACGCTCGTTTGTCCATAAATTACATTCATAAAAAAATATATAGCGTGTGGTACTGCCTTAAGGAGTTATTAATTATCGGAGTGAATGTTACGTAGAGCGACCGTTAGAGGCGCTGACGGAAGTTTGAAGGTCGCTTCGCCGGGCGTTGAGAAATGCCCGCGTTCGCGCTGTTGGTTATGTGTTTTAGCTATTTTAACTCTTTATTGTGTGTAATATCGTTTCTCGTGTTCGTACGAGTAGTATTGTTAACTTTAAACTTATATTACTAACGGACCAATGGGAGGCTCCTATGCACAGGATGCCGGCTAGATTATGGGTACCACAACGGCGCCTATTTCTGCCGTGAAGCCGTAATGTGTAAGCATTATTGTTTCGGTCTAAAGGGCGCCATAGCTAGTTAAATTACTGGGAAAATGAGACTTAATATCTTATGTCTCAAGGTGACGAGCTCAATAATTTTAGTACCGCTCATAATTATTGGGATTTTTCAAGAATCCTGAGTGGCACTGCATTGTAAAGGGCAGGGCGTATCAATTACCATCACCTGTACGTCCTGCTCGTCTAAGTGGATTCCAACTGTACCTACCCATGCTATAACAAATAACATAATATTGCAGGTCTGCGAGGGGCCATGTCTTTCGCTCTGGCCATCCGCAACACGGTGTCAGAGGCGCGGCAGGCCATGTTAACCACCACATCACTCATCGTGATCGCGACCGTCGTGCTGCAAGGGGGCGCGGCCACACACGCGCTCGCATATCTGCGGATACCTACCGGGTAACTTATATATTTTCACCTCTCCAGCACGAAAAGGGCGCTATTGCGACGTGAAAACTCGCAGCAAAAACGCTTCTGCTGCGAGCGTGAGGCAAAGTGATTTAAATTTCGAACCCCACGTGACCATACATCCGGGAATTAATCCGCGTTAAAAAAATAGACTATGCGGTCCGGTGCGTTCCGAAACTCATTTTAGCCTTGCGTATTATCTCATTCTCACAAAAAATTATTATCTTAATTGATTCTCTTACTGCAACCTATAACACTTTAAATCACTCACTACCTCAGTAGTCTAAATCTAGTAGAATCACTCGCTACGCTCGTGATTTAAAGTCAGCACTCGCAGCAAAAAATAACTTGCTCACTTGTTGAACAAATAGCTATTTTTGCACTGCCTTGTATTTTGACCTACTTGCTTATTAAGACTGTAGGAAAATGAAATTAAGATGGGTCACTATTCAATTTCATCGATAGTACATATGTTTGTCACTGAACACCACATAAAATGCTTAATCGGTTTTTCATAACTCTTGGAATCTCCCTTTAGGTTTAACAGAACTTCTTTGATAACTTTGTGTTTTTATTCTTCTTCTTTCATGCAGTCAAGGTCAGAGCGATGAAAGTGACGCACTACCGTACAGAGATGTCAGGAATGTAAGTATTCATTAACATAGTTTATTAGATATGTATATTTTGATGCACGGCACTATTAAAGTATTATTATTTAAAAAAAAAGAAATAGGTGATAGAAATAGATAATATATAATTCTGTAACTATTCTAGAGATTTTTAAAGGTGTGTTAAAGGCTTTAATAATTTTCTGTCTTTGGTAAAGCTAATATTTATATTATCTTCTCGCTTTGTAACATTGTGCACTCATGTAGTGTTGGCATACAAATTTTGACATGTTATGTCAAGGTCGTCATTGCACATTCATACTGTGTCAAAACCAAATCATTCGTTATCGATTCGCACCGATTTTGGGATATGTTCGCTGAATTCAACACCTTCATATATGAGTATTAGAGTTGCAATTGCTGTTTTATGCACTATCTACTAAGCTTCTCGAAAAGGACGCGACAGGACAGCGTAAAATTATAAAAAGAAATCGTCCGACGGCACTTTTCCCCGATCACAGACCCAATAGCGAGTGTAGTTCCTATAGTTTTTTCCCTGGACTGTAGCGATTTAAGTAACCAACAACGAAACACTTTAAAAATATATTTATTCAGGCACAATAACAAGTCAATCGTTTGGTGGTATAATAATAATAATATAAGGTTTCTATAACATAAATGAATTTTTTAATGATACCACAGACTGGGAATGGAGCGAACGCCCTCAGGCTTTTTTTCATTATAAATTTTATTCTACGATTCTTTCCAGTTCTAAGAAATGTACTATTTCGAATAGGTGGTAATTTTTGGCGTTCAATAAGTGATTTTAAATCCTATTATGAAAATAAAATATATGAATTTGATTTCAACAATACATTAACGCAGATCTAAATTGTTTGTTTTTGTTATTCTTGTAGACAAAGCTTATTTGTGAATATTAGAGTTCCTTAACTAGTGCGACGGTGATTTCTCGCACTAAAGTTAAAATGGCCGCTTGGAGTTGAATGTTTCTGATCGCCTAGTGAACTTTTTCAACTTGTTCAACTTTGCATTCTCTAGTCGAATGTATGATTGTTTGATCACAGAGAGCAGTGCATCTAATTTCCGCACCTGAAAGTGTGGCGCGACTAGTATATACAACAAAACATATAATAATGATATATATAACTAATTTGATAATCTCAGCGCTGAATCCGCTTTCGAGACCCGAAATGATCTTACCATGAGTTGATAATCGCAATCGCACCATCGGTGGCACAAGTGCATTAGGACATACTATCTTTAAGCTGAGATCTAAATAGCGAACTTAGTCTTTGCTCTGACTTTACTCACGTTAAACTTAGCTGAGTGTGAGAAAAACGTGAACTTGACTTTTGCATTGGGCTGTCTGAGACCAGATGTCAATTGACTATAAAAACGTAATCAACGATTGCGCTAAGCTTAAACTCAGTTAAGTTTTTCGTAGGTAAAGTCTGAGTAAGGTCCAAATACGCTCTATAGATCCTAAAAGCCTAAGTCTCATTGCATTACGCTACGATTTAGATTATGCGCCTACTGTGACAGGCAGAGTTCAAGTTCCGTCGCTAATACCTTATAACTCTGGTGTAAAAGATATAAAATTCGTCTGAAAATGTTTTACGAGTGTGAAGCACCGTAGACGCACATCGACGACGATTTCGACTCCACCACGTTGCCGTTCTTTAGTAATCTTGTAGCATTTGTTCTTCATTTTATCGTTTGTGAGTTTTTTATATCAAACATCAACATGTGTGTGGTTTTGGTTACCGTCATCGGTGTATGTATTTTTGGTCCTTTGAAGCCGTGGGCTTGTGCTGTCGGATGACTAACTTGCGTATTTTTTGATAGAATAGATCTATTTTATTGGAGCCCAATTATAATAATTTCAATCAAAACCTACACATAAATCAACGCTTATTGTAGACGATAAAATTAATATTATGTGTTTGTGTGCATATATGCGTACCGTACCTCAAAAGTGCCGCGCATGTGATTAACAAGTAATTATTGTGGCAGCTGTACCAGGCCACGGAGTTCGGCAGCCCGGTATGTATATGTTGTGGGGGATAGCTGGTCTTAACGTCCGTGTGCTTTCATTACTGACCATAATCCATTGTCATATTCCATATTATCGGGATAACGTTACATTTAGTAATGAATTAAGCATATTGTATTGCAAAATTGTGCTATAGGAACCTTCCAGAGGTTGTTATAAATCATCGAAGACATTAAATTATACCTATAACTTTATTCATGTTATTTACATATGACTTAATAATTAATAAAGCTATTTATATAAATAATAATAAAATAAAACTTAAATAATCTAACAAAATTAATTAATTACAAATAGAAAATATCATTAAGATCGCTATCGGCAGGTAAGGTGCCCATGAAGCTGGCAACGTTACCTCTTTGTATAGCCAAACTTATCCTTTGACAGAGGTACGTATCAGATCTTGGGTCACCTGTTAAATTAGACATTATATAAATTAAAAAAAAAACACTAACTTTTTGGGTTTTGGATCGCAAAATTATCACAGAAATGCTTACTACCTTACTTAATGTGCGTGGGAACCAGAAAAATTTCCGTATACATAAAATATATGCTGTATTATTATAATATGATGGAGGTCTAATTTGTTAATTTGTCAGCAGCCGCCTGAAATTAGTTTGAGTCTTCAAAATATGGACGAACGAACCGCAAACTTCGACCGGGTTGGTACAAGCATATTTTATAGCATGCGGAAATTTTGATGGCTACTAATAATACTTACATACTATACCTTTTATGGCATATTTAATATACTTTGCATGTTTGTTCTAATACTCCTTATTTCTTAAACATATACATATAATATGTCATCAAGTACAATTCATTGCAGCATATGCATGCAATATATATTGAATCAGCAACAAATTCATACTATAATAATGCTTAGTTGCATGTATTTTTTTTTCTATTTATTTGATTTCAATATCTAGACTGGCCGCATGGTAGTTAAGTGGGGCAAAGGAGAAAACGGAGTTAAAATGCCTTGGCAACTAGAGTTCCCTGAAGTATGTAACTTTTATTCTTCTTATATTTCACTCATTTTTATTTTTCCTCATTTAATGTCTATTATTTATTCCACTGGTATTTTAAATAAACTCGTAACTACCTTACAAATTAACTTAGTTTAAAGTTACACCTGAGTATAAGGCAAGAATATGCAAAATATTTACTAAATAGACATTACATTTGACATTTCCAACGTTTAGTGCTTCCCGCGTTTATTTGCAAGGCTGCCTAACAATCGGAAAACTTCAGATTTTTTTTTTAGTTTATTTAGTGGCACGGGATGCAAGTACATAGGCCAAGAATTATTGTATTGACAGTGTTGTCAGCGATATAGTTAATATTTTGCATATTCTTGATTTATTCTAAGGTAGAACTTTATACCAAGTTTATTTGTAATGCCGAAAACGTTTAAAGATATCCATTATACTTTATTGTACCTTTGAGAAGTTCGTAATAGTCACAAGTTCTACAATAATAACTATCATAAATGTTACTTCCATTGAAATACTAAAGTGTAATGGATGCTATAATAACCTATTGTTGTTAGTTGATGTTTGAAACCTTACGAGTCAAATTATATTATTAAAAATAATCCTTCATCATGATTATTTCATAAAACATTTAATTTATAACCGCGTGTACCATGTTAATTTGAACTAATACATTAATGGCCATTTTAAACTGGGTTTACTTTCTGGCTATGCTTAATTAATTATATATAATATTTCAATATTGTTGAAAGGGAAATATTGTCGTTCGTGAGATATGAATACATTTTTACATACAAAATTACCAATTTTGTATTTTCCGAAGACAATCTTTTTCTTTATCCGGCGTCCCGCTGTGTCATTGAGTCGGTTCACTTCTAGGGCTCACAGATTATATAACTCTTATTTCTACATAAAGCAGCAGTTACTTCTGCGTCTATCGTTATAGTGCGTGAGAACTGTATTGAGAACCAAAGAGGATGTAAATACTACGTAATACGAGGCAGGACAGCCTAAGTAAAAATTGAAATTTAGTTTAGTATGAAATGTGTACTAATTAAGTAATTACAGTATGGCGATTGGTGACGACGTATAATCCGGCTTCGGCTATCTCCGTTTTTACAAGATTGTAGCCGTCATCTGTATTGTCTGCACGTTTCAAACAATCGAGTGAATCGCTTTTTTCGTCAACCTTTTTTATTAATATATAATATTTTTTTTCATATTATTCTTATCAAAGGACTCGCAACGTGGAAGTGGTGACGCTGGCACAGAAAAGGCACGCCTCGCTAAACTCTGGGGGGCTCTAGACTCGCGCCTTCTGAAACCATTGCTGACCCATTCTAGACCACCGCTCACGGAAACTATGCCGGCTTTCATGGGACCTCTGGCGCGGCTGTTGACTACCACTAGGCAGTTCAGTGACGGGGTTAGTACAAATAATATTTTTATCTTTTATTATAAATAGAGTAGGAGCTCCTGTTACCGCAGTTAAACTACCTTAATATGACAATAAAGGTCAAGACGAGCAGGACGCTAAGCTAATGGTAATTGATACGCCATTGTTATTACAATGCAGTACCGCTCAGTATTCTTGAAAAACCCCAAAAATTCTGAGCGCACTCATTTGCCCAGTTATTTCACTAGCTACAGTGCCCTTCAGACCGAAACACAATAATCTGATCAATGGACGAATCTCTTTGAGCGATAGTGGAAGTATCGAGAGAGCGATTGTATCCAAGAACAAATTTGGCACCCATTATAATATGTGTATATCTGATGTCATTTTGACTATGATTTCCCGCCATCTTACCGTGGGTGTTTCTAACTGACAATAACAAACTCGCGAACACAGACTACAAATGTTTCAACATTTCTTATGTCAAAATTAGCCGACTATAGAGGTGTACATACTTATTGATAAACATGGAATAGCATAGTTAGCTACAATCTTAAACAAACGACCTCTAGTCTCTATGCGACCACTTGTTTCCTTTAATATGCTCCGTTATTTCCCATTCAATTTTAATTATTTTTTGTATCTTTTGGAGCAAAATATTGCCGAGTACGAAACCTTGATTTTTGAGTTTTATACTCCTGATTTTAAGTCGGAGCTGCAATTGTCCTTATTGCACTTAACACCGGGTGACCCATACACTCGTTTGTCCTCATTTTCCATAAAAAAAAACGAGTAAGTTATATTTAATTTATTTTTCTTTTCAGCACAATGGTTTGCGCAGAACTGACTCTGATTCTGACCTGTGCATCGATGAGGTGCAGTCAGCTCCGTCAAGTATTGATCCTCAGGTGCTTCTCACTTATATTTCCCATATTAATTAAATGTACCGGTACAATGGGGTGTATAGAAACTTCTAGAAGTTCCCTAGGGAATGGACAATGACTTTTCATTCAATTTAGTTTATAATGGAGAAAATTTCTCACCAGCTATTAAGCCAGAAACTAGAGAAGAGCAAGATAACGATATTTTTAATACAATATCATCATCATCATATCAGCCGGAAGACGACCACTGCTGGACAAAGGCCTCCCCCCAAAGGTCGCCATAACGGTCGGTCCTGCGCTGCCCTCATCCAACTTATTCCGGCGATTTTGACTAGATCATCGGTCCGTGTGCGTTTGGTTAATCGAACCAGAATAGCACCACCCCATCTCCCATGGGTGTCGTAAGAGGCGACTAAGGGTTACAAAAAACGGAGGATGGGCAGCAGTCTCTGTACAAGAAAGCACCACCATCAACTGTGATCGCCAACCCGCCTGCCAAGCGTGGCGATTATGGTAAAAGCCCCCCAAATAAAAACATGACAGATAATATCCATACATACCAGAAAACAAACAATTCATATTTCCATCATACAAATGTTTGCATCTACTTGGATTCTTTCCCGGCCAGGGGGGTTTAGGAGACAAAAGTTTCACCTAGTCACCTTTTAAAGAAATACTACTTTAGCTGTCCGATAATAAAACTGCGTTGGATTTGTAACACATTGATAGATCAGTTTACGACCTGTACGATTTACATACTCTTATTCAGGGCTGAGGCGCGCGAATAATATACTTTTTATTTGTGCCTGTAAGGACGAGGACCAATGACGCAAGAAAGAATTTTCTACTTGCTTTGCTTAATTAGACACCTAGGTGTAATATAATAATAATTTTATTTCAGAAAATAATTCCATAATAATTATCAGTAAATGCCCTTAATAAATTAATTTAGAATATAATTATAATTAAACAGACATATAAAGCCGTATAAATGCCTTTGCCTTTATAATTAGCGCATCGTAATGACTAACAATGGTTTGCAGAATGATGTTAGGGCTACCCCGCAACCTCTTCAACATGTATGTTTCTCTTGTTTATCTAAAAAAAAATATAAAGAAGAAAGAAAAACATTTATTTCACAAAACACTCACAGGTTACACTTAATAAAAAAAGATAAAAGTACAAAACAAACCAAAAAAGAATGTATTTAAATAGAAGTTGATTTAATGTTAGAGAGTTCCTGTGCAGTGCAGGAAATGGTCACCGAGTCAGGATTATCTGTGACACGGCCGTGGCTATGAAACAGCACTGATTTTCAGCGGTGCCTGTTTAACTTTATACTTCTCCGTGTTTGAGAAAACGTATATACCATTCAAATAAACGATGAAAGAAATATATGTACATAATAAATATAGAGTCGCGATGGGTGATTAACAACCCACAGCTTATCTACCTCGAGGTTTCCGTACGCCCATACGTATGTTTTCAAACCTAACGTGTACTAGCTTATTAATAAACGCAATGTAAAGTTACTCCGAGTTTAAAATTACTTCTCCCTGTCATGTAATTCTGTAGTGACCAAGATAACATAAAGATAAACTTGACATCGGGTTGTCACAAGGATTTGGCAGTTATTATATGGAATTCTACCAGTTTTCTATCAATTTCATTTGAATACGAACAAACCAACTTGTTTTTTTTACACCCCATTGTACAGTATTTGTTGAATGTTTATTTAATTTTATATTTTTGGTTTCAGCTTACATTTAGTGTACGGAACGGATATGGCAATATATGAAATTTTTAGTTATAGACATCCCACGGCTGTGATATAAGGTCTTATTTTTTAGGAAACTTTAGAAAATTAATACTTTTCTCTATTATTGCACGCAGCAATTTTGGCCAGGACTTGTGGATACGCGGATTTCTGTCGACGGAATAACAGGGAGTAATATATAAAAAATGCTTTTAATTTATACTCTATGTGCCACGAATTTTAAATTCTAATTTTAAGATTATTCACCTGCGGGCCTACCATGAACTCTTATTGCGATTCAATTGGCAACCTAAAATGAACTGCTTTGCTATTTCGTACCACGACGTGATTAGAGCTATCTAATTTAGGTTGACGTCAAATCAACCGATTAAATCGCAATGATTAGTGATTCAGTTTAGGTACCTAAACTGAACTGCATCGGAATCGCATCGCTTATTAAAAGTTGATGGTAGGCCCTCTGATATTTATTTAAATGTTATTCAAATTGTAGCTTCAAAAGTAAAAAATATAAAATTTGTAGATAATATTTTAGTACTTAGTTTATTTGACGTCTATATAAAAGACATTCTATTATGTATGAACAGTTTTCTATTGCAAATTTCTTAAAATATGTACATCTTAGGTGTTTTAGTAGCTTTTAAGGTTTTTAGAAAATGTTTTAACCACGTAACGTGTGGAACCACGGGTGTTATCGGAGAAGGTAACCGCACCATAATGCAGCTATAACTTAAACTTCTACTTGATTGTGCAATATATAATGCATTTATGATAGTATGTATTCGGTGCTGAGGCACGGGGCATTGAAATGACCTGACCAGAAGTTTTGTTTTTTTTTTCTTTCATATTTATGAATTGTATGTAATAATGCAGCTAACTACTATTTAGTAGTTAGCTGCATTATTACAATGACTATTAGGCTGGGTTGCAACATACTAGCTTTTACATTTACCCCCTCATTCATAATAGTCTGCTAACTTAAAGCATTGCTCATTCTCACTCTGTCTTCTTCTATTGACCTAAGTCAGAATGAGAAAAAACACTCCTTAGCGGCTGTTTAAAGTTACCGGACCATTATGAATAAGGGGGTTAAGGATTAAGTCAAATTTAGCTTTAACAGTAACGCTGACTTTTACACATTTTTACATCCTTCTCGTATTCCTTGGCATAGTTAAAGTTAAAAAGTGAAATATCAAGTCAATATCCAGGTCGCTATTTAACATTAACAATAGCTTTACGGCCGTTTTGAATAACGTATCTCTAGTTACGGATACATTGCTGTCACCGTTTAATGACAAGATCTTATCTATCCATAGTAATGTCTAACATAGTTATAGTCCAATGCTTTATGTCGATAGGTTATTGAAATTTAAGTAAGCGTAAAACGATAGATCTCACCTCTAGTAAGTTAAACTAAGGATAGATAGGTTATTGAAAACGGCCGTTAACCGGCGAAGATTGGACGGTTACGGTTGAAGTTATAACGTCATCTGAAAATTGTCAAATGGTGCAACCCATTTTTTGCTTAACCGGTACTTTAACATGTTTGTTATTGCTAAAGTTAGTTGGTGCAACCCAGCCTTAGATAATTTATACGTCTAGATAGAAACTCTTGCTGTTAGGCAACGCATAACAAATGGCCAGGCTATTACTTTAGTGTGCATGACAGCTCTACAGCTCAGCTGTCAGTCTATCTAGAGAGTAAATTATTTGTGCAATTACTATGATTGTATGCTAAATAAATTAGGCAAATATTCTTCTAGCAATTCGGGAGTGGTCTCCCGAAATGTAATGTTCCTATGAGTCCAATTAAACGAAATATTCTTATAAAACTGAAGCAGGTACAGTGTAGACTTTATTTAACGAAAAACTCCTTAAAACGTCCACATTATTTCATTTTGGTTGTTTAATTGTACATTCTATGTAAAGTTATATGAAACGAGCGTGTGTTAATATTTTGTCGTCTCTTTCTATGTCTATGTGTGCGAAGAGAGACAACTATTTAGTTGCTTTGCCCCTTCTTGATTTGTGTGTGTATTTTCTGTGTATTATAGGTACAGTATCTTAACAGAAGAATAAAAGCAGTAGCTAAATAAACAAACGGAACAAACTCAAACCGTTGATATATTATTTTTGGTTCGGACACTCATATTGAAATATAATGTTTTGAGTGACAGCCCTATTGTGAAATATGCAACAGCATTGAACCCCACCCTCCATTGAATAGACGTAATAAAATAAATACAAAAACTTTAGAGCTAAGAATATTGTTAACTTTTATGCTCTAATGCGCGTGATAAAAGTAATTTGCGGTTTAGTTTGTCTTAAATGTATCCAATTATTGAAATACATCAGGGTTGAACAATATTAAATTTGTATCAATATAGAATGCGCATAAAATGTTATTTGTTTTTTGTTTCGTCTCGTGAAAGTATATTATGTTTGTTTTTTAAAATTGGCGGCCATTTAGTAGAAATTTACGGTATTCACCCTTTGTTACCACCATTAAGCCTTATAATACCTACTTATTATAACTTACTAGCCGTCAATACTGACATACGGAGCCAACTTAGCTTGGCTTAGCGGCACTAAATTAAATGAAGTTATTCAAATACTGGGACGTAACATAGTCTTTAAGGGATGAGCCCATGGCGTGGTTCAGTATGATGAACATTTTACTCGATTTGTTACATTTTATGATTAAAAAAGAGTATAAATTATTGTAATTTCCATTCATTTTGTTGAATTCAAAATAACATCTATACTGAAGACAGTCGTGTCAGGAGGTACTACCCGTTACATTATCTCTGGACCTGACGTCGATGACGTCACATTCTTGCTTTGTTACGGTGTGCAAAACAAGCATCACTAGGATATTATTATTAATAAATAAACGATTTATTTTTTCAGTATTATATATTGATGTAAAGGTGTTGTGTTGTGATGCTGATTATTATTATTGTAATGATTAAAAATCAAAGAAAGAATCTGGGTTAAATGGGAAAAAATATTTATTTTTCTGGCAGTACTAGAAATAGAATAACAGAAACTACAGAACTATTAACAAAAAGCGTAACAATTAAAACTACAAAAAAAAGCAGTATCACTGCTCTGAATATGCTATGCTGAAACTGCACGAAAATATCACCACATGTATTATGTAACTGCAAACCGTACTGACTCAACAGGACAAGCACGAGGAGGTAAAAGCGGAACGGGAGGGGAGGGGGGTTAATGTTCCATCGAGGTCCAGAGATAATGCGGCCGTGTAGAAACGTTTCTTGCTTTTTTCTCCCCTAATTACTGTAATTAGTAGGTAGTCTTTATGTAGAAGTACATAAATATATATGTAGTGAATTTACTTTTTTTCAAACAGAGTGCATTATAACTTGCACCGCATCTGTAGTATGTTGCCATCGGCAGTGTGCTGCAGAAATGTAAATATTTTGTAGAAAATCTTAATAAATCACTCCTATTATACATAACTACAACCTGTTTCTATCGGTTGTATAACTATGATGGAATTATATTTATTTATCTTATAATTATTATGAGAATGTTAAAAGCTTTTCGCTTTTGTGTCTTTGTTATCATTTAATATTCAAAGTGTATATATATAAATATTGCTAATATAAAATTCCTTCTGTGAGTTTATGTGGGCGAACGCTGAAAAATAATTATAATTTTTTCACATTATTATCAATAAAGTATTTTAAATTTGTAATTAATGAGAAGTGATAAGATAGCAATTGTTTGTTACAGAAACATAGTTTTATATATATACATTTTTAATATACTTGAATACTACTTACCACTGAATTTTTATTGAAACAAATTTGAAATATTTAATAAATTTTTCTCTGAGAAATAGTGTTTTAATATGCGTAGTAATATTGAATTCTACTTATCGAACCCGAGGAATAGATAAACAGATATTATGTAGAGCAATGACAGTCTATCTAATATATAAAATTCTCATGTCGCGGTGTTTGTAGTTAAACTCCTTCGAAACGAAAACTTCATTATTTTAAAACCTTTAAATTTAGCACTTCATAAATACTTAGCCTAAAAATCTATTTTTCTGCTGCACAAAAATAGAATCAATATCAGCAGCATTACCCCACAAAAATATAGCATTTGACATAATGCTGTGAAATTAAAATATTACACTAAATGTACTAAAATAAATCAATCTTGCAGTCTCAATGTGTGTTAGGGAAAAGGGTTCGAATCTTTTTTACTACGCGACGTATGAAACAGAACTAAGTCTGCTCACTAAGTTGCCTATATGAGGGCTCTGTTGGAGTTTGGCATCTAACGTTATGTCAAAAAAATAGCGATATCAACTAAATGTATCTAATAGCCCATTTTCAAGCTATACGACGATTGAAACTTATTTAACGTAAGGTAAATTAAATGCACTTCGTTTTATTACCATTAGGTAAGTAATAAGTTATTAGCTTATTTACCAATGTACAACTTTAGTGAAAGCATTGTTGACATCATCAAAATTTGGTATAAAAGGCATTTCTCAAAATTGATTCCTTTAGAAATCTTTTTGATGTCATTTCTGACACTACCACCGCTTCGGAAACAATTAATGGCGCTCTGAGATAGAAGTAGCGGTGTTATAATAAAATATACAAACAAAAAACACAGGTGAACAACGCAACTGCATTTGTAGTCTTTATATGAACAATAAATGTATACACTTTTATAATAAAGTCCCAGCCACTGTTCAGTCATAAATTTACATGTTTTATTAAAAAATGGCTCTGTCCTAAATCATACTATGCACAGCTGAATATCTAAGTGATCCGACAGCCTCGGACTAGATTATGATTATTTTATAGCAATAGCAATGACATTACAATATTGTAGATTTGATTAAAAAAGAGCGCAAAATAAATGCTGGGAGAGCTTCTTGCGGGGCTTCTTCTCACTCAGAGCGCCATTTAGTTCCGAAGCGGTAGTAGTGTCTAGTATTATAGAAATGACAACAAAAAGAATTCTAAAGGAATCAATATTGAGAAAAATAAATAACTCTTAATCACTGGATCGATGTTTTTCATCTCCGAATCTTTATCACCCGTCGAGATTGAATTTGTTGACTACTTCTGTCTCAGTTCTGTGCTACACTTATCCTACATGATCCTACGCTCTCTATAGCATTCGCATAATAAAAACACATTTATCCTCCTTTTGTGCTGGTTTGCCGCGAAAGCAGAATGGACGCGGAAAGCTGAATCGACGCGTACACGTCTCCATACAAAATTGTTGTTTTCTATGGACAAATTAGCTGAAAAGAGCTGAATAAGAGCGCGTAGTCCCGAAGTCAGGGTTCTGTTGAACCACAAATCGTCCTCCTTCCTAAAAAGCTTCTGGCGTATCATCTCACTACTTAACCCGCACACCTGCTGATCCCTGAGGCTATAATCTAAGCGCTATTAAAATTCGCAATATTTTTAGTTGTGAATTAGTCCGCTATCGATTCATTACTTAGTTGATGCCGCTGTCGAAACATATATTTCCGATAATACAGAAGGTTGAGGCTGCATACGGGCAGCTAATAATCCCACTGGCCTCTTATATAAAAGTCCTGAAGGTTTTAAAGGACTGGCTAACGTAGAATAGTTCATAAGCTTCCTCACCCATTACTGATATTGATGTCGGTACCTTCAACTGGTCTTGCTCTTTATTTACTAAACTCTACATTTCCAGTATTTCAATATATTAATAACTTTCCGTTTTTATATTAAACTCACGCGCTTTTCCAACTGTCATTTTATCCGTTAAACAATCACACGCTATTTGATTAACTTTTTTTATCCTCGTCGCCATTGTTAAATAAAATACAGAGTGATCGTTATCGCTAGTGATGTGCCCAGTACGGCTTGACTTGCCTACGCAAATACCAATTTATTTTGATTAGAGTACGCCTGACACGCTTCTAGTACCCTAGTACCCAATTCTATAATATCTTAAATAGCTTCTAAAAAGATCTCTTTTTAGTGTAATAAAACTTAAAGAATTTGATCTCATGTCTAACCAGACACCAGGAACCCTGAGTTTTTTTTTATTAAAAAAAATATATTATTGTTGTGTACGTAGGTACATGTTGTTTAAACTCCATTTCGATTTTTTCCTTGTTATTTCTGAAAATTGGTAGCGACCCGAATTTCTAGAGTAGTGTTCTAGACTCGAGTCAACTCAAAAACTCGAGTACTGGGCTTGAACCGCGAGTTCGAGTCATAATTCGAATACCTTATATATCGACTGGAGTTGACTCGATCCACCAAAACAAAGACTCGGCACATCACTAGTTACCACGTTTATTTGTCGACTAACCGGTTAGTTGCATCGCGCGCGCAGGTACATTCGACAAATAGCTATGTACTTACATACATAACAGTAACAAAATCGCTTCTTTGAGGTTGAACACGTCGAACGAATCGAAGTCAAGGAGACCACGCACACATATACGCACCAGAATAATCGACCGCCTCATTTTTTAAAACAATGAACAAATAGTACTCGCGCGTTGCTCTATCGTATGCAACTGATAGAATGCGAGCGCATCATCCGCGCGCAATTTGATGACGTCATGCGAATTCGTCTAGGATTATTGCAAATTCGGGCGATTCGACGCGGAGAAGTTTGTGAGGTTTCATGAGATTTCAAATACAGAATTCTAAAATTCGTTTATTTCGACGCATTCGGCTCGGATAAGCGTGCGTTCACCTTTAATATGACTTCGCCAGACTTAATAGCACGCAATAGTATAGTTTGATGTGATTTGTGTGGGGGTATGAAATGCCTGACTTTGAGGTCATGTAAAGAGGCATTAATTAAATCATGTGTTAACTTTCCACAGCCACCTAAAAAGCCAGAACCAACAAAAAACAAAATTTCATATAAAAAAGGAAATTAGAATTGAAAACAATTTAGCAAATATACACTCATTTGTTTATATCAATAGAAGCTTGTCTATTTAAAGATTCTCTTATTTCAGGTGTTACTTTAAACATTGGCCCATGGCCAGGTATGATCCAATTTGCCATATTAGCAATCATTAACCTATTCTTCCTTTGTAGGACGGGATTTTCACTCCCTGCTTCTTTCCATATAGAATCTTTCTCTATGTCCTCTGATTTCTCAAATAAATCACCTAAAAATCAAAACATATTATACACTTTACATTTAATATTTTTAAAGGAATACTTGCTGTGTGTTCCGCAAACAACTAAATCAGTTTTGCCAATAACAAATAATCTTAGAATATGTTTGTCCATGTCTGTCCGGGGCAAAAATCTGTCTGAAAATGACTGAATACATTTATTAATATTAACAAGAGGTCTGCAGTTGTCCAGTTCACTAAATGTTGTTGTAGTCTACATTTAAATCAGCAAAAAAAATATTAAAATTAAATATTGAGCTACATCGGATTTCTCATCTATAATTGTTTATTTTTAATTCAAAACGAGGGTAGTGTTTAGTTATTTTTCCACTTTCTTTGTTGTTGACATTCCCTATGGTTTCAATTTTACTACTCAAATTCTTCATTTTATTGCTAATAAAGTAGGTTTTAGCTGCATTACATACAATTTCAAATGTCTTATAGTAAACCTTCACATATTGAAAAAAATTAATCTGTATTTTGTCATACCATACAATTCATACAACTTTTGTTGACCTTTAAAAATTCCGGGGCCTCTCATCACAATTACAAAATCTTTACATGAGTATTAATAGATTTAGTTTTAAATATGTTTATAAATTCAGTCCTTATAATGTTAAATATGGATTGATATTTATCATTAGGATTTTGATTATGTTGCAAGGTTCAGTTTGGTGATCATATTTTCTTTGAACCTATGTATTCTACTACCATTTGTAATAGGTTTGCACATTATCTCAGTTGAACTCTTCTTTTTATCACCATCTTGAAATATGGCCACAGTGGTCCGATATTAAGGTACTAATAACCATCCTGATGAACAATGAGGCAGCAGCAGCTAGTATACAAAAAATTTACATGCCTGCAATTGCATGGACTTTGCGATCTTCACTTGTTACTAAAACTGTTACATCTGAAAGTGTATGTCCAGGTGTTGGAATAACTTTGACATAATCATTTATTATATATTCCTCTCCTGTAATTAAAGTTTTAAATTTGAATGTTAAGTTTCTTAATTTTTTCCATACAAAGGTTACTTTAATATTATAATCATTGATTCATACCATTTTCAAAGGGGTGAATATAAAATTTGTCTTTGTGTGATATACTGAAACCAACAATGTGAGTTGCTTTAAGAAATAAATTATTATTTCCAATATGATCTGAATGTCCATGTGTAGAGACAACATAATCTATCTGGTCTGGGTGGATATTCTCTTTTCGGAGGCCTTAAAAATTAAACAACATTAAGGTTTTCTGTGTCTACATTAAATTTGAATAAGGCATGAGCTTTAATATACTCATATCCAACCTCTTAATATAACTTCAGAATCCCATGCAGTCATTGTATCTATAATTATATTATGTGTTCCTTTTATTAAAGTGCATGTACAATTTGCAAACATTTCACCATTATTCATAAATGAATATCCATTGTGTATTATTGTTATTGCACACATTATGATTTCAATTTATATGACAGTTTATTTTAATGAATAATTTAAAGAGATTATATTAGTTTGAGCAGCAAATCAAAATCAATATACAAAATATAACATCTCAGCCTGGCGGAACTCTCTATTATACTCACACTTCACAGACTAATATGATGCTTATACTGGAATATGTATGGCATTGCACTAAAAATAATGGCGTCAAACGCTGTCTCGCTCTAACATATATTCGACTCTTTTGTTTGTTTTGAGTGTCATGTGATATGTCATTCATTCAAAATAAAAGTGATTGTTAACAATTTTTGTTACGAATTTTCGTTTTCTTTTACTTTATTCGTGTATTATTCAGGGTAATGTGTATAATTATTTATATAATAAATGCGTAAGACTTTCTAAGCTATACCATGTAATTAAAAATGTTTAAAATATGTGGTTTTAAATCTGGCTGGTCTGATGTCAGTAAGAGAATTTTCATGGCTAAATTCTTTTTGATAAAGTAGGTAAGCACTTATGAACAAATAATAAACTAATAAAGAATGCTTAAAATATAAAGTATTGATTTAATTCATCTAGAATAAAAATTATTATAATATTATAATCTATCTGTAGTGTTTGACACTTTTTTTTATCGATTGTCGATATTTTAAGTTATTATTTTTATTTATTTAATTTTTATGGTATTTATATTTTTTGATTAATTTTTTATTAATTATATTGTGGTAATGATGTGCAAAAAATATTTAAAGCCTTAAAACTAGGGTTAACTAACTTTTGCTAATATGTATTCTGTTATAATTTCAGATTCAAGACCCTCGCCTACGACTTTATTACAACATATGAAAAACGATTATGTCGGCATTAAGCAAAGGTTTTCTCGATCATGGTACATCACAGTGAAATAAAATACTAATAATTTCTTAGTTTTATTACTCACAATTACTAGTATAGAATTCAACTAAAACTGAACGTAACTACGAAATGCAATTAAGAAAGACTAATTGCATAAAATAATAAAGTTTGATACATAATAAGGATATTAATTCTAATACAAATTAATTTAAACATTTACATAGTAAATTAAGTATTTTAACATCTTCAAAACATTCAAACAGTCAAAATAGTGTCTATTAAATATCAGACCTTAATAAAAAACGGTTTTATGTTTACAAATAGCTATTTGTAATTAAATCCTATATATTTCAGATATATCTATAACAATTATATTCAATTTAATGATAAACTAAAACACTCTTATAGCGCCCATAAATACAAATGACTTTCTAAACCGAAACTACAACGCAAAACAAAACTATTAATAAAATATTAATTGTTTTTTTCTTTGAGATAACTAAAACGTATCCCTTAGTTTAAACTAGTTAGACTTTGATTATGTCAACATTAAAATTAACAAAAGAGAACCTTAAAATTAGACATTATTTATATGTTTTAATTTATATATATATTAGTTAATCATCGATAAAAATTAAGTATTGATTCCAACCCTATATATTTATTATATTGTCAGCTCTGATATTACGTCATGAGTTGTTTATGTTGGTATGCAGATTTAGTGCAATACAATACAAGCGACATTTCTCATTATTTTCTATGGCACTCCCGTCTCTTGAACGTGGTGTTTAAATTCTCTTTGTAACGTCTCATCAACTTCCCTATATATTATTATACTCTTTGCATCAACTGAACAGAACACTTTTACCAAAGAGAATTTAAACACTAACTCTTAAAAGTCAGTTAGGTATGTAATTCGAGATCAAAATGTAAACAAAGAAATGTCATTGTCAAAATGACAATTCAGAGATTATCATTATGTTTTTATTTGATAATGGTTACCAAACATAAAGTAAATTATTTCCACATTAATATTCCCTATCTGATTCGGGTTCTGAAAAGCTTGATGTCGACGAATCGGATTTGAAAAGTTTGATAATTCAATTTTTCTCTATTTACAATTTCTAGTAACTGAGCTTTTATCATATCTTCGTCATTATTTATATTTTTGGATATGAGCAGTTCAATAATTTGCGCTTTCCATCGGACAGTTGTCGGGTTCGATTCTAACCTTGGGGAGAGGTAAGGGACATTAAAAAATATACCGAATTGGTTTTTAGCTTTGGCAGTATGCTCTTTAACCACATTTCATAGTGAGCGAATTTTCAGTGATTTTTTTGGATTCGAACTTTTATAATGCTCCAAAACCAAAACAAACCCGTTCTCGCTGCCTATATGAGATATTCAAATTCAAATATTTTTATTCAAAATAGGATGTGACATCACTTATTGAAATTGAAATTCAAATATTTTTTATTCAAAATCGGATGTGATATCGGATCTTATTGAAAGTCAAAAACTACCACCGATTCCAAAAAGAATGCCTAAGGCCTGAGAAGAATGGGCGCAACCAACAGACGCCTTCCTTTTCTGGTTCGCTAGTGGATGTGCAGGTGCAATACTTATACTTCAATATTCAAAATCTCTCGTCCAAGCAATATTCAAGATCTCCCGCCTTTTTCTGGTTAGTTCCAGTGGCACAAACGGGCGCTAGTATGGAGTTGCCTTTCGTCGTCAGAGTTTTTTAGTTTTATTTTATTCAGGGTAGCTCTATCTCTTTCTTTAGCTGTCTTTGCCGGTTATTTTTAGGTTAATTCTAAAATAATACAAGAAGGTACAAGAGCATTCAGCAGGTATATATACTATGTTTGCCATGTAGGTTATTTTAATGTTTTAACGTGCGCAATTTGATAAAAGGTTAGACAAAATTGCGCACAAAATATTTAATTCACTTTTTAAGCTCTTGTCTCCAGCACAAGAACTTGGTGTATAGTCTTTTTGTTATGAAACAATAAGAAAGGGCTTCCACTTTGAGCGTTAAGAAAAATGTCAGGAGATGTCCAACCAAGGAAAAGGAAAGATAAAAAGAGAAAGAAAGGTACACAGACAATTATTTCTGGTAACTAGTAACTTAAAATAATACGGAAATAAATTTCAACTACAACAATTTCAGACGATCTGGGCTTAGAGGAACCTCGTGGTACTTCTGCAGCACTTGGCGAGGGTGATGTGTTCATCCATTCTTACCAAGATCATGGAACTGGCGGACACTGGTGTGCTAAAATCATATTCTTTTCTCTAATGGCTGTGTTAATAACTCTGATTGGCCTCATTATCTTGGAAAACAGAGGATTGAGCGAATGTAAGTGTGTTCATACCTTCTACTAACTACTTGAAGCTCTTGATTCATACTTTAAACTGATTGTTGTGGTAAACACCAAAAGTTAAAATAGTACTAATATAGTAATAAGTACACATATATCCTGTATATTATAAACATCAATTCCCTTTTTCATGCTGAGACAATCAGGCAGATATAAAGAAGAATATATAATATTATATTGCTTTTGAGGGGTCATGGTAGTGCTTCCTCCTATTTTCCAAATTCTATAATTCTAAATAGGTGTTGTTATTAATGAATTGAATGTACCTTCATTCCAATGAAGATAAGCAAACAGTTAATCAAGAAAAAAGCTGTCCAATTATTATGTTTTTTAATTTATAGTGGAAGCAAACTCAGTTGAATCTCGTTACTCTGGTGTACTAGAAGGTTGGATTGATGATGGAATAGATGACCATCACGATGAACACACATTAGAATTGAAACATCCTGTAAGTAATTGTGCTAATTTATCTTATTATACATAGTTTTAATCATATATACGTAATAGTTGTATAACATTAATATTATATAATAAAAATTATTATATAATATTTATATAGGTCCTGATATAAATTACCCAAAATATAATAAAAAATTATTTTTATCAAACCACCACTACACAATGAAATAAAAAACAAAACATAATAGATAATATAATTCTTATGAGAGAAATAAAGATTCATAAGCCAAACACAATAAAATAAATTAAATAATACCATTCAATGACTGTCACATCTCAGTGTAAGCTGCTCTGGAGTTGTGCTGATGTTGCGCCAACAATTAACTTCTGGAGTAGTAACTGATATGTTTTATAGATAATATAAATACAATGGTATTAACATAATAAAATCTGTAAATATACTAGACATAGTAGCCGGTGAAATTACTGGGCAAATGAGACTTAACATTTTGTGTCTCAAGGTAATGTGTGCAATTGTAGTGCCACTCAGAATTTTTGGGTTTACAAGAATCCTGAGTGTCACTGCAATGTTCAAGATGTATCAGTTACAATCAACTGAATGTCCTGCACATCTCGTCCCTTATTTTCATAAAAATAAAATAAAATAAACAAGAAATGGCAATTAAGAATATTCATACTATCTTTAAGTAAATACTATTAGTTGCTAAACCTTGTGTGGCATTTTTAATAATTATTTCTTATGGATGGCAAAGGATGAAATTGCTCAAGGCCACAGGAGGGTTTTGGAGTCTTAAATTCATAATTATTTGTAATTTATAATAATGTGTGTCATAGCTATCCATCACATTTGCTACCCAGCCTATAAATTTTATACCGTAACTCTTTGGTTGGCTGTTTTTTTTCCATTTAGTATTTTTTATATGTGTTTTTTATTTTTATTTTTTTTCTATTTCATTCCATTCTACATTATCTTGCTTAGATACAATATGTAATAGGCATAATAATTGATAGAATCTGGTGGTTATGTCAAAGTGCAGGGTTAAATTATGAGCAGATGTATTATTTTTTCAACTTTGTTACATCTGTAAAGATGATGTCATATCTCAAAACCTTTAAATTCACTTTCTGATTATTCAAAACATATCTGAATAATTATTGCTATTACAATACAAGTAATTCTGACAAATTTTTATTTGAAATTGCAAGTTTGATTTATGTAATATAGGATGGTGATGATGATGAGTTTCATAATGATAATGGTGTTGATAACACTGGTGATGAAGAAGATCTAGATGATAACGATGGTGAGAGTGAAGAACATGACAATGATGTTGATGAGGATGATGTTGAAGACAATGATGACGAAGATAATGTTGAAGACAGTGATGATGAAGATGATATAGAAGATCAGACCATAGAACAAGAAATTGATCAAGAATTTGAGGTGACTTAGGCATTTAGAAAATAACATTTTGAATTGAGAATATTATTATGAACTAACACTTGTAGTCAATAATTCTTTTAAGATATTTTCTATTGAGCAGGATGAAGAGAACAAATTCAGTAGTTATCAAGAGGAGGATGAAGATACTAACAATATAGAAGAAGAGGATGATGCTAGTGATGATGAAGATGATCCTGATGATGTAGAGGATGATCTTCCAGACAATGAAGATGATGAGAATGTCAGTGCTGAAAATTTTGATGATAAATATTCTAATTCCAAAGAAAATGATGATGACAATAATTATAGAGATGACATTAATGATGACAGTAGAGAAGATGAGCATGATGAAATTTATGACAATGATATTGAAGAGGTGCACAAAACAGTGAATATATTATGAGATTTTTTGTGATTTACTTGTGCTTCTAATCTAAATGGGATATTTTATAATTTAAATATGACAACATGAAATATTTGTGAATACAATATCTACCTATGTATTACTGTCTAATTGAATATTATTAAATTGACTAGAAAGCCTTTAAGATATCCCAGTTGCTATGAGTTGTAGAGTGTTTCCTATATAACAATTATTTATCAATTAATTTGTTTTCATTATTAACGATTACATGAAATTATACTGTTTTGTTGATTGGCAACTAACTGAAATAGCTTTCTAAATTTAATCTGTTGTTTATTAAGTTTTTTTTAACAATAATTAATGTAGTTTTTTTTTAATAAAATTTATTTTTTTAAATAAAGAATCACACGGTGCGAAACTACATGCTATAGAGCCGTCAACCAATTTACCACTTGACACAATTTTTTTAAAGGACATGTAACCCAAGATAAATAAATGTAATATCATGATCTACCAAATCTCAAAAAGTGACAGCAGTACTTCAAGTTGTAAACGAAATTAAAATGACAAGCGAATGAATGTGTGATGATAGTTACACGGCCCCATCTAGACCTCGCTAGGACGTAAAGACCTCCCGTTCCCCTTTCACCCCCTCGCGCTCGTCCTGTTGTATGAGTTCGGTTTACAGTTTAATTACCGTAGGTACATGTCGTGATATTTTCGTGCTATAACTTTGTTATGCTTTGTTTTTGAAGTTTTCATTGTTACGTTTTTTTTTTTTTTTTGTTAATAGTTTCTGTTGTTATGTGTCGCTATAATATTACTACTAGAAAAATATAAACTTCTATAACGTAACCCAGATTCTTTAATTGATTCTTCATCATTATAATAATAATAATCAGCATCACAACATAACACCGTTACATCAATCTATAATAATAAAAAAAAATCATTGTTTATTTATTAATAATAATGTAATAGTGACGCTTGTTTTGTACACCGTAACAAAACGACGATGTGACGTCAGGTCCCGACAATCTTTGAATAATGTACTTGTTCTATAAGTAAATTTTGTTTTATATGTTGTGTACATACCAAATTGTACTTACACGTGAAAAAACATTTTATGATCTTTCGCTAGTATTTCAATAAAACAAAAAAGCGCATTTTCTCAATATTTTCATTATGTTTTTCACTTCGATATCTCGCATCATACTAGGGCTATTTTTTTATATTGACACACTTTTTCTTGCTATTATGCTCAGTAAATGGCTCGAGGGTAGGGCTGACAACCCTACAATGAATACTATAGTATCATACTATTTAATGTCAACCTACTATTTTAAAAATCTAATATAGTAGCTGAATCTTCTATATTTTATTAGCGTAAAGATATAACATAGTGGAATGCACGAGTAGAGCAATTAGATAGGTGACGAGCGCAATTGTAGTGCCGCTCAGAATTTATGAAATTTTCAAGAATCCTGAGCGGCACTGCATTGTAATGGGCAGGGCGTATCAATTAGCATCAGCTGAACGTCCTGCTCGTCTCGTCACTTATTATCATAAAAAAAAAATCAATAGAGTATTTTACAATGGCTGTAATATACATAACAAATTAGTTTGTAAGCTGCTGGATCCAATATATGAAACGTGTTCAAAGTAAAAAGGGTTTTAAATATCAAATATTTCATAGAAAGTGATAAAGAATAATCTGTATAAATATAAATTATCGTATATTGGATGTATCAAACTTTAGAGCTTGAATTGATTGCCAGTGTAAGAATGCTCGCGAACATTTGGTGGTCGTGAATCAAAATCGATTAGCACTTAATGCAGATTTCGTGTAACTATATTCCAAATAATATTTATTTTTTATGGAATAGGAGGACAAACGAGCGTACGGGTCACCTGGTGTTAAGTGATCACTGCCGCCCACACTCTCTTGCAACACCAGCGGAATCACAGGAGCGTTGCCGGCATTATTATCTGATTTTGATCAAAATTAATGTCAAACTTATGTAGCGGTAAATGTCTCTATAGCAAATTTGTGTGCTATTTTTCGGCTAGAAACTAAAAACTAACAATGTTTCCACTTCTAATACATAAATTATATGTGCATGTAATGAACTTTGTCGGTTTGTCTGTGCACGCTAACCTCTTAAACGGTTAAAGGAATTGAATGCATTTCACTGATGATTATTATATTGTATATGTATATATATATATTAGTATTGTGGCGAAATTCCGTAACATTATTGGAATGAAACAAACACTTAATTGAAAAAAATAAACAATTAATTGAAATAATACTTAAAAATAAAAAAATAAACAATTTGTTATGTTTTTAAAGTGATAACCCTCACTTCTATGATTAATACACAAATAAAATTTGAAAAACAAAATTTTATGAACCATGCGAACCCTTACCTCAGTGGTTTAGAGCACCGGCACGGAACGCCGGAGGTCGTGGGTTCGAATCCCGCATCGTTCATAAAATTTTGTTTTTCAAATTTTATTTGTGAATAAAAAAATAAGTAATTGAAATAATACTAGGAATTCTACGCGAAAATTCATTTATATAGAATTCGTTATTTTGTTTTTTTGTGATTGATTGTATAATAATTTATATAGGTGCCTAAACAGAAATTATTTTATCATTATCTATATATATATATATTTTTTTTTATGGAATAGGAGGACAAACGAGCGTACGTACCTGGTGTTAAGTGATCACCGCCGCCCACACTCTCCTGCAACACCAGAGGAATCACAAGAGCGTTGCCGGCGTGTACGCGCTTTTCTTGAAGGTACCCATGTCGTATCGTCCCGGAAACACCGCACACGGAAGCTCATTCCACAGCTTCGTGGTACGAGGAAGAAAGCTCCTTGAAAACCGCACTGTGGAGGACCGCCACACATCCAGATGGTGGGGATGAAATCCTAACTTGTGGCGTGTCGTGCGAAGGTGGAATATATATATATATATATAAAAAGCGAGCGGGAAGCGGGCGGGAACGGCTAGTAATATAATAATTACAAGCGTTTAAAAGCGTTATAGAGAGCATCTTTAATGTTGACTAACCAGCGTTTCAATACGAATTCTTTGAATATTAATTATTCGTTATAAACAGTTTGTAGTACTACACTGTACATACCTATATAATAATATAATTTATGTTGTCGACCAAACTAGTTTAAACTATAACTTTAATTTGGTCTAAAATCGGGTTTGTTCAGTAACATTATGATATGATGTAATGTTCAATAGAAGTATTTACTTAATTCAAGTAAATATAATGCTATACTCTATGCTCGGAGTTTCCCTGCGAGATCGAATCAGAAATGAGGAGATTCATAGGAGAACCAAAGATACCGAAATAGCACAGATGGTTGCGAAATTAAAGTGGCAGTGGGCAGGGCACATAGCTCAAAGCAGGGCAGGTGGCCGTTGGAACATTAGTCTTCAAATAGCGACCACGTACCGGAAGACGTAGTGTTGAAAGGTCCCCCACAAGGTGGACCGACGATCTGGTCAAAATCGACTGAATAGATTAGATGACGGCAGCGCAGGACCAATCGTCCGCCTGAAATGATAAAGATGAAATAGAATTAGTTTTACAAACTAGATTTGATTAAAAATACCAGCTACGGTTATAGGTTGAAGATCAAAATGATGACGATGGTGAAGATGATGAAGAAATCGAAAGAATTGTCCGTGAGATATCTGACGAGGATATACTGTCTGCTGAAGAGCCTTCAATGAGTCGGAATGAGGAGTTGGGTAAGTTGACAGTCATTTATGAAAGACGGCTTATTATTGCAATACTAATTATATTTACTTAATCATTTTATTTGCTTAAAACAATAGTAATGAAACAAGGATCTTTAAAAGCGTTTCTTTGAAAACAAAAGTTTTATTTAAACACTTCATTGATAACATTTACAAAGATATTAATAAGACCTGTAAACACCAAAAACAACATTTAATGCCTTTATTTCAGGATATCTTATTTCTTTCTGTAAAATCTTTTTCACAATTTACGTAAAATTGTAGTATTTTCTTTGATATTAACGCGAGTGTTACACATTTAAATTAAACATTGTTTAACGTTCTCTCTATAGCAAATACCACCTCCGAGGCAATAAATGGCGCTAAACTTTATAATGACAAATACTATCTTAACTCATTTCATCTGCATTGAAAATGAGATCTGGAAAGGTCTTGAAACTTGGATCGGGCTAACTAAAATACTAATAAAAATGTAAAGTTTATGCAAAATTTAATGAAAAACAGTTTTAATCATTTGATAAGTGATTTATTTAAATGAAATTTTTTTATAATTCAAATTTATTATACAAGTCAGACAGAAAATGTGTAGTAGCGAATAGCGATATCTCATGACAATCACTTCTCATCCTGTCAACCGTCAAATGTGGAACTGTCACCTTGAGCAATATTTAAAAATAAAAAGCTACTACGTTTATACGTCATAATGATATAAGATTTTTTTTAACATTTATTTAAAGTCAAAGTTCAATTTCAGTTTCTTGTGATTCCTCTGTTTTAACAAGAGAGTAAGGGTCGCGACTCGCGGTGATTACATACCACCTTGTCACCCGTTTGTGTGCTGGTGAGGGGAGTAAAAAAGGGGGAGGGCCTTTAAAAAAATTAAAACTTAACCGACGAACATGAAACTGAAACGTATTGAATAAAACATCTTTTTTAAGTTTTCACAAAATTTGACAATTTTTAGAGCCCACTGTTTAAAAAAAAGCGCGTTCTTGACTTTCATTTCTCAACAATAGGTATATAATTTGAACTGGCGATTTTAAACAAAAATAATTTACGAATCGAAGTTTGTTTGTTTTTTATTTATTAAGTTTATTATTTATGTAATAGATGAATCCAATGAAGACACGAATACTGATGAAGATCTGCTGAACGATGAAGACGAGCCCCCAGTCGAGAAAATCACCATCCCTCCTGCTGGTAAACCCTATGATGAGGTAAATATAACGTAATAAACAAGAAAGTCGATATTCGTTGGACATAGTTTTCCTAAGTAACTGTTATCATTTTATTAGACACTGACAGTTCAACATTGTCAAACCTAACCATTTTGTGATTTTAAAAGTATTATCAGCAAACTAGGCCATGAGCCAATTTTGTCGATGGTACACTTAGCTGCTCAAAAACGCACTCTATTTATACTTATCGAATTTCTCTACCTGAGATCAAAGTTGGATAAGAAGTCCACAGATCAACCATAAACGAGATATTTATTGGTTTCGATCAATTACGTTCTATACACTTATAAGGACATATCATTCGCAGTCTTATAGAATAACGGCAAAAGTGTGCATAAATTAAATGTAAGCACACTTTTCTAACTTAGTCGTGTGTCAACTGTCACTGTCCGAATCGGGTTCTAACTTCAACATACGTAACCTGAACAAATGTTTGAATAATTGCTGCTTATTGACAAATAATATTTTTATTTTTAATTTATTCAAAACTTTATTACCTTTCGTTACTACAACTAGCAATAAAATAGAGTATTGTCTCTATAATCTATATCATGTAGGCGTACTCTATAATCTATAACACTAATAGTATATACTAGTAGTTGCCCGTTGCATTCGCGTTTATCTCAATACTGCCATTAAGTAAGCCTTTAAGTAAGCATAGCGAAATCCCATTCTGCACGGACGCACGCCTAGAAAGGGAAGATATTAGTAGGATAGTATGCTAAAATACTCTTTTTTACACAATATTTACACTATACTAGTGTCAGTCATGTAATACCTTAGTATTATGCGAACCCTTTAAATAACATAACCAAAAAAGTCGACTATTTACTCTTAATATGTTAAAAAAATACAAAAATACCTTTTAAAAATATAGTGATATTCTTTTTTGGAACGTACTCTTTATTTACCTCCTTTGAAATCAGATATACTCTATATCTTCTGATAAAAGTTGGCAACCCTAGGTACACTACACTGTCTATGTAGATATAGATAAAAACTTTTAAATTTGGAATAACTTTACTTCACGTTTATTAATAAAACAGAAAGCGTTCTATGTTCTATCTAAACGTACGTATGAATTTGAAAACAAAACACATGGGTTCGTTGCGGGTGAAGATCGAACCAGGGGCACCGTGGTCAGACTCAACGGTTCTACGTGTTGCACCATCAACTTTATTAATCATATCAGAAAAGTCTCCATATTATGTGTTAAGTATTGTATAAATGACATTATTTCTTATGAAAAAATTTTCACATTATGTTTCTAAGAAATACTAACACTTATGGGCCAACAGTCTGAAATAAACAGATTTTTTTATTCATTTACTAGCTGACCCAGCAAACGTATTACCATATAATGTAATTAGAAAAAATCTATAATTAAATTAAAGTTTGCTTTTTACCTCCTGAGAAAGTTAGAATGGTATAATATAGATTTTAATTAGTTATTCATTTTTAACTATTCTTTCAATTCGATTTCTGAACGACAGGGGACACAACAAAGGAAAAAAACGTTGTTGTTTTTATTTAATTACGAGCATTTTCATATTTATGCACCTTTTAAACCTTCTCTGGACTTCCACAAGTAATTCAAGACCTAAATTTGACAAATCGGTCCAGCCGTTCTCGAGTTTTAGCGAGACTAACGAACAGCAATTCATTTTTATATATATAGATTATTTAGTATTAGTACGCACTTAGATAATTTATACGTCTAGATACAACTTCTTGCTATTAAACGACCAATGAAAACAGGCCAGGTTTATTATTTTTGTGTGCGTAACACGCTGCGTCTTACACTCGCGATTTGTATGTCACATTGTGTTAGTGTGAGTGCATTGCTCAAAATAAAGGTTAACTTTCGATCTCAATTTTAGTTTTCATAGCCGTCACAGTCTATGTAGACGTATAAATAATTTAACACTACGTAGTAAAACAATGAATATATTAATATATTGTTACATACAACTACAAACAGATCGAGGAAGACCCGTTACCCCAAAAGACCCGGGATAACTTAGCTGATGAAGAATTGTATGAAAAACAACAGGAGGAGTTGCGCAGAGAACAAGAGGCTCACAATACGAAAAGCAGTAAGTGTAATTGTATATTTGTTATTTAATTATTATTAACTTATCAATTCCTTGCTATAAAGCGATGATCTGGTATCCCTAGATAAACCCTTTTCCGTAGGATATTAAAGTTTGATATTATACATTTTACCATTTATAATCACATAGGAAAAGTTGAGCTATGAGAATTAAATCATTGCCACGCTTTGTGATCATTGTATACAGCTTTAATTTTACAAATATTTTCGATGAGTGACGTATGCTGGCAACTAGTGTTTTATATATTCTGTAGGTCTATACCTACTTACGACGGCTATCCGTTAACACCTGCTACATGGGGTCAACTTTGAAAGTAACTAACGTTATAATACTTTAGGGCTTGTATTGCAAGTGTCCCGGCTACCTGTCGGATATGCTTTTGAATCGTGCCCACTTTTTGAATACGCTACACCAGATACATAATCGATCTCGCTATAGAATCATTCTCCCAAATGTACGAGTGAGATCGTTATATTGGTAATACCGCTCACGCGTCACATTCCACAGTAGGAAGTATGTTTATCTTTCTCTCTCTCTCTCTCTCTATTCGTTCCCTCATATACTGAGGATCGTGGTCATCAACAAGTTGTCCACACTTGGAGTGAACCATTTGTTTCCATCGCGGCCGACGGAGTTGAACCTCGGGGCCCTGGAGTCTTATTTGGTAGGTCCATCTGGTAGGAGATCTGCCTCGGGCTCGCTTGCCATTTGTGTTCCCAACTACGATCAATTTCTCCAGGCTCTCATTACCCCTTCGCATCGTGGGTTTTTATCTTGAGCTGTGAGAGGATCGACACATTTAATCTCTTGGCCATCCAAGGTATCCTCAACATACGCCTCCAGCAGCACATCTCCAAGGCATAAATCCTCTGCCTTTCTCGAGCCCGTATCATCCATGACTCCACGCCATACAAAAAATGGGGAATGCTGATCTTTACAGTTACTTAATTGATACAATTACTAAAGCAAAGAAAACATGCACTCCCTTTATGGATGTTATAATATGTACAAGTAAAATATAATTTCCTTTGTTAATAGAAAGCGACGAATATCTTAATCTATGCTTTAAAACAGGGAATTGGTAAAAATTTACATAATATATTGATATGATTTGATGTAACCTTGTATATTTGTTTGCTTTTTAACTTTTAATGCCTTCGTATGATTTTCCATCCTAAAAAATAACAATTATTTAGATTAGTTATTGCATGTTGGGGTTTCTTATGTTGCACATTATTAATTAATCTTCATCGTTTTTAAACTTATTGTTTTTTTTAAGAAGTAAAAGAATAAAGATTAGAACATTAATTATGAAAAGTTTTATTTTCCTTTACGAACTAAGTAAGTTAAAATATATGACGACATTTTCAATTTGTAAGTATGTATTACATTTACGTTGTTATTTTCTTTCATTACATATTTTTACTCTATGATCTGTTCCTTTGTCAGAAAGAGTAGGTAAGAGGTGGATAAGAGTTAGATTAGATCGTAATGTGCGTAAACTAATCTTCGATGTGTTACAAATCCAACGCAGGAGCTATGAGTAGGATTTAAAATGAATCTTATTTTCCGATCACCAAAGTAGCTATTTCTTTAAAAGGTGTAATTAAGTTGAAACTGCTAACAGTTTGATAAATTTAAACATTTCTATATAAGTTCCAACCGATGCTATGTTCAAACTGATAATCCTCTCCTATAAATCTTATTAATGACTCATTTTCGCACTGCCTGGGCTAGTCCCATTATGTTATTTTTTTTTTCAATAACTTACCTATATACAGCATTGTCTAATTCAACTTTTAATGGTAATAACAACAAGTAATACTCGTTGACAATCACATAAACAAATACGGTAGTACATAATTCGTCATACACCTGCGTAGGAGAACCGCACTTTCTCCTCCTAAACATTACTTGACACACTAGGAGAAGAATCCCTATTGTAGCCCTCTGATTCGACTCGTGCCTACATATTGCAACCTTGTTGAAACCTTACACATTCTTCATTACTTTCCGTGACTCAATATCGTCTCAGTTCATTACGGCACTTTCCGAGATGTTGTACATTACTTTGACGTTTAGGCTAAAAATTTATGGTATTTTGAAATATTATCAAACAAAAAAATAATGTCGCTCTTCTTGCAAGAAGATATTTTAAATTCACTAAAACACCAAGTAGCTACATCATTTATCACGGGGAGTGTTTCACCTGATTCCTGCCACCGAATTCCAACAAATTAGGATATCTTCCCTATCATCAGGACGTGTTCGTACCACGTACTACAAAGCTGTGGAATGAGCTTCCTTGTGCGGTGTTTCCGGGACAATACGAAATGTGTACCGTCTAAAAGAGCGCGTATACCTTCCTAAAAGGCTAGCTCTTCTACGCTCCTGTGATTCCTCTGGTGTTGCAGAAGAATGTGGGCGGCGGGGATTACTTAACACCAGATGACCCGTATGCTCGTTTGTCCTCCTTTTCCATAAAAAAGCTACACTAATAATAACGCGAAATAAAAACTGAAAATACTCGCAATTACTATGTCGTTACGTTACGACCAGCGTAATAGCCCGCCCACTCGCGAGTCGTGAACCAAATTCGCTTATTTGTGTACACTCGTAGGTACTCCACGTACAAACTATTTATATTCGTTCCACTAAATACTTCAAATAAACATGAATACAATCGTTGCTTTTGGTTTAGATATTTATCATGGCATCAGTGGTGTGGAAGGTAATATTATGTCAATTTTTTTAATTACAACAAATGTATGAATCTATTCTTTCTAATGTGGCTTCTGTGAAGGGGCACCACAATTCAGCCAATGTCGCGTTTCAGTAGCTTAGAGTTTGTTATTTGATCGGTGTTAATCGGTGAATTTATAAGTGTTTACGGTAATGATCGGTGCCTAAATTGAACACATTGAATTGTTAGATTATAATGGACAAACACAGATCTTATTACTTATATACAACATTTATTGTGTTAGTTATAACTTAATATTATTTTGTTTGATATATTTACATAAAATGTTTACAAAAGGAATAATAACTAGGGAGATGAGACATTTTATGTGGGGCTGGGGGTTTCGCAAATGTTTATTTCATACTTTAACAAGTTTTTCATTACGTCAACTCGCGAGAGGCCTTTTGCACAGGATGCTAGCTAGATTATGGGTACCACAACGGCGCCTATTTCTGCCGTGAAGCAGTAATGTGTAAACATTGTTTTTCGGTCTGAAGGGCGCCGAAGCTAGTGAAATAACTGGGCAAATGAGACTTAACATCTTGTCTAAAGGTGACAAGCGCATTTATAGTGCCGCTCAGAATATTTGGGTTTGTCAAGAATCCTGAGTGGCTCTGCATTGTAATGGGCAAGGCGTACCATCAACTAAACGTCCTGCCCGTCTTGTCCCTTATTCTCATAAATATAAAAAAAAAATGTACGCCTAGAGTGGTTTTGTATTTTAAATTATATTCATCTCGTTCATAGCTCACGCTTCTAATAATCTTTTATTATTATTTGCGATTCGAAGCTGTAATATTTACACAAGGTGGAACTTCCTATCTGCTAATCCATAATATTTTTTACCCAAATTTTTATCAAATATCAATGCATTTGCACAAATAACACATGTTTAATTAATACCTCTAAGACGCAAGCATACTCTTACGGAGTTTTTTCAAATGCCTATGTAATCAATGTCAAAACATTAATCGATTAAAATAAATGTTGTATTCTTCAACTCGTAGGGTTTTCTTGTATGTATAAAAACGTCCACCAGTATCCATTTGTTTCAAATTCAGATCAGGCGAGTCGTACTATGATTATATTTTGAGGTGACATGAGTTTTAATCTCCAAAATATTACAAAATTATCGCTATTATTATCAATTCTCTAAACCTACAGGGTATTGAAAGTACATATTAATAGACGATTCACGATCGGCCAATAATATGTTGCAGTGTGGCTGAAGCTGCTTGTGGGCGGTGCTTTATTGGCGGCTACTCATGCTGTCGTGCGTCGCGCCACAGGCCCACGTGGTTCGTACCCGATTTGTCCAAATTTTTAAATGCTATGAGCAGACTTTAAAGAGATAGGATAATATTGAACTTGTTTTTAATAAGATTGATCATGAAATAAGAAATTTAGCATACAGTAATAACGGTCTAATTCATAAACAGATGAACCTGAAGTCGAGGAACAAGTTCTTAGGGAAGAAACAACTGTAGTGGATAGACGTATGACACTAATACCACCCGAAGTCACAGACATATTACCGATTACGCGAACAGTTCCAATAGGGGGTGAACCAAAGGAGATAGTGAAGGAAACTGTTTCAAATGTTCATTCTACTCCTTTGTCAAAACAGGCTACTGAAAAAAAAGTAGAAACAATAATTACAAGGAAGGAAGAAGAGGTGAGTGCAATTAACTATTATCCGTTAAACTTTATTTTAAGAGATGAAGTACATATAAATTTTACTTTTTAATAGGAAAATGAAGATGTTGAAGAGGATGAAGAACTCTATAGCGATGAAGAAGAGGATGTGGAAGAAGAGCAGATTAAAGAAGTCCCGAAGAAGGTTGAGCCTCAATCAATGAAAAGTGTTACAGAAAAGAAGACAGAGGTGGAAGAAGTTGTCGACGATGATCCCGAAGATGTTGAAATTATTGAGGAAGAAGAAGAAGAAGAAGTCGAAGATGAGGAAGAGGAAGACGAAGAAGAAATATCAGATGTTGATGACGAGGAGTTATTGCGTCGCTTAGAAGCGAAGTACGGGCGTCTGCCTGAACCAGAAAGACCATACAAAAACAGTAAAGAATTCTGTCTGCGTGTATTTGCTTCCCTGTAGACGCCGTTTTCGCATGAATATTAACTATAACATCTCACTTGACTTTACTAACATAATGTGAGTGACAATAACAATTTTAAACGCTATAAATGTCTTAATTATCTGTATTTTCTAAGATTATAATGTCAGAATTGAGGAAGTAGTGGTTTGGATTGGTATTTAACAAAGTATTTTTTTCACATTGTTGCAGAAGATGGTGGTAACAATATAGAGGATGAGTGGCCGGGGGAACCTGATGATACTTACTGGCGCCAACAGCTTGATCTTGCGGAAGATGAACTGAGACAGGTATTTTTACTACTAGGCGAGAGCAAGCTACCTGTCACTTTGTAATAAAATTAGCTATTGGCCTATTAAAGCATATAAATTATTGTGTCTGTTAGGGATTAAGGGTAAACAAGTTGTGATGTGATATTATAAACTTTAGGAGCTCTGTTTGGTGTAAAAACTAAGAAAAATGTGTTTTAAAAGAAATGATACTTAATGAGATCAGTTTTAGGCCCATAAAACCACGTTTAGTAAATTTCACCCAAAATGTATTTATTACGAGTACAAGAATTGCTCGTTTAACTATGATTTTCGTTTACAAAAATTGTATATATTATTATTTAAATTGACTTCTCATATTCTGTCAATTTAAAAAACATTCGCAAATGAATCCATTTACCGAAAAAGTGTGTACTCACTGAAGAAGTTATTCTTTTTTGGCGTAAAAAAAAATCAAAAGTCCTTAAAAAATTATGACTATTTTTAGTTTGTAGAAAAAGCAATATTGTAATTATGAAGGTATTAAATACAACCAATGAAAATATTATTATCCCGCGCAATTTAGTTAAATAATGTGTCATTCAATATCATTTAATTATTTTTGTACAATTAGAGATTTTTATTTTTTGTAACTTGCAGGTAAATTTAAATTATATATTGAAATTTATTTAATCCTCGTCTATTGGTTGTGGTTCAGTAGACATATGAGTAACAGCACATTGATATTAAAGATGAACATGATACTAATGGTCTTGTTACCTCAGGGTGTCGAATTTTCGTGACGGTGTGCGCGCGCATCGCGTAAATTCACTCTGATATTTTTTCTCTAAGGCGCCAAAAGAAGTAAAACTTTAAAAAGTGAATGCCAATTTTCACATAGATATTCACTAATGACTAATCTATTAATTTTAATAGATTCAGTTTTAATTTATTGTTTTTCAGTAATTTATATCTGGTTGTTGGTGGTGTCTTGTTTCTATTTTTAGTGACTGCATGATCATTTTGGAGTTATTGTAACAGAGAAGTGATTTTTTATGTATAACAGTTACTAATTTAAGTTTTATCTTCTTGAGTTTTATATCTAGCATGTGGTGTGGCATGTATCAACATATTATAAGACACTCCAACAATTATTACTTCTTAACTACTTGTCATTTCTACAATAATTATTTTAAATTATTATTTCATTTGATTCCAGGGTTGGCTCGAATAACCCGCTTTAGTTTATTTGCTCGTTGTGCCATTTTTTTTTTAATCACTCGTCCTAAGACCCGTTAGATAGATGTGTGCGCCCGCACCCTGCGCGCATGTCCTCTAGCGGTCTTTAGACGATTTTTCGTAGTTTTTTTTTGTATTTAATTAATGATTATGTAGTTGTTTGAATGTGTGAGTGTTTTACTAACTTATGGAGGGGGCGTGGTCAGCGTGCGAGCGCCGCGTGTCTGTAAAGGCGCTGATGGACTGCGCGCGTGCTCAGTACCTTCTGGCTTCAGCGTTGGATGGTATGGCGGAGGCTCAGAGAGACAATCGCCTTCTTTCCCGTGCTATTACAGCCTATCTTCAACTGCTGAAAAATAATGAACGACTTTCCGATACGAAACTTGTGATGGTCGCTAATCGAGCTATAGACAGGATAAAGTTTAGAGGTAAATTAAACATTCTTTACATCATGAATGAGTTATTTAATTAATACGGCTTTACTGACGTTTTTGTCGGTGTCGGTACCGACTAGTATCGGACCATTCGGAAGCCCTTCATCAGGGTGAGTGGGTTCGCGATAACGTCCCACCTCTTACTGAAAATGCCGTATTAATAAATAATTTAATAATCACTCACGAAAGTCTTAATAATTTAATCACGAATGAGATCTAGTATAAGTATAAATGTAAAGCAATAATGAAAGAGTCTTTAGTTTTTGATTTTCTTGCAAATATTTATTTCTACTTATAATACCGTTTTGTAATTAATTGTTATTTATGTTGATCTTTGTATTCATTATTATAATAATTTTAACTTTGATTGATATTTTTAGGAGTGTATCTGAATGCAGAACCGATATACCGATTATTGATTCGTCGATTTCCAAACGAAGTTTATTACAGAAATAATTTAACTGTTTGTTTCCTTATGGCTAACAGGTAATTATAATTTATTAATAATACATTATTTGACTGGAGAATCATTAAATCACATTTCAGGAACTCTTAAATTTGTAAGTTCCAATTAACATTCAAATGTCTAATATATTCCGTAGTATTCGTCTTCAGTGACTATGGGCGTTTAAACGCATTTTAAACACACATCAGCACAGTTACATTGTATGTAAAAACACAATTATGTTGTGTTCTGGCTGTTATAATGTGTTCAATATTAGATACTTGAAATGAACTTGTAGGTCTTTCTGTTACTGAGATGTTAACTATGAGATCATATTATATCAATTACTTATAATGTAGTTACAATACAATACTTAAACTGCGTAATTAAATAACCGGAAGTAAAGTTATTGCAAGGATAAAACTTTTTCGGCCTTACAAATAAAATTTGCATAAAGTTATAACTAATCATAAACCAAGAATATGCAAAATGTTTACAATTAGACATTTTGCTTACGATTGGTTTATTTGGACGTATAACGTTTCCCGAGTTTATTTGTAAGGAAGCATGTCATTCGGAAAACTTCAGAATTATCATTGTATTAACAGTGTTGTCAACGATATAGTAAACATCTTGCATATTCTTTGTTTATGCTTAGTTATAACTTTCTACCAAGTTTATTTGTAAGGCCGTATGTCTTCATCTTTGACACTACAGAATTACAAGACAGGGAGAAGTAATTTTAAACTTGGAGTAACTTTACACTGTGTTTATCAATAAGACATCATGTTTACCTATAGTAAAAAGTGTATTGTAGAGTAAGTTTTTTTTTAATTTGTAATTTTTCCAGAGTGGATCTTGCAGAAGAAGTTTTGAAAGAAACTCTCCGATTGTGGCCCGACGACCGCGTCGCTTTAGGACATTACGGTTTCATTTTAAAAAATACACACAATAAGCATGAAGAGGCCGTTGAATATTTACAGAGAGCTCTCGAGCACGAAAGCGGACCCGCTAACGAACCTCGCTTTTACTATCATTTAGGAGATGCACTCTTATTACTTGGGAGGTTAAAGGAAGCCGAGGAGGTTCATAAACGTGGTGCAGCTCTAGGGCATTTCCTATCACCTTCCCAGCGTTCCCTGTATAATGTAGATCGGTTAAAAGGTCGGCCTTGGTGGCCGATAGAAGACACACCTTACGTACAACTAGCGAGAGCCTTAGAAAAATCCTGGCGAGAAATTTTAAAGGAAGCCCTAGCTGCGAAGGCTCTTTATGAGAAGGAGAAAGAAGGATTGAGCGAGAAGGGCTGGTCCCAGTTGGATTTGTTTGTTCGAGGGCAGGAAATCCCTGGCAGATGCAAGACGGCTCCGGTCACGTGTTCGATAGTTCGTTCGGAACCGGCTGCGGCGGGATGTAGGCGGGGCCAAGTGAAGTTCAGTGCGATGGAGGCGGCGACTCGCGTGCGGCCACACGTCGGACCCACTAACTGCCGTCTCCGAATGCATCTAGGCTTAAGCAACACACAAAATACTTTTATTAGAGTGGATAAAGAAATTAGGTAAGAAAGCAAATCCGGTTTTTCACCTCGTTTCGTCACTTGTAATTGACCGTCATTAAGCACGAAGTAGGTGTCAGTGCCTACGGTAGCGCGCGGCTACTAGATTTCTTACAGGTTGTTCCAAAACGATATTATGAGAAATTGATTTATTTAGGTTAATTATTATTTTATTTTTGGATTTTTTTTTTAAGATTACTGTTAAGTAGTTCTACCCGTGTGTTTATTTCATATCGCCATTGTAGCGCCACGCTGTATGTGTTGTCTCCTTCGAGTATAATATGAAATATTATAAACTTCCGTTCAAGCAACAGAGCGAGTTCAAATAAAATTTTATATATATAAAATAAAAGTGAAAACAAAAAATATTTTTCGGTTGTCGACATTCTCTAATTATTTTATCTACACCCATGCTTTAAATCCTCTATTAAAGAGTCTGAAACAGTTAGCTTATTGCCAACATTAAAACACCCAATGTTCTAATAACCATTACATCATCCAAACGAGTGTTGTAATGTTGTACTGAATTTCATAACAACACTGCTATGTTTTTTTTTCGATCCCTTCTTGCGCAAAGAGTTTGAACAGACAGCCACATTCTTATTGCTCGATGCGTGGTATCTGTATGAATTTCAAAAAAAGAACCTTTTCGTTTACGCGCGTTCCACACTACCAGAACGTCGCGCGCCGTAAAAAAAAGTAGGTTATTCGAATCCCCGCCATTTTGCTTCGATATTTTTATTGTTTTGTTTGTTGACATGATATTCGAGTGAATTTTAATTATTGCACTATACAAAATGTAAATTACTACTAAAATAAATAATTGTTTCAATACTTAGTTTATATGTATATAATCAGTAATGAATGATATTAGGTTACTACTAGGACCGGTGTTTTAGTGTTAGCAGTAAGCTAACTGTTTTAGAATCTCTTAGAGGATTCATATTCTGGGTGTAGATAAAGTCTTGTATGCAACTGTTGATAATTAGGTATTAAAACACTCATGTGATACTATTATCACACAAAGCTTCGCCTCGTGTGATAAATCCACATTCGTGTTTTAATACCCTTTATTACACAACAGTTGCATAAATAACTATTACCGACACGTATCTACACTATTTGACATATTTAATATATTTCAACTTTCCAGGCAATGGGAAGTCGGCAAGGTGTTCATATTCGACGATAGCTTCGAGCACGAGGTGTGGCACAACGGCACCAGTCCGCGCCTCGTGTTGATCGTGGACGTGTGGCACCCCGACCTCACCGCGAAGGAGCGCCGCTCCCTGCCCGCTATCTGATTACCTTTGCTAGCCGCTCACTGGCAATACTTTAACATCAGCTTGTTGCTGAACTCTACAAATTAACACACCAAAGATCTGCTCATAGACATCTTGTTAAATCTAACGTAAAATATGTTAAATTATGTAAAATATGTACAGTTATGCACGTCTCACACAATGGTAGGCTAAAACTACGGAATGTTTTGCCACGACACTCCTACACTTTCTTATTCCTGGAAGGTACTATTGAACTAACCCCTACCAGTACATCCGATAGGGTTGTGAATCTACGACTAGGTTTACCCTTTCCAACCCACATGGAATCTGGTAAATACACCGCTATTTATTGTCTAGAAAAGTAATCGCTTGACGGAACAAATCGTCGGGCTCGAAGGACCAAAAAATACACTACCGCAGATTCGTTAGTACCGTACCGTAGTTACAAAATTTGTAGAAATAGTTTCTAATTTTTATCTTTAGCACGTTTAATATAACGCAAAGTAACGCCCGTGACGAGTCAATCTTACGGCAGCCTTCAAATTGGTACTTGTATAACCTATTCGGGTTGGTACATTACTTAAGTCAATATTGTCCTCAAATTGGGTATAGGATTGCATAAGTCATGGTATAATATTGTGGTTAGTTGTATAGTTAGTATCCTAAGCTACTAATGTAACTGTACATAAGTATATTTTAATGTTTGTTAATTATCATTACCAAGTTTAAATATAAATACAATGCTCGAATGATTGCTTTTTATTAAATCACTAATATCGATCTTTTTGTGAATCACTAAATTGATTAAGTACTTAATTAAAATAAGTAGGTACACATACGGTTTCTGCTACTAAAATCCAATCAGGGTATAACCAGAAAGCTATCGGCATATAATGTGATAAAAAACCTTACCAACGCTTCTTCTCTTCTACCTTACTCAAAGTTTTGCTTCATTCATTAGAAATAAAATATAAAGCTACAAAAATATCAAAACTTATTATTGAAACAAGCAATTATCGTTGTAAATACTCATTTATTTTAAAATATAACTAATTTACCAGTTTTTGTCGTAAGAAAGGTTTGTGTAACAAAATAAAACACAATTTGAATTATTTATACACGGCAACAGCTTGTTTCAATAACTTTCAGATACATGCACAGAATATAACAAGGCCTTACATTATGGTAACTGATAATGCCCTTTACAATGCAGAGCCTCTCAGGATTCTACCAAAAAACAACACTCGACTCCTTGACACATAAATGTTATGGCAGTAATTTAACTATTTTAGCTACGGTGCGGTAGAGTTGCCAACCCTACTATATAATATAGTATACTAGTGTATTAGAGGCCCGACATATTTCTAAATGTTTACAGCAGGTGAAACTACTATATTTCTGTCTCTTCCACACTTTAAAAGTTTAAACATTATGCAATATCAAATTTTAACACTAAAAGGCCTAAAATTTCACTTCTATCGGTAGTCTCTACAACTGCAATTTTTTTTTCATCTGTTCGTTATCTACTATTTTCTTGAGAAACAATTTTAGAACTTTAAAACTATTTTTGACCTAAAAAGAGTTGGGAACGCTAACGGTGCCGTGCTACCGTACCATACAAGGTATAGGTTATTCATTGTAATGAACAGGGTGTCATGACTTAAAACTAGCTATCTATCTTACTAAAAAAAATCGAGATCTTTCTAATGTACTGGGTTTTAACTTGATCGGACGTGCAATGGCTTGGCGGGACGGGTAGGTTTTTGCACGTAGTGTTCGACGAAAACAGGTTTATTCAGTCTTACGACTAATGTTGTACTGACAGATTGCTGTTTGTTTGTGAAAAACGGTTTTTTAATGAAAAATTGCTCTGTTTTTGTGAGGTAAGTCTAATATTGAAATATTTTTTCAGATATAAATAGATTTATTTGAGATAGTACTTCTTTTTGCAATATTTTCGAATTCCCTTTTAGCACGACATGCCACAAAATTGGATATTTTCCCCACGATCTGGATGCGGCCTCCACAGTGCAGTTTTCAAGGAACTTTCTTCCACGTACAAAAGTGTGGAATGAGCTTCCTTGTGCGGTGTTTACGGGACGAAACGACATGGGAACCTTCGAAAAAAGCGCGTACACATACCTTAAAGGCCGGCAACGCTTCTGTGATTACTCTAATGTTGCAAGAGAATGTGGGCAGCGAAACACTTCGTACTGATTTTGCTAGAGATTCTGATGCTATTTTTTTGTTACAGCTTCATGGGTAGTTGTATCATAATGTAATTATTATTATGTGTCCTTGAAGGAAATTACAATTATAGACAACTTTTACTATGTTAATCTAACTCACCCGTATGGGGTTCCGTACTGTAATCACGTCATATACGTATTTATTTTTGGAAATATTCAGAATGATGGTTTGATATTACAACTCTCAACTTTTAGCATTTATTGCTAATATTTCCTGTATATCTATATATATAAAAGAGAATGTATGTTTGTATGTTCCCTAATAACTCCTAAACTATTCGACCGATCTCAATGAAATCTTTTGTAATAGATTCGTTTAAGCTCAAGGAAGGTTTATATAAGTATATCATTTATATAGCAAAACAACGTTTACCAGGTCAGCTAGTATTAAATAAGACAAAATATTTTATGTATGTTGTATATTTGGTATAAAAAATTATACAAAGTTCTGAATAAAGTAAAATCTAAAACTAGTAAAGCTCCTTTTGTATTTAGCTAAAACACTGTAAATTTAAAATCAGGTGAAAATGCTGTGTCAGTCATCAAGTAAACAACTATTCTTAAAATATATTTTATAATACATTATTGGACGGATATTTCCCTGTCGTGCTTTCATCGGATACTGATGTATCCGGATCTGATCTGGATCTGATGATCCATTCACAAAAAAGTGTTGACTTAAGCATTAAGTAATGTAGCGCACTGAACACAACAACAAACATTTAAAAAACGAGTTCAACTTAACAACTAGTTGTCAACAGTTTATTCTAACTTAAAATCTAAATAACAATCTAAATTGCTGCTTATAAACAACATTGAGCTTCAAAAAGTTACTGGAATGGCTAAAATTAAGGCACTTGAGTTTTGTATTCAGAATTGGAAACTCTCGGATGAAAGTGATCAGATGAAATGTTGTTCATAGCTTCATGACCTTTCTATATTATAATTATCATTTTGCTGATAAGCTGGTGGCCCTGGCGCCTGTGGGGTTGCTCTGGCTGAGTATGGTGGGGCAGGGGGCGGAGGTGCTTCCCATCCGCAGTCCCCCATCGGATAACTATTAGTAACATACCCATTAGCTCCATATGGTGAATCACATGGTGGTATATCAACTCTGCTCTCATACCCTTGTCCTCCTTCATAGCCCCCATATGGAGGCACATTTGTGTCATAATGCCTCGGGGGATCATACCGGCTAGGTTCATTGAATGGACCGACAACATCATGGCTGGGCTCTGCTCGCACACTTCTTCTGACAGTTTCATACCTATTTGTCATAATTGGTATAGATTCAACTGGTGGTGGGGGAGGTTCATATGTATCTTGAGAACGCAATGTCCCATCCCTGTCAGGATGGTATGAGTTTGGTCGTGCAGCATGGAAGTTTGAATAGGATGAATGTGCTGATGTTGGTCTTGAAGGCCGTGGGTCTGAGGGCAATGAGGCATTCGATGCGGTATACCCAGCATTCCTATAAGAACGACGTGACCTTTTCACTGACGATCCATTACCTCTCGATCCGGACCGGCGTTTGACGCGACGCGGTGTCATGGGCTTAAGGGAACTCTCACTTATATTTGTTTCTGTTGGACTCAATTCGAGTGTATAAACCTGCCGTCGAGGCAAGGTGGCTTTGTCTGTAAATATAATTATATAATATTAGTGGTAGGGAATTAACATCACCGATTTGGTAAAATAATTTTTGAATTTGAATTAAATTTTCTTTTTCAAATAACAATCCGGTAACTAGTTATGTTTAGAATCAGTTTTGATCACAATATACCAATATGCAAAACAAGTAATTATTCGGACACTGTTGAGTACGGTTCGGCTTCAATGCTTTACATTGAAATTAATTAATTTGGTAAAAATAAAAAAAAATGCTCATCTTATGCTTGTTTATCCTCCTCTTCCATAAAAAAAATCATAAAATGTGTGTGGATTGATGCATCTACTGTATTAAATAACTCTTGTAGTTTTTAAATTAATTTACATATTAATTTTTTAACTTATACTAGTGCAAGTCATTACGTGAATTTTTGTTGCACCACTTCACATAGAACGTAATTAATTTGTAAAATTAAGAAGCTGTTAATATTGATTCAAAAGAGTGACGGTGAGTTTATTGCCAGTTTTTCTAATTAAATCTCAAAGTTTTCCGAAGTTGTGGTAAAAGGTTCTTTCTACCTTTTGTTATTCATAATATTTTTATATTTTTTTAATCTTTATTATTATATTATATTTTAATTTAAATAGTTTTTTCTTGTTAAATTTTTGCTGAATAATAAATATTAAATAAATAAAAGTGCAAGAAATTCGCGCGAAATATAATGCATCGAAACGCAATGCTATTGGTTGAAACGCAGTGTGACGTCAAAGTCTCGATAAACATAATCACTGGTATGGTTCCAACATATTATTTTCGGTGGTAAGCGATATAATTATGTATTACATTTTATGTTCGTTTTTTATTATTAAATGATCTGTATAATTATTACTTACAATGACTGAAAGCGGATTTGTTAAAGGGCAATGTTAAGGGCATATAATCATCTTCCAAGAATAGACGCGTTTATGATCCTATGTATTTCATGATGCGTGATGAAAAAAAATAGTTTCCAGATAATTATTCACCAAAATATCACTAAAACCTTCTCCGAAACACGCTGCATGTAATGGTACAAGAATTATTCCGATGGGTTCAGTAGTTGTCGCAGTATAACCGAAGGAAAAAACCGGCCATACATTTATGAGTACAATATATATATAAATATTCTTGGGATACACTCTGAGGTCACACCGCGCAAAATTTTTGAATAGCAGAAATATATTACCCGAAAGGAATATTAATTTTTTAAATAAATAAGAATGTATTTATCTATAATTTGATGTGTTTGCTAACTTTTGGAATGTAAAAAATGAAATTTAAGTATTTTTAAAAATCATGCAATATAGGGTATATTGTTAAAATTTTTCAACCTAATCGAATAAATCTGATTTCATTTGATATAAAGCTGACCTAATGTAGGCTTCTGTTTCTTCAATGAGTGAAAAATAAGTAGTACGGCAAGTGGCAAGGCCGCTACAGTCAATAATGCTGCAACTATTGATTGTGCTAACTCAACATGGTGCCATTGAAAGAAGCATCCATCAACTCGGGCTGGCCTCCAAGTGCCAGGGCCATCTACTTCTCCCCACACAGGTTGACAGCCCCATCCATTGCTTTCCCACCAGCTTACACTGCCCGTTCCCAAGGACAATAAACCATTCTCCTGAAAATAGAAAAGTAAACTAAATAAATAAAAGGAACTGGAACTTTATTTTTAATAAGTATATTAACTGTCAAATAGAATGAATAGGAATTGATAGTGAAAAATGGGGATTGACACAACAACTACTTTGATAATCTTCAATCACATACTATCAATTGGCAAAAATATATTACATATTTATGTCTTGACCTAGCACCACCTGTTTAACATCAAGTTAGAAAAATTCAAAATAATTCGCCAACACTGCAATTAAAGATTCTTTTAAAGTGACATTTTTCTTCATGGTTCAGCAATAGTTTTACTGAAACCACACCTTTGGTATTTAGGGCGAAGTGGCAAAGAATGCTACGTTTTTCTAATTACAGTAAAAAATGATTCAAAAATATCATAAGATCTGTCCGAGTTTATATTCTTTCCTTACTATTAACTATATCAGCCAAGCTGCAATTTTATACCAATAATCTTTTTTATTATAAGTAGCTTTTACCAGTGGGAGGCTCCTTTGCACAGGATGTCGGCTAGATTGTACCATTACAGCAACTATTTCTGCCATGAAGCAGTAATGTGTGCTTAAGCATTAATGTGTTTTGGTCAGAAGGGCGCGCCGTAGCTATTGAAATTACTGGGCAAATGAGACTTAATGTTTTATGTTATAAGGAGATGAGCACAATTTTTACAATAATTGTAGTGCCACTCAAAATTTTTGCTGTTTTCAAGAATCTTGAGCGGCACTGCATTATAATGGGCAGGACATATCAATTACCATCAGCTGAATGTCCTGTTCATCTTGTCCCTTATTGTCATTAAAAATGCTATAAATATATAGATTTCAAAGAGTGGCAATGAGTTTCTTCTTGGCTCTCCTCATTAAAGAAGTGGTGGTAAGTGGTAAAATGTCTAAGTTTGACATTTATAAGTGACATTTTCTTACCCACATTAATAAATAATTCTAGAATTTGAGTTTATCATCACATTATGATTACTGGTGGTTAAATTTCTAATCAACACCATACTTTGGTACTTATACAGAACTTATTAATTATATAATTATCTATTATCCATTCTATCAAAAAAATTTGAGAAAATAATGTACAAAATGATTTAAACTTATTTTCTGAATTAAATGTTGTACAGAATAAATATACTATAATTTCTTATTATTATGTACATTAGTTAAAAATTAACTAAGACTGTGTTGACTTTGAAATTCTTATAAAATAAATGTAATTTATATGGGCTTATAGAAAAGGCCAAAAGAATCAACCCAAGCAAACCAAAAATACATTACAATAATTATTATCCCTGATACAAACTCATACAGTCCAAACCACTCTTATAAAAATATGATATAATATAACTTATAACTTACTCTATCCAATGTTCCAACATTTAGGTAATAGCATATAAGAAATATGTTCCATGAAAACCAAATGACACTCCATATTGCATACTGAAAAGATTTTGAAGTGTGATGAAACAAATAGTTTTTAATAAAAACAGGTTCAAATATTTTTTAATTATTTTTGTACAAAACTTCTTTTACCATCAACAATGGCAACTAATTTATACTTCCAAAAATTCCTCCTATACTTTTTTCTGTTTTTCTTTTTACCATAAAATATAAATATAAAATGCACATACACCAGTAGGCTTCTTTGCACATTTGCATGCCCATTAGCAGGTCAGTACCAGAGTGGTGCATTTTCAAGGGTGTAGGAAGATCCGGCCAAGGTGAGACTCAGATATTTGTGTTCAATTAAGGTACTGAATTGTTAAGGACAGGGCATATGACTTTTAATCAGGTGAATGTATTGCTCGCCTGGTCACTGTCTTTCATAGAAAAAATATAACAAGTATCAACCTTTTAATAAGCACATCAATTAAATAGTATAAATTAGGACATCAGAATTAACAGTTCCAATACTGTTTTTTATATCTGTTTTTGTTATTAATTTTCTAATCAGAATCATGTATAAAAAAATCCCTTCACATATTACAGATGTGAAGTCTAAATTACTTAGGCCTGCATTTTTTAACTTAGTAAAATGTATAGTAAATTCTTAAAAAGCATACACTTTTTTAGAAGAATGATAAAAGTTTGACAAGGACATTTTAATAATTATTATTTTAATTAAATATTACTTCGGCTTAATAGTTTTTTTTAATTATTAATTCTAAAACAATATATCTATTACTCACAGCTATAAGATATTTTGTAACATATTGAACAGCTCCAAATGATCCAAATATTATTAAAATAATATTAATGAAGTTTGATGTTATTGGTAACCACATATAGCCAAGAAAATCAAAAACTTGTCTTTGTATTGTGATTATCTGAAAAAAAAGGTAATTCATAGTACTTTTTCTAAATATACTTCTACTGACCCAATTTTTTTTAATGCTTTTAAGAGGTCAAACTTTTGAATCACATAATGATTCCATTTATGATTTATTCACTCATACTCTCATTCCATTAACCTAAAATGTACATAAACAAACCAGCTCAAGAATGCAGACGATCAACAAAAGAGTTCTTAGCCCACAAACAGCCATTTTATGACTCACGGGACACGGATAAATATAATGTATGACTATTTCAAAATATTGTTGAACATCTTCACTATCTTAAGTCTTCATTATAATACATAAATCCAAAAAATTCTTGTAAATAAAACTTTTGCAAAATCAGAATTTGATATTTCGTACAAATTATTATGACACGGATATCCATCGGAAAACACAACCTTGAAAATATTCGGTTACGTCAGTGTCACAGAATGTCAGTGTCTACGGCTGCTGTATAGTGAATGAAGGTATAGTGTACCCTGTTATCAGCTACTTTCTCAGACGAATGTGCTAGCGATGAATGTAACGACTTTTATTATTCACAACCTTTCGTTCAACACAATTTTCACTGTAGCTATTTTATTTAAAAGGGAGCAGATATACTATTAGTGTGAGTTATACACTGTGTTAAAATATACATGTACGATGTTTGACAAGGATGTGTAGTAAAATGCCGAGACACTATTAACAATAAAACCCCTTAGAACGCTACAGTAAAAAGAACATTTCATATTAAATGTTGTCAAAAACTTTAAAGAGCCCCTAACTTATTTATTCTACCAGTAAACTGAGCCCTGGAAAGGTGTATTTTATATACCTACAATAAATTGTTTTGATTTGGGTGAAGCAAGCTGCGGGTAGTTTTAGAATTAAGTAGGGACATTAGTTCTGATAGTGATTTTAGTTGTTTTGTATTGTGGTAGACGGTTGAGCTTTACTCCTTTACACAGTTTTTATAGGGCCATTAAACAAAGTAGATACCTACCCACCAGTTTTTGTACTATACTAGAACTACTGACTAACCTACTAACTAGTATATTATATATTTTATCTGTGGTCTGAACTCTCAACTCTGTGGCAAGGAGTGATTTTTGATAATTCATTTTCTAGAAAACTTAAAACCGATAAAGTGAGAAACAGAGAAAGTTGGAAACATCAAGGAACATAAATATTTAAATTCGAGTTGAAGTTTCGGTAGGTCTCAATTATTTTGTATTGTAATTCGAGATACTTATGTCCTAATATTTTACCGGTAACCTAAAAAAATTTATCCAACAGGAACAATGGCGACTGAAACGTTGGTGCCTTTGGAATCGAATCCAGATGTTATTAACAAATTCCTCCAGAAACATGGTGTCCCCACTGCCTGGAATATCGTGGATGTCATGGGATTGGAATCTGAGATGCTCTCTTGGGTGCCAAAACCAGTGATTGCTGTCACTCTTCTATTCCCACTTTCTGACGCTTATGAGCAGTTTAAAGCTAACGAAGAATCCGAAGTGCTTGCAAAGGGCCAAGAAGTATCCAGTAATTTGTTTTACATGAAGCAATGCATCAGTAATGCATGTGGTACCATTGCTCTAATACATGCTGTAGCCAACAATACTGATAAGATAGAGCTTTCTGATGGACATCTCAAAAAGTTTCTGGATGCAGCTAAGGATCTGGATCCTAATGCTCGGGGCACTCTATTTGTAAACAATGATGGGATTATTAACTCTCACAAAGAGCTGGCTCAAGAGGGTCAAACACAGGCTAACCCTAATGAGCCTGTAAACCATCATTTCATTACTTTTGTTCACAAAGATGGATCCTTATATGAGTTGGATGGTCGCAAAGCTTTTCCTATCAATCATGGACCAACTACTCCTGAGACATTCCTTGAAGATGCTGCTAAAGTTTGCAAGGAGTTTATGGCTAGAGACCCAAATGAAGTTCGTTTTACTATTATGGCACTGGCTGCTTCAGATTAAAACATTTGCTATGTTTAAACAGCTTATTATTTATTTTCATGCTTAAGACTGTTCAGCTTATAAGAATTTCATAATTACATACTTTGTTGTAAGCTTTTGTGATATTAAACATTTTTATTTACTTGTATAAGTGTTTGGTTTTCACACCTATTAATTTTCATGTTTAAAAAATACTTGTAAAAAAAACATGTTTTGCAACTCAGTTCTACTGTATAAAGTTGTGAGATCCATATACACCTAGTTCGTCAATTATTTAGTATTTAGTTATAACATATTAGCTAACCTAACAACATCTTATAGTGAACTTCTTCCCATCTTATATCAATATTAAAAATCTTGTTTAAAATAAATAGATTAACTTGGCCATCAAATGAAAATACTATCATTTTTATTAAAAAAAATGTATCTCACAATTAATACATATTAAATGGAATAAGATTCTTAATTTGATTGATTTGTGATTCCTCTGGTGGAGGTAAAGACATGTGGATGGCGGTGATCACTTTTCATTAGGTGACTTGTCCCCTCTTTCATAATTTCAAAATGTATGAATAAGTGTGTATAGTGATGTACTTACCATCTCAGTACAGGCCTGTCTCACTCCCCGTGTAGGTATCGAAATCGTAAGTAGATACGTGCAGCAACCTCTCGCCAAGCCAGCCAGTCGAGACGGGCGCATAATTTTATTCACCTACTTCACCGGTCCGACCGATCTTTTAAAAATGGAGAAACATAAAAAAAGCAAAGAATGTTGTCATTGCGATCCATATTTAATTTTTTTAAAGCTTTCTAAAGACCTTAAAACAATCTAATTTTAAGTGATTATTATTACCTATAATGTAATTACCTTTCATGATAGCTAGGTAGCTCATTATTTCCTAAGTAGGAATGACTATGTCGTGGTCTTCATACGCATACATCACTCTAATCGTCTGCAACTAATCTAGGTTTGACAACGAAACAATGTTGTTTTAAAATTACTATTACATACCTATTTATATAACAGAAAAAACAAAGCATATTTTAAAAGATTACTAGGTAGGTAGGTATAGTTTTGGGTAAAGAAGACAGCCCTATTGTCGTCAGAATAGGTAAGAGTCACGCGATAGAAAGAGAGACAATTTCTGGGTAAATAAAAATGTAGGTTAATAGCGCTGTGCGATCTGAATTACACCTTATTGTATAAACCGCAAGAGCCCCTATTTCTTTAATTGGTTTCGGAGAGTGAGACTTCTGTACTTATACTACATATTTTATAATCTTAGCTTAGTACAACAATATTTTAAGAATGATTAACTTGGCCTTCCCTTCAAAAGGACTGAGTCTCGATAGATATATGACATGTATGAAGGTTTCCCCTTAAAGGTGCGGTTAGAGGAGAGTTCTCCAGTTGATGGGATATGACGCAAGCAAGGCTTGAGAACAATGGAAGCAAACATAATATGAATAACAATAAATGATCGGGTTACTGGAAACCCAAGTGCTGGCAGCTATTGCGGTCAACGGATCAGGTACCCGGAAATGCTGCCAGTGTTCTAGGAACACTTCCCCTTAATGATAGTTTTAATTTGATGTAATCAGTAAGTATTGAAAATATAGTTATAAAACTTTAGATGTATATATGTATTCTTTACTGAAACCCGAGCCAAAAAGACCTTTATTGTGTGACTTGATGAAAGTACTTCATATATATATTATGTTATGTTCCAAATAATGACTATCTTCTATGTGTAGATCTTGTTCTGTAGAACAAGACAATACACTGTTTACTGTTTTCTCTTGCTCTGCTTGGAAATAAATAATAAAATGACGCATTAATTGAATACCAATTCATAATTATTCTTTAATATCACAAGAAGATACTTATTCTATTTCTATAATTTTTACTACTTACAATCAATAAATAATTTTCTAAAAAATATATTAATTTAACAAATTTATCTACTTAGGTACGCATAAAATTTGAGCTATAACATTTTTTTTCTAAATAAACATATTAAAAATATGACGCTCAGGATTACTGGAAGCTGAAATGGTAGGAGACACCGGTATTACCTAGTCACAGTAATTTGACAAGCTACGGCGTCATTAAATCGATACCTATATGAATAGTGATTAAGTAAACAGTTAATTAGGCCGCTTACATATTTTCATGAATATCAAATTAGGGAAAAGTTATAGAAATACACGCTTTATGCAGAAAACTCTATGTTATATTAAATAACAATATTCTCTAGTTTATGGGTACATAGATAGACTTAAAATATACTAGAGTATAGGCGATCTGACACACATTTTGATATATCAATGTGTGCGTAGTTTAATATTTAAAAGAGTAAGGCGCCAATTCCATGCTTGGTCAATAAAAATTGATTACAGTAACAATATTACAATTGTACATAGGCACATAAGTGAATTTGCTAGAAACTGTCATACATATATTATGTCATATTTCTATTCGTTTCGGACGTTGTATGCTTTCACAACAAGATCCCAGATAATGTTCAAAACAAAAGTAGGTACCTATTAAGGAAATTCAAAAGAATTGTTAAAAAATGTTAAAATAACAATAACTAACATATTTCTTAATACTAAAATATTTCTTTCATCAAACCCCTACGTGTGGGGTATCTCTGAGGATAGGTCTTCAACAGTGGTAAAATGTGCCCCTCCTGTAACTTCTAAAATAAGAGAATGATAAAACTAGAAAAAATATATGATGTAGGTATATTAATTACCATGAAAACTTCCACCGAAAATTGTTTTGAACGAGATCTAGTAAGTAGTTTTTATAAATAGATACAAATGATGAGAGCTCATTTGCACTGTATGATTTTGCGCAAAGATTTTTTGCCTTTTCCATTTAAATAATTTAATATAATTTTCCTTTCTATAACTTTTATACTATGTTCTTTGATGCTACGGAACCCTTCATTGGTTGAGTCCGACTCGCACTTGGCCGCTTTTTGACTTTCAATTATTATTATTATATTTTATATTCTATTTTTAATAAAAATATTTAAATTTAAATACATTTGCGTTCCAATTCTATCTTGCTGTGTCTTCCGTTACAGATTCTTCCCTCTCGCATGCATTTTTTATAAGAAGTAGTATATTGTAAGTCTATAAGTTCATACGCATATAGAAAAGTCATGGCTTAATGGGCTTCATCCAAAGCCAAAGCCGTTGATTGATTAAAAAAAAACAAAATAAATATCTTATTGAGCAAAGGCATCATTAAAACAATATAAACATTAATGATTCAAAATATTGCGATTCAATATACAAACAAAATCATTGTATATATATTAAACTAAATATTATTCATAACAGATCATGGAATAAATTGTCCATTGCATGATTAACGACGTACATAAAAACTTTCTCATTTCAAATTTGATGATTTGATTGAAAAAGGATCAATCTGTCGTACCTAACGTATGTTTGGCCCATGTTCTTCCGCTTCATAATCTTCATTGTTAATAGATGGCGAGTCTGTAATCAGAAAGTACCTACATGAATAACAAACTTTAAAGCAATTAACAGAAATAGAAGACTGGTGGTGGGACTTAAGGTAGAGCCATAAATCATTTATACGTCGAGATAGACCATGACAGCTGTGAAAACATCGAAAAAAATGGAGTTTAGAGTTCATCTCTTTTTTGATCAATGTACGCACATAAATACAAATGGAGAGTGTGAGACGTAGCTTGTCATTTTGTTTTTTTATCGGTTGACTTACAGTTAGAGACTCTATCTAGACGTATTTATGAAATAGGGGTAGAGCATTCTATGGTTCTATACCAGAGACAATATGAAAGACGTACGCGGAGGTTTCTAATATTAAAACAATTTCACTGAGTGTGATTCCTCAATAAGTAAAATCTCATTACATGTACTTTTTTCGAAACGCACAAAAAATAGAAGAACTCTATATCAACCGTTCATTTCCTCTTAATTAGTTCTTTCTGTACTTCAATCCGCTAATTAAAAATAAAAAATCTCTCCTTGACGTTGGCTAAATTGTCAACAATCAGTCGACGGAGCCATTTAATTAAAAAAAAAACACACGCAGCCTTGTTTAAATACTTCTTTGTTTAAATAGCATGTAGCTACATAAATGTACATTTTATGTTATTGGGCGCTGATATACCTACTTTAAATAAATTTGAGAGATTCACTAACTAAGCATCAAAAAACCTTACTTCACGGCTATTATATTTGTGAACGGTAGTTCGTTGTTCCAACATGAAAAGTACCTAAACGTTTTCCATAAGACTTTTAATAACGAATTTTTGACGACCCATATGGGCCAGTGGTTACTTACCCTGACTGACTACTAAGCTATAGGTCGCGGGTTTGAATCTCAGTAGGTGCAAACAATTATTTTATGAATATGGATGCTTGTTTCCGAGTCATGGGTACGGATTTATGTATCTTTAAGTAAGTATATTGTATTAAATACATTGTTGTCTTGGACCCATAGCGCTATATGCCAAGTTCGGGCAAGATTTTCGTGTAAAAGTGTGGCAAAAACACATTTTGGCAATTACTGGTTTATTTTTTTTTGGATAATGAGAATAATAGAGCGTTCAGACCTTCTGATGTCACAACACCAGCACAGTCATAAGAGCTTTACCAGTCATACAATCTCGTATCGTCTTGAAATCGCAGCGCAACTAATCTCATTCCACAGTTTGGATGTATGCGTGCGAAGGTGAAATTTGGCGGTGGGAATAACTTCAAACTACTCTTCGGAATGCGGTAGAAACTCTACGCAACGGCAAGATACCGAGCAGTTCAAAGAACTCTAGAATTAAAGTGCTGCCGTGCCTTATTTCATTACTCACACAGTTTCTTCGGAACCACTTTGGCTTTGCTTTCAAGATGACCACAGAATAGCAATCCTTCGAGACACAGTATTCCGTGACTAGGCGAGGCATTAAGGGGAGTGTTGTCAAAACGCGGTGATACTTGATGAATATGAAGCCTAGATTTCTCACCTGCAGTTGACAGTATATTGTGTGTGGGTTTTGGTAGAAACACAGTCAATATTAGTCCCAATAAACATGCCGAGCCACACACAAATACCAGCACATCCCTGTAGTATGTAAAAGCAGCCTGCTCCGCACTAAAATACAAACAATATGTAAATACTTAAGTTAAAGCAAAAATCCCGACCACTGCTAAATCGATTGACGTGAAAATCATCGAAATGGGTGTACTTCCCTAGGGAACAGAAGAATAGCTTATTATTGCCCCGTGTGGTCTCTAAACGCGTTCGCCCTATAAGGCCTATCGCAGATGACACACTTTTGTGCTATCGGGTCTGCCGCACACAAAATGTCTTTGGCAGATATTTCACAGATTCAACGCACTTGACGTACACTTTCGGTCATTTTGTTGTCAGAACTGCAGTGATGTACACGCAATGGAAGTACAGAGATTGCAGTGTTTTATTTCGTAAAAATTAGAGTCATTTCATCCTATTCTTTCAGAAAGATTATTAAAGGGACTGTTTCATATTAAACATTCAGTTCATCATCCCACAATTTTCTTTTTAAATTTCTGTCATGATACACTGGCAAAGATGTATGGTACACAGTGGTGGTCTGTTTTCTATTTCTTGAATCAACGCTAGACATCGATATATCGATTATCGATCTCTAGCGCCATGATAAATGTCAATCACTAGCAAGTGCGGACTGCAGACTAAAGTGATCGTCGTCTGCGTTAGCGTTTGTTAACGCGAACGCTATATTTTATGGCGCACTTTTTGTGCGGCGCGGTCTGTCAGACTAGGATCAGGATATTTTGTATGTCAGACTTTTTGCGCGTCATATGAGGTACTGCATATAATTCTATATATCTGTGGTCTGGTGCTAAAAGAGCCAATATCAATTTTTGCTATTAATAGTAACTGTAATGGTTATAATACTAGAAAATAAGGAATTGTTTTTTACTGGCTTCATTAGACACAAAATAGCTCTCAATGGTAAATACATACACTTCTATAATAAAGTCGCAGTTGCAATTAGGTTGTTATCTATACTTACATAAAATTATTTATTTAAAGGTCACTAAGAAATCATCTTAAGATCTTATCTTATGATTAAAAATTTATTTGGGCCTTTTAGCACCAGACCACAGATATTTATTATCACAGACTAAAAAGTGCGTTACGGATAGTCTGTCGTCTGAGATAGGCCTAATATGCGTCTGAAGGCTATAAGGTCGATGACATAGTAACTAACAGTTAGTGTTGATCATTGACAGGGCGGTTAATTATAGGCATGTGAAACGTTCATCTTAGGATGACGGCCGCAGCACTATGCCGCAGGTAATGAAATGTGTTACGGATCAAATCATCAAGCATCTAGTTATATCTATATGTATAGTCACAATGTTAGTTGCCAAACTCCTCCGATACGGCTTGATCTCTTATTATGAAATTATACAGGTTGTACCTAATCTATTTTATATCCCAAAAACTTTTATTTCTATAAATATCATATGCATTTCCAGTTTGAATAATAATTAAAAAAATTCTTACTATAGTTGAATGATAACAATAGCTAAACCACAGGACAATTTATCTGCAAAACTCATCAATCCATACACAAACGCCGAGGTCTGTGTATTTTCTCCAATAAGATCAGCGGTGAGTGATAGGCTTGTCACCAACATTTTTGCACCACCAAAACCTAAAATAATTTACAATTGTATCACTGTCATAATAATAGTAAGCAAAGAAAGTAAAAAAATCAATAAGTAGAACATCTTCACAATAAATGGACGACACAAATGGGAAGATGCAGTGCGGTGACAGTCATGTTATGATCGCCGGCAGAGCAGTCGTAGTTATCACTTTTGAGGTGTTAAATCATAAGGAATTAATAGATTGGATGAAGGCAGCGCAGGACCGATCGTCATGGCAATCTTTGGGCCTTTGTCCAGTTGTGGACGTCTTCTGGCTGAAATGATTATAATTATTCATAAAGGGGCGAGGAGTGGAGTTGCTAAGCATTCACCATGGCGGGTACATCGTGTCGCCACAGTCTACCAAGGATTTGTGCCCATTCGTCAGCTACACCCTCACATTCCAGGATTACGTGGATCTTCAGTGTTCAGATATCCCTGCAGATTGGCAGTGACCACTCAACATGCCCACTATTGGATTCACACTTCACATCCATCACCTGATCTGCTTGAAGGGGATTAGTAGATATTGAATGGTTATTAGTGTAGGCACTTTTGGGTTTAACCAAAATATCAGGTAAAATAAATGGTAGATTACAAAATTCGGTATAAATGGTTTAAAGAGGCTAATTTGCCATATTTCTTTCCTATTAAGAAGTTTAAAATCTTTATATCTAATTTATAAGTGACATTTATCTATTTATAGAGAATGTATGTTTGTATGTTCCCTAATAACTCCTAAACTATTCGACCAATCTCAATGAAATCTTGTAATAGATTCATTGAAGCTCAAGGAAGGTTTACATATATAATTTATATGGCAAAACAATGTTTGCCAGGTCAGCTAGTAATTATTTAAGTCATTGTCCTGAGCACTGATAATACTTACCTAATAGAACAGCAACCACATAAACATAATACTCTTTAAAATTGTCATCTGATTCCAAATAAATCCACACATAGCCACACACAGAACATGCAGATCCAACAAAGTAATTTAATTTGCGAGTTATGGATCTTGGTGCCAACCTCTGTACACCCGCTGCGCTAAGACTTCCAAGATACATAGCTAATGGAACCACAGCCAGGGATCTTGCGGGTAGTCCTAGAGTCCTGTGAAGATATAATGGTATAAGAACTTGGGATACATTCACCACAAGCCTTGTACTCATATATATGCCTGCAATCTGTTGAAATAATGAAAAATATTATTAAAAAAAATTATTATAATCCATACTGTAATGGTTAATAGAGGCAAGCAAAGATGAAAGTGTATATGAATTCATAATGGTGAATAAACTATTTTATAACGGTAAGTAAAAAATAAAGTGGTTCTGCATTAGAAAGTCGCTTCCTTAATTTGAAGGGAGGAAAAGCAGGGGGAGTGATATATCACCCCTCTAGCCCCCAAAGCGCGGAAAGGAGTAGTTTTATTTTCATTGAAACTTTTTAATTTGAGTTTATGTTATGTTACTTTTGAAAAGGGTGTGCAAGCTATTTACGGATATCTTTTGAACCATTATCGTAATAAGATTTTGAGACTAATTCGGGTCTGGGCAGCCCCTCCACCCTTGCATAGCTAGGAACGAGCAGCCTTGTGTGCTGGATCCCCTCCGGCTTTTATAAAACTCTCTATAGGTAGGGCAGACTAGTACCAGGTGGAAGTATGATCCATTGATTAGCTTCTATTACTATAGTAATAATTTATAGTTTTTTTATAGTAATAATTTAAAAAAAAAAAAAAAAATATATTTTATTAATTTTTTATAATTTTTTTCATAACTTTTATTAGTTACAAAAATCATAATAAAAAAATTTAATTCCACTGTCACACAATGTTTTTTTTTTTGTTCTTACTACTTGAATAATTGTTCCATTTTATGTAACTTCAAATGCAATTTTTTTTTAAAACATGAATCACCTTGGGCTAATAGGGGTGTTACTTAAAAGAGGGAAAAAGACCTCTGTAAAATAAAACCCTTTGCAACCCCAAATTCGGGATACGAATTTCTAATGCACACTAAAAGTAAGCTTTATTCATCTAATTATGTCAATCACAGGCCACCAATCAAATTATTTTAACTTAAAGTAAAAGTGTGGTAGTTCAGAAATAAAAGTCTTACTTTTATTTCTGAACAATGGTTTATTTTCCTATTGGAATTCGTATATAGATACATTTAAAATAAAAAGAATTAATTTTGTCTTTAAAACGGATATTATAATATAATATGTCAAAATACTACAAAGCTGTGGAATGAACTTCCTTGTGTGGTGTTTCTGGGACGATATGACATGGATACCTTCAAAAAGAGCGCGTACACCTTCCTTAAAGGCCGGCAACGCTCCTGTGATTCCTCTGGTGTTGCAAGAGATTGTGGGCGGCGGTGATCACTTAACAACAGATGACCCGTACGCTCATTTGTTCGTCTATTCCATAAAAATAAAAAATACTATAAATGTTCAAAAAAAAATTATTTTTATTTTAAGTTGTTAAATATATGTTATTAATACTGATTACAAATCTCAAAAGGGAGATTTAGGGTCCGTTCACACAGACCGGCTCGGAGAGCATCGGCCTGCTTTTTTCTTTTCACACAGACCGGGTCGTATACGCTTGGAATTGGCCGGAGCGGAGCCGCCAACTATTTCACATCGACCGGCTGGAAGAGATCTGAAAGCGGGTGCGGTTGGATGTGCTCGGAGCCGGTCGGATGCGCTCGGAGTCGGGTGGATACACTACAAAGGCAGTGCCAGTATTCCGCGCAGTCTAAGTTTTGTTTTCGGTGTGTTAACGTGTGCTTTTCGAAACATGGATTTAGATAGCTCCGACGAAGAAATATATTTGTTAGCAAGATTACTTGAAATAGAACATAGGAAACGTAAGCGCAAGCGGAAACAAATATGGGTAAAACATATTTGGAAAAACAGACTAATCCATGGGGAGTTTCACACCATTTTCGAGGAATTGAAGAGAGATAGCCTAAAATTTTATGAGTATTATCGTATGGAATATTGGCAATTTTTGAAATTGACAGATTTGTTAAGAGTACATATAACAAAAAAGACTACAAATTATCGTTGCACCATTACAGCCGAAGAAAGGTTAACGGTAACTTTAAGGTAAATAAAAAACAATTATTTATACTAATCATGTTATTTAGATCACAAAATCACAGCCCTCCATTTATTAAGCATTGTTTACGTTAATGAAATGTAAATTACTTATACTAATCATGTTAAATAACACAAACATCTAAATAGATCACAAAATCACAGCCCTCCATTTATTAAGCATTATTTACGTTAATGAAATGTAATTAAATAGTACAGATTTGTGTGTGTTTAATTATTATTATTATAATTATTATTGTTTTTGATTGTTTATTATTTTGTATTTTGTGTGCTGGTATTGTACCCGTAAGTAGTCTGATCTGGATAGTTTTGAGGAATATAGGTTTCGTTTGACACTAGGTAAGTAGATTGATTAGTCGATGGCGGTGAATTTATAGGCAAAGAATAATTCAAATCTGTACTATTTTCATACAGACTTAATTCAGCTTCATTAACAATGTTAAACACGCGCCTTTTAATTCGTGCTTGGACTTCTTTTGGGAATGTTTCCACTGTATCTGACATAGACAAAAAAAAATTACGTAATGCCTTGTCACGGGGTGTAGTATTTCTTTTTTCTTCAAGATACTCTTCGAAAACCGTAGCAACATCTTTGCTTAAGCGTGGTCTCTTTTTCGAGCCAGAAGTACTTGCAAGCGATTCAACTTCAGAATGGTCAGAACGTTTAGATGATGTCGATGGTGGTGGTATTGGTGTGCCAGGCTCTGAATCATCCGATGATAATGTTACATTAGATATTTGGTTTCGATTGCGAAAAAATGGTATTATAAAAGAAAGTTCTTTTTCAAATTTTATCAATTTGGACGTAGTTGCACCATCGCCACTCTTGCCTTTTCGGTTATAATAGGCTTTTCTGAAGTTATCTCGCAGTTTCTTCCAACGATCCTGGCACTGCGTCACTGGAAAGAACAGAAATGAAAAATTAATAACATAACTCTTTTTTATTTTATAGTTCGTTTTGGTACGGCAGTCTTATATTTCTATTTTGTGTGTTTGTTTTATTTTTACAGATTCCTCATCACTGGTTGCAGTTTCAAAAACTTGTCATTTAATTTTCGAATGGGAATTTCTACAGTTCATTCAATTATTCATGAGACAATCAGAGTAATTTGTGATGTTTTGATGCCCATAGTTATGCAGATGCCAGATGAAGAAATGTGGGAAAAGGTTTCACGTGATTTCTTTAATATTTGGAATTTTCCTAACTGTTTGGGCGCTATAGACGGAAAGCATGTCAATATACAGGCACCAGATAATAGTGGAAGCTTATACTATAATTATAAAAACTTTTTCAGTACAGTGTTACTAGCTGTGGTCGACGCGAAATACAGTTTTTTAATTGTTGATGTCGGATCATATGGTAAAAATAGCGACGGCGGAATTTTACAGAATTCAAAATTTTGGAAAAAACTCAACACCAATAAGTTAAAGCTGCCCCCAAATAAACCTCTACCTAGTACCACTGAAAGCTTACCACATGTTTTTATAGGAGACGAGGCATTTCCTTTGAGCAATAATATATTGCGGCCGTATCCAAGAGAACAAGCAAGAACAGAATTATCAAAAAAAGTATTTAATCTGCGTTTAAGCAGGGCAAGAAAAGTCGTAGAATGTGCATTTGGAATGCTAACTCAAAGATTTGAAATTTATCAAAAACGAATGAAAATTCAGCCGAAGTACTGTGATTTAATTATATTAGCAACTACATGTTTACATAATTTTTTAATAGAAAATCGGACGCCAGGACAAGAGAATGAATTTCACAGCAATATAAATTTATTAACAGCAATAACAGACAATAATAATGAAAACAGTTCTAATAGCGACGCAGTTCTAACCACAAGGAATAAATTTAAGGATTATTTTTCATCAAGTGGTGCTTTAGATTGGCAAGATCAAGTGGCTACGCGAGTTTCTTAAGTTATATTTAATAAAAATTGTCTACTACATAAGTATATTCTAACGATCAGATACTCAAACGAGTTTTTAAAGTAAGGGCGCATTTAAACTCATGTTATTCCTATTTTGACTTTGAATCTAACACGTCGCAGCACGAGTTTAAGAAGCCCTTGCTTTAAAATTCGTTTGAGTATCTGGGGGTAGGTGTAAAACAATGAAAACCTTACTTACCACTTATTCCGAGACATTTGCTAATTTCCTCCCATGCATTGTCTTTCATTATCCGATCGCTATATGATGGCTTGGTTATGTCAAATAAACACTCATATTTTGACACGAGTATTATTAATTTTTCATCATTCATCTTTTCGTACAAGTACGCACAACTATTACGTTCAAATGTTGCTATCAAAATGGCAGTCGGCGCGGCCGCAGCGGGCACGCAATCGGAGCCCATCGGCTGCGCGAGCGAGAAAGAGCACGCAATCGGAGCCGACAGGCTGCGCAAGCGAGAAAGAGCACGCAATCAGAGCCGATCGGCTGCGCGAGCGAGAAAGAGCACGCAAGCGGAGCCGGTCGGCTCCTTTTATTACTTCACACGAAGCGCGTTCAGGCATTTTTAATGACAAAAAAGGTGCAAATGCAAAAATAAACTTTACTACAATCACTCAAAACACTGTTTCCAACGTGATAAAAATCTGCTCTCCTCTCCGAGCCGGTCTGTGTGAACGGACCCTTATATAGATGAAAATTCTCAAAATTTTAAGCACAAGTACATCAAAAGATAAAGTACATACAAAATTACCTGATAGAGCAATAATTTTCTGAGTATGGTGCAGTGTTGGACATCACTTTCTAATTCTTGTTGTGTTATATTAGATTCTTTAACAGATATATGAAATATAACAGATGCAAACAATCCTACACTCATTACTATTAACATAATTTGTCTAAATTTCCAAGCATCTCCGGGACCCACTTGCTAAAATATAAATTATTTAAATTTAAAAAAAAATATCAAAGTATAAATAAATAAATAAAAAGTAAGAATTAATTACACTACTTTTCCTTAGTTAAAATAATAAATGTTACACAAATTAAATTTGAAAACAAAATTTATGAATGATGAGGGACTCAAACCCGCAACCACTCACATTCCGTGTAAGCGCTCTTGCACTTTGCCAACCGTTTGAGTGAGATCACATTCATAAATCTTGTCTTTATAAATAAATCTCTTGTTCAACTCTCAGGTTGTGGAAATATATATTAAGTATTTTTTTTTACCTCCTTATCACAGTTTCCAGTGAAATGTAGAATAGCCCATGTTATTAAGTATACAAATAAATTTGAGAATACTGTAAATCCATATCTGAAATCAAGTTAAATAAAAGGTTTATTGAAAGTAGATTTTATTACATAATGATCTAATGATGCTAACATTTTATATTACAACTAGCTGACCCAGCAAATGTTGTATTGCCGATATTAAAATCGCGATACAAAAGTAACTGTTGATCGTAGATGGGTGTAAATTTGAAGTTGTATGTAGTTTTTAATGCTGACTCATAATCAAAATCAAATTAAAAAAAAAAAATGGTGTGGACAACCCTTAACATTTAGGGGAATGAAAAATAGATGTTGTCCGATTCTCAGACCTACCCAATATGCACTCAAAATTTCATGAGAATCGGTCAAGCCGGTTCAAAGGAGTTTAACTATAAACACCGCAACATGAGAATTTTATATATTAGATATAAAATAAAAATGAATTGCTGTTTGTTAGTCTTGCTAAAAGAACGGCTGGATCGATTTGGCTAACTTTGGTCTTGAATTAGTTGTGTAAATTAATATGAAAATGTTCGGAATTAAATAAAAACAACAATTTTGTTTTTCCTTTGATGTGTCCCCCGTCATTCAGAAATCAAATCGAAAGAATAGTTTAAAATGAATAACTAATTAGAATCTTTATATCGTTCAAAATTTCTCTGGATGTAAATAAAAAACTTGGTAGATTTTATGAACGATTTAATATTTGGTAGGTCTGAGAATCGGTTGCCATCTATTTTTTATACCCCAAAAATTTTTTTAATGAACTTTTTTATTTAATTACTTTAAGGCAAGATGTTTGCTGGGTCAGCTAGTTAGATATAAATTTCTATAGACTCAAAACAGTATTCATTCTATTATTACTATTAAATTATTATTCTATTATAACTATTAACTAAGCAGTACCTTGCCCTCTTATATATACATATTTATATAAACCATTTACATACAATAAATAACTACTCATAATAAAACTAAAATAAATTTAAAAGCAAAACTCTGCATATCCTCCTTTAATGCAATTCTTAATTTATTTTATGCATATGGAAAAGGTGGACAAACAAGTGTACCTAGTGTTAAGTGATCACCACCACCCACATTTTCTTGCAACACCAGAGGAATCACAGGAGTGTTGCCAGCTTTTAAGGAAAGTGTACACACTTTTTTTGAATTTTCTTTCATAGGCTTTGAACATTACTGCTACAAAATAAGGTGTTAATTTGAATGAATGTTTAATTGTTATCTGTGTAAGTTAATGTCAACCCCACTTTGTAGTTTTTTTTTTACAAGAAGCTTGGGAGTCTAGATGTTTATAGTATGTCAATGAAATCTTGTAAAAATCTGTAAGTGTAAACATCTGCCAATAATTTTTGAAGCCATACTTAAGACAATCTCTTCAACTATGATCACCTGGTACCAAAACATTGTATTATGCTTCCTATCTTATTATCTCCCATGTTAAATATTATGAATTGATGTGACTGCTCTTTTTACTGCCGCTTTTTCATTTCATCGACTTTGAAATCACAACAATGATAAAGAAGTTTTCACTTGAATAGTATGCATATTTCTGTCTCATTCTTTGCCGGCTTCATCCTACACATTTTTGTCTCTTACCTGTCGTTTTTTCCGTTGCATTAGGTTTGAAATCACAATGATTCTAAACAAGTTTCACTTCAATAACTTGAATGAAATATAAGCATAATATATAGTCTAACATAAAGTTTCTAAAAATAAAAAGTAGGTAATTATAAATACCTTATTGCTGTTAGCTGCATTCTAACATGAGAATCTTCAGATAACTCAGGTATCAGGCTTAAGTGGGATATTTGCACTGAAGCCCAACCAATTTGAAAAATTATGATAAAAGCTGCATAATAAAACATTTGAGCCCATTTATGTGTTCCTGAACATCCAACACATTCAGAAAATATAAACGGAAAGGACATGACTACACAAACTAATCCTGAAAATATAAAATAAATAAATTAGTTATTTAGAAGTTTAATATTAATTACTTCTAATTCTATCTGAGAGCTACTTACCAAAAAGGTGCCAAACTTTACGCTTCCCATACCAAGCACTGAAAGCGCCATTTGAATGATCAGAATTATAACCAACAAAAGGGGTGGATAGTGCATCCACAATTTGACCAATTAACATAAGGTACCCAGCTTGCGATGCCGAAAACTCAAGTACCAAGTGGAAGAACACCAGAAAATATGTAAACCATAAACTTGCACAGACATCATTCAATATATGACCAATACCATAACCGATTTGTAGTTTTATGCTTGTAGAAATATCTATAAGTTCGTTATCCATGATCATTCATTAAAAATACGTGTGAGGAATGACAATATTTTATATATTATGAAATTAATATCTTTGTTAAAACATGATCAAATAATAATTTATTCGATCCGTCATTTGATGACCACACTCCACAGTTGTTTCTGGATGACTTGATTTTTGTTAGTAAACATAAATTGGCTCAAGGCTGTTGGCATTTCTTTTTGGGATTGACACATAAGTTGGCATTTTTTTTTGGGATTTTATGACCTGGTAACTAAGACCTCTAAGTCTTACATAAGTTGGCAGTAAACACTAAACCAAAGAGCACTCACCAACTTTATATCGAAATGACAATGACACCCACAGTTTTCTTTATTTATTTAGAGAATTGGCAACGAGATCAAGACAATCAAAAGACATTATAGGATATTTGATTGGATTATAGGACTTGGATTGTTTGGTGGGTGAGTGCTTGAAACAAGTTTATAGCAATTATTTATTATTAATTAATTTTTGTGGGTGTTTGCTGCATTTTAATTTCTGTCGATTATCTAATCAGTAATAATTTGTGTGTTTATATATGTGTGTCATCTGAATAATCATTGAAAGTATTACATTTGTACAAAATATATGATTGGTGGCGTCCCTCCCCCCGATCCCGGGGGAGGTTACGTTTCTGATCAAAATTCCAATAATATCCCATCCCCCATGGATATGGACTCGACCCGTCCTTCCAGGAAACGACAAAGTAAGGTAGACCCTGCTTCTTCTCAACTGACAAAGAAAATTCTGTTTTGCAACCAATAGGATCAATACAGTCGATATATACCTTTCCAGAGTATGAAGGAAATAGAAAACATTATTCGAATCAAGATGTTGCTCCTTTTTTGGTACACGTGAGTAAAGATTGTGAACCTTCATCAAACACTATACTTCGGCCAATTAAGTATGGACACTTTTTACACCGCAATGAGATTAAGGGTGTAGTCAAGGATGATATTAAACGCAAAGGCCGAAACCGAGTTTCTGTTGAATTTAAAACTGCTGATGCCGCGAATGCATTTCTGGAACACAATAGTATTATTGCAGCTAAATATGACGCCATTATACCATCATATAATGTGACCCGCATGGGTATTGTAAGACGTCCCAGTGGAGTTGACATTAGAGGATCTAGTCTCTTCGATTGAGATTCATGAGGGGTTTGGGCGTGTTATTAGGGCACGCCGGCTAAAAAGAAAGTCAACTGACATCAATACTACTATTTGGATTCCAACCCCAACGGGGTGGTACTAATATTCATAAGGCAAAAGCTCCCAAATAGGGTGTATTGTTATTTGTTTTCATGCCGTTCAAAAAAACGTTGCTTCATCTGTGCTCAACGTGCTGGAATAAATTGTAAAAGTGCTTCTTTGACCCCTACTTGTCTTTTGTGCTCAGGAAACCATAAAGCCACTGACCCAAAATGCCCCGAACACTCAAGACAGAAATCAATCAAATTAGTTATGTCTCAGGAGAATATTTCATATTCTGAAGTATCAGTTAGATTCCCACAAGTGAGAAAATCCATTGCTAATTTTTCTCAATCTTCTCCTACTCTGTTGCCTCGTCAAACCTCCCAAACTTTGATTCATTCTCCAATCCATCAACAATCCACTCTCACTCCAGTTTCATATCGACGAACATATTATACCCAAAGAACTTCTCCAGCTCCAGCTTCTTCCTCAGGCAAGCTCATCAAGCTCATAAAACCTCTCAACTACGAGAGTTAAGCAGGTTATCTACTGTAAAGTAGATCCTGTAGATGAAGCCACAACCTGAGAGTTGAAGAAGTATACAAGATTTTATAACGATACGTCACCCGAACGGTTAGCTCAGTTGGGAGAGCGCTGGCACGGGACATCAAAGGTGGGTGGGTTCGAGCCTCGCATCGTTCATAAAATTTTGTTTATCAAATTTTAAGAGGCTTACATACATACAGATGTACGGACACCTTCGCGTGAATAGTGAGGGAAGCTTCCTAGGACCTTAAAACGTTGAGATCAAATAAAAACTCAATTTTCGAAAAACGGGGTAAAACCAATAACTTCGCGAATTTTCAAAATTTTCAATTTTCTTAGCGGGAAGTTAAAAAAGCGACCCTATACTTTTGAATGACTTTCCGTATACAAAATACAATTTTGTTAATTATTGTTCACTGGGCTATTCCAAAAAAGAGCGATTCTATACTTTTCATTTCTGACTATGTGCTAGTCGCGTCCTTTCATCTGTCTGATTCTGACAAGCGGGAGAGAAAGGGATGTGAATACTTGTCCATATGTGTAGAACGTCATTGCCTATGCATATTGATTATGAATTATACATTTCTTTGTATACAAAGGCAGGCTATGATTCTTTGGCTAACAAAAATTCTCTTTGTGGTAAACGTCTAACGATAAGTATGCTAAAAATTAGAAGTGACCATTATAGTGTCAATATCACTCGTTACTTCTGGTTCTGTGGTCAATAATCTAAGGATTTGCTAAGGATGAGATGTTACGGGCAACCGCAGATTTGATTTTGTATTCGGGACATATTATATACAGTAAAAGTGTCGGCCTCGCAAATAATTTATTATAAATTGTAAACTCTTTACTTACAGCGTCAATATTTTATAAAACTTCTTGCCTGACATTAGCGTGTTTACAATGTTTTTGAGTCGGTGCATGTATATTTTCGTATTTCTCCTTAGTTTACCATTTCTAATTAGTGCTGATGATTTTAACGAAGAGTTATTCATAAAGCCGTTGTTGCCTATGCATTTATATGTTTATTTTCAATTTACTACTCTGACTAATGGAGAAACACCTTGTAAGTAGATTATTTTTATCAGTTCAGTTGAGTTCTTATAGCCTGTTGATATTCACATATTATTTTTTTGAATTACAGTTGAGCATTCACATTTAGCACCTCGCTCATTAAGGGAAGTTATGTCACGTTTTCAAGTTGAAGAATTACATTTAACATTGACTGAAGGCCAATGGAGGCACAATCAATGGGGATATCCAGTGTTGGATGCTGCTCCTGGTGCAGAGCTATATGCTTGGTTTTCACCTGAAGTTACCAACATAGATAATCAATGGAAGAAATTAACTTCAACACTAGCAGGACTCTTTTGTGCTTCCCTTAATTTCATTGAAAATCAAAATACTATAAATCCACAAATGTCTCTATGGCCATCTGGAGCCACAGAACATCTTTCAAATTCTTCATCATATTTAAGATATGCATCATTGCCAAGAGAAATTGTATGCACTGAAAATTTAACACCATGGAAAAAATTATTACCATGTGAATCTAGTCATGGATTTTCCTCTCTATTAAACTCAAGACTGATCCATAATACAAATTATCATTCCGTTGGAGTTCATGTTAGAAAAATTTGTGCAAATACTGCATGCACTGAAACATTTATTGAGATCAAACAAACTGTTGCACTTGTATATGATTTTAAAATACTGAATAGTATTAATTGGTCATTTAAGTTATTGTTTGGGCAAGGTTTACTTGGTGGATGTCCACTTGCCTCATCAAGTAAAATTTATATTGATATAACTTCAAATAGTACTACACACTTCAAGCTGACACCACCTCCAAATAAAATTGTTGAATCACACAGGGGTGGTAGTGAAGTAACATTAGCCATTTATGAAATAAAGCCAGATACAGCAATGCTTAATATTGCAGCCAAACAAGGAACAAACAACAGGGTTATTTTGAATATTCCACCTCCTTTATATTTCAACCGTTATGTGTTAGGTTACGGTAAAGAATTTGGAGGTATTGTAACTGAAATTGTTAACAATTATTGGGCACCAATTGATATTGTTTTGTTAGAGAATGCACCTTGGTGGCTACCTATACAACTGAGTACCCTGAGAATTAATGGAAAGGCTAAAAGCAAACTAGTCATGGGTCAGTATTATTCACCTGGGAGGAGTAGACAAAAACCATATCATTTAGAGTTACTTCTTCGGCTACCTCCGAAGTCCACAACAACAGTAACAATAGACTTTGAATTTGTTTTTCTGAAATGGCAAGAGTATCCACCTGATGCAAACCATGGTTTCTATATTGGTTCAGCACTAATAACTGCCAACCTCCCAACTGCAAAAAACTTTACAGGTCTCCCTATTGAAGGAGTTACATTTGATTCTATTTTTAATGCCTCCAAGCCATGTAAGTATACAAAACTATTAACAAGGTGTTTTAGTGTTAGTTTCATCATATTTTTAATGTTTCCTAGCCAAATTAGTATACACAATTATAACAAGATGTTTTAATTTAGATACATTTCATTATATTTTTAATGCTTCCAAGCCATATAAGTATACACAATTATTCAATTATTTTTCAAGTTTGGATATCATGATGAACTCTTTTATATTCAATTACAGGGTACCCAGCTGTATTCAGAACAAATGGAGCAATGGTGTCTCTGCCAACACCCGATTTCAGCATGCCATATAATGTTATATGTCTTGCATGTACTGTAGTTGCATTAGCTTTCGGACCTCTACATAACATATGTACCAAGGAGTTAGTTCTCAAGGCAACCGGAGCACCACTAGGACTTCGACAGAAACTTATAAATTTATTTAAAAAAAAGCAAGATTAGTCATATTATTGTTATTTAGTTAGGTGTATTTATTAAAAAATTTTTGATCATATAAAAGATTTTCAGTTAATTCACAGAATTGTTACTATAAAAAGTTATCATACTTTGCAAAACAATATCTTTACAAGGTAATGTAACAACTACTTGGCTAATAGATGACACAATGGTAGACCATAATTATGTACCTGTCTTATATCAGTATGAGGAATGCACATTTAAGAATGTAGAATGGGTTAAGAAATGCTAATGTCCATAGGGGAATTAAAGTAGGTTATACCATTAAGATATCCATCTAAATGAAAGTAGACCAAAACTAATCTCAGAAAGTGTCTGTTATGTCTTGGAAAATACACAAACTGTGTCTTGTAACAGAGAATCTTGGTAAAAGTCATATTTTATGGTAACAATTTTTTTATATACCTAATTCTAACTCTATTCTTATCATGTGGATAAGCAAAAATAGGTTAACATTTATCCTTAATAATCATGTAATCAAGAAAGGTGGCGTACAAGTTTTAGTTGACCTGTCTCATTTGTGCAAATAGCCATCTTCTACAGCACTTTTTATAAATATTGGCAGCATTGCCCCATAGTAATATACAATAGGAAATAATATCTACTATGAAAATAACTAAAGTAAACTAGTATCTATGGCAAATTAATGTATAATCTTTTTAACCGCGTATGCTGCAGAACTAAGACTAAGGCATTCCATCAATATATGGCCCCATTGTAATTTTGAATCCAGTGTAATGCCAAGAAATATAGCAGATTCATACAGTGTTATCACCTCTCCGTTTAACAAAACACTCACATGCACATTTTTGACATTTAAATGTTACATATTTCGTTTTCTTGTTAATTAGCATTAGCGCTAAACCAGTACACAATGCCTATCTGAATAGAATATTGTTTACTTCGTCATACATAACTTGGTTTCTTTTCAATTTGAATATATGAGTGAAGTGTGATCCGTAAACAGTACTACTTTATGTTTTTTTTTCCATGAGGTTAGGAAGATTTCATTTGTCATTTAAGCAGATAAAGAAGAGGAACGGTCCAAGAATAGAACCTTGTGGTACCCCCATACTGAGAAGAGTCCCAGGAAATCTCCTGCCATTCACGTCGACCTTCTGTATTATATTGTTTAAATATGATATCAGAAGGTCGAGCGCAATTATCATAAAAGTATGATATAGGTAGTGCCATTGCTTCCTGACCAGTGTTGAATGTTGAACACTATTAAGGCCTTTGATAAATCACAGAAGAATACAAGTGCATTTTGCGATTCCTCCCATGCATTAAAAATATTCTGGATAAGCTCAATACCGGCATCCGTTGTTGAACGTTTATTAGTAAAACAAAATAATAATATAATATGTAACGTCTGACAGTTAAAGTAAGAAAACATTTGGCTTATAGTTAATTATTATTTGAAAAGTTTTGCTAAGGGTAGGCAAAACCTTACCAATGAAATAAGTCGTAGGCTCAAATTATTATTTTCGGAAGAAATGGCAGGCTTATGTTGTGTCGCTTTATAATTTAACAGTGATAATAGGATTGTTCTTCCCTACTCCTATAAAGGAGTAGGGAATAAGCGCGTATGTAATTGTGTTGATAATTCATCCTAGAATTCTCAAATTCTATTAAAACCAAGGTAGATAGCACAAGGGATTTGAAATTTTGCAAATATTCCCGTGAAATTACGTAGGTACCCCGTTGTTCGATGCAATATGCTGTAAGAAAACATCAAGAGATTCGTGCTTTGTTGTTATAATTTTCAATATTTAACTACTTTAGTCGACAAAAATACTAAATTTTTCAACTCAGCTAACAATTCGTTTACAATTACTACATTTACTATACTTCATACCGTAGGTACTCTGTGCCTGCACCAGCGCCATTATGGAAAGTTTTTGAACTGTTATTTACTACATAAGCTGGACACTTTCATGACACTCCTTACATCTACCGTCCATATCCCGTGCAAAGGGCCTTTCCACAATATAAAACCACTTATAGATTAATAGATTTCAGTACGCCATATTTTTCATTTCATGAAGCAAAAAAACTTTCAACAGCACACACAGGTTTTGAAGATATACCTAGATTTATTCTATGTCCGTCAAACAATTTTCATTATCTATCAATTAGGACGAGTTCATTACCTATTTAGTTAAAAAACCCTCCTTAAACGTCGAAGACAGTGGTTAAAAAATATAAGTGTCAATAACATTGTCGTTTTTGAATGGACTATTTGACGTATTATTTATTTGAGATTTCTACTTGTATGTATGTATTTTGTTTATTTTTTTATATTTTAAGGATTGCTCAATGTATTATCTTTGACTAAAATACAATTATCATGCAATAATTGTGAAATTAGTTTTAAATCCTTATACCTTAGCACCCTTGACGACAGTCTACAGTAGTTTCATGCATGACATTTATGTTGTTATTTTGTTGTTGTTTACAAAGTTTTTGCAAATTGAACTAGACGCGGCATTTTGGGCATGATGTAAGGTAATTGCCTTGCTGTTGTTGGCTTTTAACGAACCATTGAATAGAAATGTTTTTTTCCCAATTCAAAGGGGGTGAATTCTGCTACACAGAACAAAATACATTGGAGACCTGCGTACTTATATGTAAACGTAATTTTGATCTTAATCCTTTTCTTATTCTTCATTTGTTTAAGGTAACTAGGTATATAAATAGGTAAAATTTATATCGAAATATTCGGTTCGGTGATAACCATGTTCCAACACTCAGCCACGTACATATATAGGTACATATAGTCTAAGATCCCGATACATAACGACCTATACCCAGCTGGTTAATGGATGAAACGTATTTTATATTCAAATAGCTGACCCGGCAAACGTTGTTTTGCCATATAAATTATTTTTAGAGTTAAACCGTTTCTTGGACATTGCTTCATTACTTTATTTTTCTAAAATAAACGTAACCTAGGTTACTCCATATTACATAAGCTACCTGCCAATAAAAGTCCCGTCAAAATCGGTCCAGCCATTTCAGAGATTAGCCGGAACAGACAGACAGACAAAAATTGTAAAAAATGTTACTTTGGTATATGTACCGTAGATATATTCATTCACATGTAGTAAAAAACGGTTATTTCAATATTACAAACAGACACTCCAATTTTATTTATCTGTAGGTATGTATAGATTTAATATTATGTTAATAAAAATATTGCATGTGGGTTGCCTAAAAAAATTAAATCCAGGATATGATTAAGGTCAACTGAGGGAAATATGTCATATTTTTCGTTTGATGATTTTGATGGCCCATAAAAATTAAACTCCTAAGTAATTTTTAACCGACTTCAAAAAGGAGGAGGTTATCAATTCGATCGGTATTTTTTTTATGTATGTACACCGATTACTCTGAGATTTATGATCCGATTTACGTAATTTTTCTTTAGTTCGATGCAGAATAGATGCATTTCGTCCCATAAAAATTATACATAGTTTGGCCCAGTAGTTTTCATTTTATGAACATTTTTTATGAAATTTATTGTTTACTTCGATGATATAATTGTTTTTTGTGTACGGCTTTTTTAGGAGTTTTCATTCAGATTGATCATATATTATAATTATTAACTGACACTAAAAAGTAAAAAATAAAAATAAAACTACGTTTAAAAAAACCGACTTCAAAAACTGAAAAGTATCAAATACTTAACTAAAAATTTTATTTAATACACCTTTACCTTTAATATTAATAAAATACTTTTATTTGTATGTTTGTATTAAATTAAATTTTTAGTTATTTGATACTTATCAGTTTTTGAAGTCGGTTTTTTTAAACGTAGTTTTATTTTTATTAAGGATCTCATCAAACATATGTTTTAACTAATCATGTTCAAGATTTATTAGGTAGTCACCTTCAAGGATATCGTATAAAAAGTTATTAAGGGTTCTTTAAAAATGTAGATTTTTGACGCATTTACTACATTTTTTTTTATGGAATAGGAGGACATACGAGCGTACGGGTCACCTGGTGTTAAGTGATCACCGCCGCCCACACTCTTCTGCAACACCAGAGGAATCACAAGAATCCATTTTGGGTAAATGCGTACTATGAATAATTTTCTAACCAGATAGTGTTTGAGGTTGAAACGATCTTTAGTAGCTCTTTTTTTAAATTTAGACTTCACATATACGTCCCTATGTTAAAAAAGAGCAAATAATTAGTCTACTAGAGGCATTTCAATTCACATGGGGAAAATGCGTTACATTTCTCTATGACGCATTTACCCAACGATCAATCCAGGTGCTCTGAATATTTTCGAAGGTATGTAAAATAAAGAATAATATAAACTCATATTAAAAATTGAGCTAAAGCAAGAAGTACATCATTGGATAAGAATATTTATCATAAATATAGCATTTTTATACAATCTAATTTTAATATTTAACTAAAACAACATACAATTTAACTATACAAGCTAGCCCTGTAAAGTATTGTTACATTATTACCTAAATGAACACATTAAGTGTCAAGTCTTTCAATAAAAAGTACGTATCACAATATTGACACCGTAAAATTAAGCTTCTTAATACAACCTTCCCAACCCAAGTTCACAGTTAAAATAAAATGACGAGGACTGTTTCCTCGTTTTGGGTTTCACCATATCCAAAATATTTGCTCGATTGAACGAAGTGGGTTTTATGTCATGGCCAAGTCGCTGATTTATGTAATCTTGCAATCATAGGTTGTAAAAAATTTACCTAAATCCATATAGGTTAATATCACCATCATTGTAATCGTTTATTTTAAACTTATCTACTCGTATAACATGTATCTGAAATCGATATAAAAATATGGTGAAGTATTTGAGAAAACGATGACTACTACATCTGCACTACAAAACGTTAGTTTCAGAAACGTATAAAACAAATAAAAACTATACAAGTATTGACTTTTAAAAAAGGTTGAGCTCCCATGATATCGGGGTAAATGCTTTACACAGACGCATTTACCCTAAAAAACAAACGCATCAAGCCTAAAATTTCTTGTCATAACATAAAATTTACAATCATAATACCTCAACTATTACGATGTTTTTAATTAAAATAACTACGTTTACAGACGGGCAAACATGTACTGCGTACTTGGAATATAAAATCTTCTTAAAAATCAATCAGAAACCATTGATTTTTATTGATTAAAAGCACTCTCCGATCGCTGCTCTACTTGCTTAAAAATAAGTAATTTTTAAAATAGTAGATTTGTCAAATTTCCGACGTACAACGCGATCTGTTTCTATTTTAACTAACGAATATAGTTCAAACGGCTACCTCTAAATACATGTAGTTGCTGCATTTCGATTAGTTTTTGAGAAATGGCGAAATGCAGAATTTACCCCATTGACGCCTTTCCGTCAGTTGGCCTTCGTCTCCTTCCCTTATATACGTGCGAAGGAAACGATGGCTGGTCCATGTGTCAACTCATGTACGGATGCTGCTTTTGGTGCCAGGTCCACCTGTTATAGTTAATAAATCATTGTACTTGTTGGATACAATTACTAATTGTGACAGTAATCACGACCATCATGTTCACGAAGCATCCTTACACAAACAGTGAGTTCAATCTCCAAAGGTTGATGCATCCAATATACGACAATTTATATTTATACATTTAATTCTTTATTGCTTTTCATGAAATCTAATATATAAAATTCTCATGTCGCGGTGTTTGTAGTTAAACTCCTTCGAAACGGCTTTTGAGTGCATATTGGGTAGGTCTGAGAATCGGACAACATCTATTTTTCATCCCCCTAAATGTGAAGGGTGGTCCACGCCATTTTTTTTTAATTTTTTTTACATTTTTTTTAAATTTGTTTGATTATGAGTCAGCATTAAAAATACATACAACTTCAAATTTTCACCCATCTACGATCAACAGTTACTTTTGTATAGCGATTTTAATATCGGCAATACAACGTTTGCTGGGTCAGCTAGTAATTTAGGTATATTATTTAAACGCGACGCATATATTGGATGCAGTAGCTTAATAACTAATTTGTTGTGTATATAACAGCCATTGTATTGAAAAGAATGGCCGTTGAGTTACTTGTCTGTTCTTCTCACGAGCTCAACTTTTTTCGAACATTATATGGTAAATTCAGTAATTTAAAAGAAGTATTTGTAGTGACGATTCAAAAGCGCATAGTTAAAGCCTATTTGAATAAAGTTTATTTGACTTTGACTAAAACCTATTGAAACAAGAATATAAGATCACGCTTAAACTATGGATATTGTGTTGTTGTTGTTGAAAAAAGTTATATTTTAGACTAAGTGAGTATTTTCATTGAAAACAGTTGGTTTTATTTATTAGTGTTTATGGTTTTATAATCAATTTCATATTTTCTTTCTAAAAGAGAACGAAAATATACCTACATGCTTTCATAGTAATAACTTGACATATTCATTCCGAAAGACTAGGATCCCTTGACCTTGAGCGACCTTGAAGTCAGAGATTGCTTGAGTATGTTTTGAAATGTAACTATGCTATATAATTGAATAATAAAAGGTAACATTTTATAACCATTATGTATGCAACAATGTGTCTTTATTTTAATGCTTTGACACCTATGTATACACAGTTTCAATTGGTGAGATTTTAAAAATACAGCAATGTGTTTATTTTTTTGTAGGAGGTTTGATACAAGCTGCTGAAGGACCAATAATGGGTAATAACGATGACCATATTACAAGTATAGGTACGTATAAAAATATGTTTTCAAATCGATACAATATACCGAAATATGGCAAGGGAAAGGAATCATGTCTGTCTGTCTGTAAGTCATACGGGCTACGCCTCTGCTACTGAAATAAAGCTGAAAAGTATTTTATTTGTTCGAAATAATCTGATAAAGACCAAAAGTTACACGCCGTAATATAGCTTTCAATATGTATTGACCATTAGTACGTGGGTAACACTGAAAATGTTTAGATCTTGCAGATTTCTTGATTCTCGCCTGATTTGTTCTTTTGTCAATAACTGTATAATGTTTAATTTATATTACTTTTTAGGAAGCTTTAGGGAATGCCCTCGGTGTGTTCATAATGTTATGCGATTTCGCCATAAAGCTGTGGGAAGTATAAGCCTAAGAAAAATTATTTGTGACCATTGCCTTACTGCATACTTGTTTCGTAAGAGAATTAAGGGAAATTATTCATATAAACCAAATTATCCACGGAAATATTCAACTCTTAAAAAAAAGAATAGTAAAGAGACTGTTACAATTTGGCTTTCAAAAATGATTGAATTATTGGAAAGCAATTTAGTTTTGTATAAATCCGCTGACATGTCTAAAACATTTATTCATAAAATGAAATTATGTCTAGACATCGTTCAAAAACGTTCAGAGCAATCTACCATAGAGCCGATAGTAAAGGAATTAATTGATGGTATGAAAAAACAACGCGATAGAACTTCTGTAGCCAATCAGAATGGAAAACTGACACCTTCTATCGATTATAAGAGTGATAGTATTCCTAGGATAGATACAGCTGCATATCAACATGAATATCGTAAAGGTTTTGAAAATGATAATAACTATATTATTGCTGATGAGATGCCTTTAAGTATGCCTGCTGATGCAGTAAAGGAATTAATTTATGATATAAAAAATGACCGTTATGGAATATCTTTGTCTTACCAACATGAACAAAATACTCTGATCAACGATGACGAGGAATATGTTATTCCTAAAAGATTATATACTGAAAAAAGTGCTGACATAAGTGAGTCTATCTATAATATGAATAAAGAACGAGATACGACATCTGCGCCTAATCAACATGAAAACTTCGGAACTTTTAGGGGTTATAACAGTCATAAAACTCTTGATAGAATATCTACCACTGAAAAAAAGCCCACGATATCGTATGATGATTCTCTTGTATCATTAGAGAACTTTAATAATGACGCAACTACCAGTAAATTAAATTCTCTAAATGATCTTAAACGTAAAAATTACAAACAACCTTTTGGAACATATGAAAATAAAAGGTTGTCTCTATTAAGACGGCCTCAATCAATTTTAAAAGCCAAATCTAATGACAAAGGTAATGAAGATATACATAATGAATTGCGTGGTCACTTTTCTGAAGAATCCGTTTCTAAGTCTGTTTTTGATGTAACAGAAAAAAACCTAGAAAATCATCTAGGCTATTTTTTTCCAAAAACTCAAGGAAAGATACAAATTTCTAAACGACATAAAAGTTCATCTGAAATCATAAAAGAAACTAATGATATGATAATTGCTCGAAATATTGAAGAAAATCGTAGGATAGAAGAATCAAGGCTAAGAAAAATAAAGAATGACCAAGAGAAACGCATATTAAAAGCGAATAAAAACATCGTCGAAAATGAAAGAAAAGACAATAATATGTCACACGATGTAAAGTTATCCGTAACTTCTTTTAAAAAAAGGAAGGAAAAAGATGAAAAGAAGATGTTAGACTCTACTCTGCCGATAAATGTGAAAGAAACAGCTAAAGCAGCATCTAAAGACGAACCACATTTAATCAAGGAAAAAACAAAAAAAGGCGAAGGTGATTTATTTAAAATGAATGGAGAAGAAAAAGCAGATCAGTTGAAAAGGGAAAAATATGAAAAGGATAAGCTTAAATTACAAAAAGCGGAGCAATTGCAAAGAGAAAAAGAAGAAAAAGAAAAACTCAAAATTAAGAAAGCAGATGATTTGAAAAGGGAAAAGGAAGAAAAAAATAAACAAAAAATACAAAAAGCAGAGCAGTTGAAAAAGGAAAAGGATGAAAAAGATAATCTAGCAATAGAGAAAGCGGATAAATTGAAAAGAGAAAGGGAAGTAAAAGAAAAACCAATAATTGAGAAAACAGATCACTTGAAAAGAGGGAAGGGCGAAGAAGAAAATGTAAAAAAAGACAGTAAAAATCAAGCGATTAATCGCGTTATTAATAAAAAGGAAGAATTAGATAAACTCAAAACGGAAAATGATGATAAAGATAAGCAAAAGAAAGGAAAGGTCGGTACTTCAAAAAAAGAGGAACAAGATGATGTTAATTATCAAAGTCTAATTTCTGATCAATTGAAAAATAAAAAGGAAGAAGAATGGACAAAAAGAAAAAATGATGATTTAAAGCCAGCAGACGCGGTGAAAGAGGAAAAGCATGAAACCAAACTAAAAGCCGATAAGGATAATAAAGTCGACGATAAAATTGATAAAAAAAAAGAAATCAAACCTAAAAATATAACAAAGGAAGACAAAAATATACCAAATAAAGAATTAGATATAAATAAAATTCAACTAATGAAAGATTCTCAAGATGATCTCATATTACAACTTGTTAAGCTAAAAGGTTCATCAGCTGGACCGCGAGTTAAAACTAATCCCTTATCGGATGTCAAGTTAAAGAAAGCTGCAGTAATTCATCAAGGTCATACAGGTACAAAAAGTGTTGGCTGCAAAATATGTGCTGATTCCGAATTAGAACTAGATATCCAGGATATAATGTATAAGCAATTACCGACCCAGAAAAAAGAAATTATTTTCGGGAAAAAAATTGTTGAAGGTGTTATTCCAACTTTACACTTGGAAAGTGAAAAAGGTTCAGTAGAACCGATGTTTTTTAAAACTGTATATGATGAAGACGTCGCGCCTATATCTGTTAAATTTGAAGAAAACGTAAAAAATGATGTTCAAGTAGGTGGAACTAAGTCTGTAAGTATAGCTAAAGGTAATTAATATGCAATACTAGGTCAAACGAGTCGTCTGATGGCAAAATTGTTCACCATCATCGCCGCCGAAGTTGTGAAATACAAAACGTGTGAAATAGCTCTGCTTCAGAAAATTTATAAGATACTTATATCTTATAAATTTTCTGAAGCAAGCAAGAAAAAGTATTACCTAAGGGTAATACTTTTTTTCGGTTTCATGTCGTATCAATCCGAAAACACCGCTTCATGGAGACCATTTAATATTATAGTTGTATGTGAAAGAAAAGAAAGAGGATACCTCCTTAATTACCTACTTGAATCGTACAGTGGATTAAAAAATCCAGGTGGTGAGCACTATGAAAACTTATGAAAGGTCGTAAAAGATAGTAAAAATTAAAGAATACCATAGTGACATTACTTAAATATTTTCCCGTATATATTTTTTCATTATATTTTCTATTAGTTTTGATTCTGGATATAGTGGCATGAAAAAAATCGCCCACGTGTTGTAACCCAGAAAGTATTTTATTTCTTTTGGCAATCTAAACAGATTACAATAATTTCTAACCTATAGTTTTAATTACATTTAAATTAATACATTAATACAATATAAATTAATGCAATCCTACAGCTTGAATAAGATTTTAAAAATCAGGTGCGCGAAATATTTATCATATATAAACTACAAAATTCCTAATCTGTCTTGAATCAAAAACATCTATGTCTAATATATGAGCGACACATTATTGATTGGATTATAATACGAGGTGTTGAGAGCACACCACTTAGTGCGATCGAGTTTAATGAGAATATGGAAAATGTGCTCAATAAGTACTTCTTATTGCATCTGAATCACAAATATCAATGTTTGCCTACCATTTTAGCTTCATATCCCGATTTTTTCTTGCTCAGCTGACAGCAAACTTGATCGGACGTGTACAAATGCGAGGAAAAATGAATCCATCTGTAACCTTTTTAATATGTGCGTACCTACTACTTACGCTATTATTAATTATTACATTATATATATTATTATTATTAAACTATTACGGTATAAAACACGGAGAAGATATCATATTAACTCAATTATTATAGTGTCTAATTGATGGAGAAATTTTTACAACATATTCGAAATCGGCAGAACTAGAATTTTGATTGCGAATTTTTATTACGATGTAACTCACGGACGTACGGGTGATTGCTCGGTGAGCGTTGCACTGAACGCACTTATTTATCGCCAAGCGCGTCAGCGGAGCGATGTACGCCGACGAGCTCGACCGACGATGCTCGCCAGCGCGACGTAGCTGCATGCGCTGGATTGTACACGTTCATATTATGTTTTCATTGTTATACCTACGCTTGACCGAAGTCAGCGCTCTTCGTTGGTCGATTACTATAACCAGCCTTATGTCAAGTTATCTATGCAAAAACCGGATTGTATTACCGGGCTTTTCGGTCATTAATATTTTAAAAGTACTCATTATGAAAAGTCTTATAATTAACTGAACTAATAATAATAAAACCATTTCCGGCAGCAACCTCCCACCCCCAGCAATCCTAGAGTGCCACTTCAACCCTGATTTGAGTTTCTATGTCAAGCCTATTCTCATGCACCAAGATTTAAGTCAATTGTTTGCTGTAAAAATATAAATTAATACAATAGACTTTGTATATAAAATTGAGATACTATATTTGTAGGGAAGTTGAATAACATTTGGAAGAAATTTAAATGGTTTTAAATTCTTCTGGTTATTTGGCTTTTCGGTTATTCTTCTAACAGCTTGCATGCGCTAGTTTGCATAAGGCCTAAGACGGGGTAGATAATAATTTTGCTCGTGTTGACATATTTATAGAAACTTTTTGAGAGTTGCTACTGTCTATCTTTCAGCCGTCACGATTATTTTTGCGTCAAACGAGAAATGTGCAAATTTTGATTTAGATTGCTTATACTATGCTTTTATAATATTATTTATACACCATTTCAAATTAATAAACATTAATCATAATATTACAGCAGTTAACCTTGATTTAGCAAAAGATTCTTAAAATATGCCCAAAACCAATAACTCTGGAGATGATAAGGTATTTACTTTTTTACCGTCTATATAAACATGAGCTGCGGTTATAGCGTTTTTGCTCTATAATATTACCGACATACATAAATAAATACCTAAATTTTATAAATTAAGTTTTGGAGATATCCCATAAAAAATTCGCAACAGTATCATATAGCTTTTACTTCCTTTGATTCTTTAATAAAGTATAACTCATAGCAATATACTGTCTTAAGTCATAGCCTATCATACTAATGAGCAATTGCCCGTAATGACGATATAAAGGCAATGCTAAATATGCTTAGAAGAAATTGGGTGTCAAACAGATCACGAAAACAAAACTTTTTACAGACCGCAGCTCACGGACTTGAATTTGTTTCTATTAGATGCACCTTAGAATGTATTTAAATTACTTGACCACGTGTACGCTCTCTACAAATTAAACCTGTCGGCGGCGTTACGTTGCGGTTGCAGACCAATTGAAATCGAATCACCTTTGCCCTCCGCTTTGTCAGAAGAATGACTACGTCCAAGCACCGGCTGGTACGAGGAGTACATGCAAAGAATAGTTTTACTCTATTACAGGCGGCACGTGGCATTCACCGGTGCTACCTCCCGGTTTATTGGATCCAAAACGAGGCCAGTGTCCTAAGCTGTCCAGGGCGCTTTAATGCTTAGGGTACGCCACCTATTACATTAAGAGCTGTTCGTTAAATTGTCGGAGAACATGTACTTTGTGATCCGCTCAATCCCTTGGCGGTGCTTTTTTAAGTCGCTAAATTGTGCTTCTTCTGCATCTTATTTTATTCCTATCTCCAGATTCAATTCCCACCAATTCTCATACATATAATATGCGTTTATTCTTCTATATAGGTACAAACATATTATGGAGCCACCTTCTTTCGAGTTTCCAGGATGATATGACATGGAACCTACCTCTTTATGTTGGTAATTAGGACCTTTTTTTTAATTAATTTAGTGGCACGGGATGCAAGTCCATAGGCCTAATTAGGACCTTACTCCTATGGTGGTGCCAGATAGCGGAACAAGTGCCGACTCATCGTGATTCGCAGGCCTGATTGACCTCTTTCTGTTCTAGAAACTAAATGTTCAAAAAGTCATAATCTTATGCATTATTATAAGTTGATTTAAATAATTTTTGATTATTTTGATTTTATTTAGGTCGAGCCGGTTGGGCGTAGTACCAAAGGTATTCTTCGATATGAATTATCAAACAGATCCTTTATTGAGAAAGGTTGGACTATGCTGCCAACGGAAAAAGTCGTTCGAAAGGCTAGTTATAATGATTTATATTTTTAAGTATATACTTATGTAGTTACTTAGATAAGTTTTAATATCGATTTTTTCTTAGTGGTATAATATTAGTCTACTTTGGAATGCAGAAATTTTGATTTTTTATGTTACACATCTCTTGCGACGCCGATTAGGCGAAACCCTTCGAATTACAAAGCTATGGAAAGAAATATTGTTATTGCTCAACTACTACTACGACAATCAGTTAATTTTAGCGGGGTGACAAACACTGGAGCATTATTACAAAATATGCGGTTACACTGTACTCAATTCCAGATCTTTTTCTCTTAGCCTCATGTATAGGTAAATTATGTACTCTTTTATTTCGCAATTGCGAATTCCCATAACAAAATCAAATCCCAATTAAAAAAAGGAATATTTTATTAGCACCGTCTTATTCATTATGACACCATGATGGTGTTAATATGAACAGAGATTTATTGCTTATAAATTTTACCAAACAAAATTTCTCGTCAAAGTTTCAATGCTATAGTTACCGTGTCTCCAACTGGAAGGGTGAAATAAAGTAGCCTCGACGGACGGAAGGCTGGAGAAAAAAATTACGGTATTAATCCCCTACAGGCGAGGCGACCCCTGCAATATTCCGACGTCATTGAATCTGTGGTCTTTCTAGTTGGTATTGGAACCCGTAGCACTAAGAGCTGGCGATTCATGATGATGTTCATGTTTTTCGACTGCAGGAACATTATAGATAACAAACTAACAACTGAGCACAAATGAAATGGATACGCTGTGGTGGACAGCGGAAACGAACACACTAGATAAAGATCATATTAAGTGCATCAGAGGATGTTTTTTAAAAGATGATGAAGAGTTCGTTGTTAAAAAAAATTGATCTTTACACATCATCGATAACAGATAACAATTGTATGGAACATTAACTTCTGAATACATGGACATCCATGAACATAACCTAACCCTGTTCGTTACGAGAACCGACCTAAGGTAAGGGAACGGGAAGGCAAGGAAGAAGAGAAATATAATTTTAAATTAGTGAGCGATATTGAAACGGTGAAAAATTTTAGACTGTTCAAATCTTATCAGTATTTTAGATCAAAATGTAATGGACTTTCCATATTCATGCTTTTTTGGGTGAACTGACTTCAAAAACTCTTCCTAGACAAAGGCCCAACGCCCAAAGAACTTCACTCCTTAGTCTAGTAGTAAGAGAAAATTTCTTGAAAAGCGCACTTCCATAGTGAAAACCACACATACATATGCTGAGGATGATAATTGGTGCAGTAGTCAAAGAGCGGTAACGGGGATACAAGAATGTTATAACATTATTGTAATATTGTCGAGTTGTAAGTTCTAAGTTTTTTGTCGGGCGAAATGATTACAACTGTGGGATCCCAGAAAATGTACAAAATAAGTGTGAAGTGAAATTTAATAGAATTGTTTCATAAAAATATTAGTACGGATAAAAGTTAACTCTCTAAATAAAACCACACCTTAGGAACGGGATGATCGCCAAAGTTCATGCACCCGTCTAGTACTCCAAGGCATTTGATTTGATAACTATATTTTAATTTGAAGACAATTTAACGATTTTTTTAATATTCAGATGAATGTGTATCGCATGAGACCAGCACATCCCGAGTTTGATTGGTTTGAACATAATAAAAATAAACGGCTTATGACCTATGATAGTGGAGAAAAATTAGCAGAATTTGACGATAATGGCCGAGGACGCTGGTTTTATCGAAACGGAAGAATTGCACTTGACTACTATGATGCTGAAGGTACTAACCAAATAAGGTTTACCTCACATTAGGCTAAATAAAAGAATTTGCAAATTGCAGTTGCTGGAATCGGGCATTCATCGGACATGTTCGTTTGTTTAGCCTAATATTTATTATTCAACCCCCATTAGTATCTATTTCAATAAAATACAATTTGATTTGATTCTTCTCTCTCAGAGTGCCATTTGATTCCGACGCGGTAGTTAGTATCTCCTCCTCCTCGCGTCGTTTTCCTCGTTACTGAGGGTCGTCACTCCCCCGCTGCATCAGTTTCTCCCGTATGATTCCCCTCCATCTGCTGCGATCCTTAGCCTTATGAAGGGCATCATGGAAGTTGATGTTTAGAGCAGATCGTATTAGTCCGACCATCTCGTGGGACTGTGTCCTCTGGGACGCCTGCCATTTACCTTGCCTCTCACCATCAGCTGTTCCAGCTGTTCCAGTTAGTACCTAGAAGATCTATTAGAAATAACATCAAAAAAAAATTCTAAAGGAATCAATTTTGAGAAAATAAATGCCTTTTAAATCTTTAACTAGGAAGTCTTCTCCTGATATTACGATTTACCCAACTTATTTTTTTTATCATGATGAGTCATTTATTTTGTGAAATCTAAACAAAATATTCTGACTACTATTCAATTTTTTCTTAATATTTTAGTTTACTTATTTTCAGTTATAACACTACTTAATTTCAATGGTTTTTAGTCTTGTATACGATCTCACAAACTTACTACGTTTTGTTGTTTTACAGAAACACATGCACAACAGCGGTTTGTTATTTATGGTAGTGGTGAGCCTGACGAACGTGGTCGATCACGCCCTGCATCAATTCTGGCCACTTTCGACTATTTAGGAAGTGGTATCGTATTTGATCATAGTGGAAAAATAAGGTGCGTACAGTATAATGACTGCAAAGAGCATTTATTCATTCGGAGTAAACTCACACACCTGTAGACGTCCCACGATTTCCATATTCTTTAATTTTATGCCCGTCCTGAGGCACCCTATGAATAACGACCTGTGCCCATCTGTCTTTGTGCAGCCAACATACATGCCTAGCCCAGTTCCATATTAGCCTGGAGGTTTTTTCTTCCAATCAGCAATGCCTTTAACTATAGTATTATATTAATTTTGAAATTCAAATATTCTTATTCAAAATAGGATTTAAAATCACTTATTGAACGATAAAAACGACCATCTATTCGACAACATATGCCTCAGACCTGAGATGAACGAGCGCAAGAAAATATTTTTTTTTGTCACAATACAATATAATTAAATAGCCTGAGGGCGGTCACACCTTTCCCAATCTATGGTGTCATCAAGAAATTATAAGGTGCGAAACCTCTTATTCCTTTACTGCTATTGTCACTATTTATATAAAGCGTGAGCACCGATTAGCTTCTCCAATTACATAAAATGATAATTAACTAAATTTTTAGGTTAAAATACAATCAAACTGAAGGTGTGGTCTTAGATCGTAGCTTAGGACCCGCTACGCATTGGAAATGGCATACTCTAAACGACCCTCCCGTCTTACAGCAAGTTATGATTGATACACAGTTAGCTCACAAGGACCCCAATATAATGAGAATGGGAGGTCCAGCTGATAATAGACACAAAGAAGATAATGAAGAAATGCTAGCAATTGAGTTCGACAATTTTATAAAAGAAAAGAGTAAAAAGTTGTCACAAAAATTCAAGCCTTTTCAGATAAAGATGAAAGCGCTTAGAATTAATGAGAATTTCTCTTTGAAAGTATTGGATCAAGCTACTATATACTTAATTTTTCGTGACGGCTCAACAAATTTAAAAATGAACATTGGAATGATCTTGGATCATAAAGAGATTGTCGACACAGATACAGCTGAAGTAGGGGACGTTTCGAACAGCTTGTTAAGATATCCAGCTCGAACAGAAAGTTTGGCAACTCTACAGCGCAGTGTCGCGCATGCTCAGAGTGTAGACAGAGCTCGATTAGAACGCGAACACCGCATCCGACCATCAATAAAGCGCGCTAGTGTTGATAAGCTTAATGAGGCGGCATCTAGACCACTAAGACCACCTTTTCGCACTGTTTCTTCAGTTAATACAACAACCACGGAATGTCCTTGTACTAAAAAAATCAGAAAACCTACTTCATATGTTTATTATGACACCGGCCTAGTGTAATTTAGAATTATTTCTTTTTAATAAATTTATTTGATTATAAATTATGTTTTTTTTTATTTATTACTCAGAGAGAAAATTATAAATATAGAGCATGACTGGTGACATGACTAACGATACCCGAAGACTTTTATTTGGCGATCGATGAAGAAAATTGTTAATATTATTTACGCAATGCATGGTCAACGGTCGAATGCATATAAAACGCCATAATATGTCAAATTCGTGTGCGACTGTCCCATCGGCGATATTGGGGGGGAATGGCCTCCGGTCCTCGACACTAACGTATGGCCTAGTGCCGCAATGTTTCGCATAAATTCTATAAGCTATTCATTCTAAAAAGCTCTTAGTCGCCTCTTACGGCACCCTTGGGCCTGAGACTCCCCTATTCTTTTTACGCCCCGGGAAGCACAGGGCAAAAAAACAAAGGATAAAGAAAAACAAAAGATCCTCTGGAATGACTTTATAGTAATGAAAAAAAAAGTGATTGACTGTCAAAGACTATAACATGTTTAATTCCAAAATATAAATAAAACTGCATAGATATATATCAGGGAAGACGTAATAAGATTTAATCATCACCTTTCCACTTATTATTAGAGTTTAAGAAAGCCTTCAGCGAAAGGATTGCCCGTTAAATGTAATTCAAAGGATAATATTATATACATTGGACAATAATTCATGCGAAGGATTTTCTAATTCGATGGCTGAAAAAATATCGGAATTTAAAACAAAACACCTAAATTTTTATAAATTATGCAAATCAATATTTAAAATAATGAATTTTTATTGCAGACAAGATTCTAATCGTCTTTATTTACTAAGTAAGTTTAAAAATATTTCAAATCTTTATTGTATACAATATATACTTTTTAGTTCCATTCATTTAAAACCAATATTGGATTTTAAATTTTATCAAAATCTTAATGTTCCTGATCCAACAGTGATTTGCAAGCATCGTAATGAAAAAAGAAAGAACTTCGAAAGACCATAGAGAGCATGTTCAGTATTGTAATTACAGTTTTTTTAATTAGCTACGTAGTTTTTAACAATGATATTTTTTAAATAATTTAAATGTTTAAAGGGTTGGTGAAATTTGTTTTTTACATTTTTGTTTAAATTGAATAAATACCTTTTTTATACAATAGCATTTTATTTGTACGATCCCAATGGTCGTAATACTAGTTACAACATATCGTAAAAACACTGCAAAATAAATATTGACTTAAACAAAGTAATGCTAATCATTAAATTAAACATTAGGTACAGCAATTTTACTGTCAGTCCATTTGAACAAATTAATGGTGTTCCATACATTTATCTTTTGAGACACACCATATTTTCTTTTTGTATTTCAAAAACGGATTGCTGTATCTGATAATTAAACCAAATACAATAATCTTAGAATAATTCCATTAATTGCATATAGAATATTTCAGCTTAAAATTTTATCAATAGAAAAATGTTATTGGTAAGTCCTGTAGCTTACAAGTTAGGAAATTTTGAAATAAATAACTATTTTTTTTGGCTCTGATGTAAAGCTGCATTTTTCGAGTTACGACAAGATTGCTTTACGGCGTCGATATTACAATACATACCTACATTACATTATAAATGTATATTGTATAATATGCATGATTTTCAAAAATTCTTGAATTTGAAGTTATCTAAAAAACTATTCCATAAGAACATTATTATTGAATTAAAAACTAAATATTTTTTTCAGCAAATATTATATAATATTCCGGCTATTCAAATGCGCCATTTTGCGCTGGGTTTCTTCAACAATATAATATTATACTTAAAAATAGAGAGCCGGTTTTTTCTTTCAGTTAAACTGCGAAAACAACTGAACCTATCGGAATAATACTTATACCTTAAGACTGTGTCGGAGAAGGTGTTAATAATTATTTAAAACGTAGAAATATATCTTAACATAATATATAAATTACGTGACACGTTGTTTGTCCGCGATGGACTCCCTAAACTAATGAACGGATTTTAATGGGGATTATTTCATGGGGTGCAGTTTGGTCCAACTTGAGAGATAGGATAGTTTTATTTCGATTTGGGACCTATAATTATTTTTATTTTCAATATTTGTTTTGTATAGACATATTTTCTATAAGAGAATTTAGTGACGCTCGGTGTGACAGTTCCGCTGTGAAACAATTTCATTATAACAACGGGGAGCATTTTTAATGAAATAATTCTTGATGTTTTGAAATATTATTGCAAATCTCTATAAAACAGTATTTTTTTTATTATCTACAGAACCACGTCTGTCGGGTCAGCTAGTATACATTCATCTAGATGAAATTTCATCACATTTGACAATTCAACTCGACTTAACCGAGTAGTAGGCATAACAAGTTTATGTTTGTATTAACATTATGATTGTTGCAGTTTCTAACAAATTCCTCATTGTGCTTATAAACATACAGAACATTAACAAGAATATATTGATATGAAACAGTCAAAATGTTTCCTAAAATTTTTAACTTAATGATTCCATAGGATCTAGGTTATAAATGGCGCGAATAGCCCTGTTCTGCAGCATAAAGCTGGTATTAATCGGTTGCACTACCCCATAACAATATACGATAAGACATAATACTATAAAAATAACTAAAGCAAAAATGTCGCGCCGTATCTAGGTCAGTTAACTTACTCATTTTTTAACCACATATGCTGCAGAACTAAGCCTATTCGCCATTCCTTCAATATGGGGGCCACATTTCAAGAGAATCAAGAGTATTGGCCAATAAATATAACAGACTCGACCGGTTTTACCACCTCACTCAAAAAAAAAAACCCACTTACATTTTCGACGTTTTCACAGCTGTCACAGCCTATCGAGACGTATAAATGATCTAAGGTGGTATCATTAAAAATGTAATTTCCGACCTGTATATGAGTGGTTAGCGATCCTACCTACTAACTAAGCTAAAGGTCCCGGGTTCGAATCCCGGTAGGTGCAATCATTTATAATATGATGAATATGAATGTTTGTTTCCGAGTCATGGATGTTTATATGTATTTACATATGTTTAAGTAAGTATATTGTATAAAATATATCGTTGCGTTGTATCCCATAACATAGGCTATATATGCCTGATTTGGAACAAGATAATTTGTGTAAAAAGTGTTAATATTATTATTATTATAATAACCATTACCATAAACATTACAGAAACGTATTTTAACAATTCTTTCTATTTTCGTCCCACATTAGTCTTGAACATATTCTGGGATCATCTTGCAAAAGCAGATACATTAAATAAAATATAAAAGACTTACGTATTAATCATTGAATGAAAATAATACGCGGCTCTTGCGACGTTGATATAATTTTCGATTGACACAATTTTCAAGAAACGATATTTTCGAACGAAAAAAATACTGACCTATAAAACGTTATAATATACTGACAATAATTAAATTGAAGTGATGAAATAAAACAGTCTTACACTTGCCAACAGATGGCGCTGCGCTATGCTGATGTTTAAAAAGGAACGCGCGGCTCATCAAACTTAGCCCCCCAAAAAAAAAGTTTTTTCTATTTTTGAATTTTCAATATCGCATATTGTTAGTTCGTAGTTTGTTCTTAATTGTTCGCTATAAATAATTGTTTGTTCTTTTGTTGTTTATTTAAAAACAATTACTTAAAAATGGGGGGAAACGCCTACTATTTGGTTCTGGCACTCACCGGCCGCTACCGCGGCACGCTACGCTCGGCTCGTGCTGTTTTAACTGTTCAAACATAACCTAACCTAACCAATTTTAATGAATTGCAAATTAAAAAAAAATCGAGAACAAACAAATGTTTATGGAGAACAATCAAGAACAAATGGCGAACTAACGATGTAATAAAAAAAATAAAAATAAAATAAAAAAATCTGGGGGGCTAACTTTCTTGAGCTGGAACGCGCTATGTAAGTTTACTGGCACTGTATGACTATCATTTATTGCCATGTTTACATTAATCTCTGGCGACCCAGTCTAAGATATTCGAATCTCTCCTGCTGTCACTCCTAAGACCCTACATAGAGCTTAGGGAAGAACAGTTTGGATTCCGCGCTGAACACAGCACCACGCTCCAGCTGTCCAGGGTACTGCATACCTTCACCGCTTCTCTCAACAAAAGAGAGAAAGCTGTGGCAGTATTCCTGGACATGGAGATGGCGTTCGATCGTGTTTGGCATACTGGACTCGTGCACAAGTTAGCTGCAACCTCGACACCTCCCCGCCTGGTGAGGATAGTCGCCAACTTCCTTGAAAACCGTCGGTTTCCAGTAAGGGTAGACGATGCCATTTCAGCTTCCAAGATTATCTCTGCTGGCGTACCGCAGGGGAGCTGTCTGTCTCCCCTGCTGTACGCAAAATACACAAATGACATCCCGCTCGAACCGTCGGCGACTCTGGCGCTGTATGCAGATGATGCGGCGAATATTACATCGTCACTCAACCTAACGCACGCCGCCGTGAAGATGTAGCGCCAGCTGGACACCCTGCCAGAATGGCTCAAGAAGTGGCGGCTATCGGTGAACGTGGGCAAAACCCAGGCGCTCGCGACTGGGAGTGTGCACACTGGCCAGCATAGGTTGCAGCTAAACGGACAGGACATTTCGTGGTCCCCAACGGTAAAGTACCTCGGGGTCACCATCGACCGCCGGCTCAACATGAACGAGCACGTCACGAAGACCATCACGTCGACAAGCGTCGCGATGGCCTTACTTCGTCCAGTGCTCTCCTCAAGCCTCCATCTGAGGGTGAAGGTCTTGGTGCACAACACCCACCAACGCAGCCGACTCACGTACGCCGCGCCTGCATGGTACGCGCTCGTGAATCTAACTTACCGGAAAAGGTTGCAAACCGTGCAGAACAAGATCCTCCGCCGCATCACGGGCGCACCGTGGTACGTGAGGAACCAAACAATCCAGAGGGACCTAAGAGTCGAGGGCTTGGGCGACTTCACTCGTCGTCTCGCCGTCAACATGTTCGCGCGTGCCGACTCGTCCGATCTCCATCATCTGCGAGATCTGGCCCCCTGGCACGCGCGGCCAACTGACAGCCGCCGCTACCCGCGTGATCTCGTGCGGGCCGAGGATGAAGAGTGACGTGTTTGCGCGCGGCTCGGCTGATCGCCCTCCCTCTTCTTCGGGGCTGATCGTCAAGGCCCGTGCAAACCGGCAACAATCACCGGATTTGAGCTGAGGGAACAGGCGCTCCCTCAGCTCCAAAAAGATGACAACAAGGGGGGGCATCCGCTCCCCCAACATATATACCATAAATTAAAGAAGACGACCGCAGAGAGCAACGAGTCTCACCCCCAATGACCCGCCCGTTTCAATGGGCGGTGAGTGATCCTTGCTGCAGGGGCGAAAAGTCCTGATCAGCATTCACCCACCGCGCCCATGTGGGCGCGGCGAGAGAAGACCACGACGTTACATTGATCATGAGGGCAGCTCGAAAAGCTGCTTTAGAGAAGAAAGGTTATGTTTTTTGTAATGGAGACTTATGAGCGCTAATGCTTGTAAGTACTCTGATAATTGGTTAAAATTTATAGGTAAGTAAATAGTAGTTAAATATTGTTAACAATTTACACAGTTATCAGTATTCAGTACATTTGCTAGGCTACAATATAGCTGAGAGAAAATTCAAAATACGAGTTGAGTTGTTACACTTACTACCCAACGTTTTACGTTGGCATGAAATAGAAATTAGTCGGTTAAAATAATGTTCATTTCAATCGTTCACGAATAGTCTCTATGGTTCCGAACTTCGTCGGTGTGTCCGAAAACATATTAGAGTAGAGTGATTAAACTTTCCGCATCGGCGCGCTCCGGATCTCGCTGTACACTGTAGATCGGCAAGCTTCCGGCATTTTCGCGGCATTTTCCCCGTGTGTATTATTTTACGTGTAGTTATAAAATGCTTATAACTAGGGTGATTTGAGTGACTGTCACTGAAAGCTATTGAAACAAGCTATAAGACCATGTATAAATTATTCATATTGTCTTTCTTTTTTATTTCACAAAGACTTTTCATTCGAAAAAAAGTGTAAAAATAGGTATATTTTAAAATAAATATTGTTATTATTGTTAATTACTTGTTTTATTTATTTCCTTTTATGTTTTTGTAATGAATAGTATATGTTAATTATAAAATTAAGCTTAAATCTCCACAAAGAACGATCTTCGTGTAAAGTCTTGATAACGACCGCTCGCTGCGCCGGCCGGGAATAAGTGGACACATAAGTGCTTTGTCCGTAAAGCTATGACGTCGAATATTGGTGGCCTTGAATCGTAACGGATCGAAATGTGTTTGGGAATTCACTCGTTCATAACTGCGTAGGCAAATAAACCATCTTGTACACCTAATAAGGGTGAAAACTGGATGAGGTAAAAGAGTGCCCCGCGGCACAGCCGCTCTCATTGTTTTTTGAATTACCAGTGCCCGCGGGCACGGCCGATGCGGAAAGGTTAAGAAACTTTTCGGAAAAAGAGAGTAGACCCCCATAACCGATCGTGACTTTAGACTATATATATATTTATATATGTGTTTGCTGATAAATTTCAAAAGAAAACACAAGTCATACAACAGTTGACACTGACGGTTAGTGACTAGTGTCAAATCGCAAACTGTAAGTACTAAGTAGTCCATCTCCGTGCCCGTGGTCGTGGACCGTGGTACCAAGTACCTAAAATTATAAACTATTCCACTTTAATTCTACTAGAGAATCTAGATTATAAAGTATAAATATTAAATTGCAGTTTAGATATAATAACACGAAAGCTTATGTTTTCCATTATGTCGTAATTCGTAATAATTCATTTCATTGTTAATTTTGTTTAATAACTTTAATTGTAAAGTACCTAATTGGTATTCTTATTTGAAATTTTTAAAGCAGTATTTTATTATAGGTGTACATGTGAGAAAATTAAGTGATAAATCTAAATCATCGTCACTAGTTGTTGTTTCTTTCATACAAGTCTGCTTGTTAGAACAAAATGGTATGTTCACTTAAACCTTCCTTTTTTTATATAATTTGAAACTTTAAACTCCTTTAAAATGTGAGATTGATAGTTTAATCATTATAATAGTCTGCAAATCCATTGTTATATTGTTTTTTAATTATTAATTGTTAAACTTTTAGAGTTATCAAGATGAATATGTTGGATCTTTTCCAAAGGATTTTAGTTATGGTCCATTTGAGCAAAATGGTGACAGTGATAATACATCGCTGCAGGAAGATCATAAGCCAAGAATACTTCTGATGGGCTTAAGAAGGTATATTCTATTACATATATTTAATATTTAACACTCCTGTGTATGAATTTAGAGTAATTTATAGATCATATCATATTTCAGATCTGGAAAATCATCCATTCAGAAAGTTGTTTTCCATAAAATGTCACCAAATGAAACCCTGTTCTTAGAATCAACAAACAAAATAGTTAAGGATGATATAAACAATAGCAGCTTTGTACAATTTCAAATTTGGGACTTTCCAGGTCAGATAGATTTTTTTGATGCAACATTTGACTCAGATACAATATTTGGGGGATGTGGAGCTTTGGTGTTTGTGATCGATGCACAGGTATCGTGTTATTTAATAATTTCTGTTCTCTTTTTGGCATTAGTTATCAAATTATACTTATTAAATTACAATTTTATTTAAAGTTTGTAATTGTCAAATAAATTTCAGTATTAAAGTAAAAGGCAAACAATTGTGCTATTTATAAATTGAATATACAGATGCAGACTCTAACAACAATTATTATAACTTATACTTTCGTTTTCAGTTTTATTTGTGTAATTAATCCCAGAAGTGAGGATTATCACTTTAAAAACATAACAAATTGTTTAGATTTGCACGAGAGCATCTCAAGTTAATTTCCTAATATGCAAATATTGGGGTTGAGCAGTTATCAACTGTAAGATGTTGAAAGTTAGTAGATCATGTTGATGAAGCCACAACCTGGGAGTTGAACAAGCATACAAGATTTTATAAACAATATGTCACTCGAACGGTTGGCTGAGTTGGAAAGAGAGCTCACATGAAACATGGGAGGTCTCGGGTTCGAGTCCCACATAGTTAATAAAATTTTAGTTTTCAGTTTTATTTGTGTTCATTGCTTCACAGCAGAAAAAGAATAAGTATAGGTCTAAAAAAATTGCAAGATATTTTTTTGGTATAAATAGGGCCAAAGCGGCAGTGTGCTGATGTGATGGAAAGAAGTGAAGTAACCATTTATGAACACCTGGAACACCATAGGTCAAGAGATGTGTAACCAGCCTTTAAAGTAGGAAAATACTCTAAACTTGAAGGTTTCTAAGTTATATGGTTCAAGAACATGTGCTATATTTACAGCACCTATTGAAATTGAATGTCAGTATTATTGAAATGATGTTACAGGAGTTGAATTTTAAACGAGTGGCTTTGGAAAGAATTGATTGCTTATTTCTTGATATGTTTTATATTTTTTTAAGGATGATTATCAGGATGCCCTAGACAAATTACAACTAACAGTTACAAAGGCATATCGGGTTAACAGCAATATAAAATTTGAAGTGTTTATCCACAAAGTAAGTTTACTGATTTTATATAATATTAATATAATGTATTAATAATATTTTAGCAGGGGGAAGCTCCTTTGCACAGGATGCCGGCTAGTTTATGCGTACCACAACGGCGCCTATTTCTGCCTTGAAGCAGTAATGTGTTAGCATTATTGTGTTTCGATCTGAAGAGCCCCATACCTAGTGAAATTACTGGGAAATTGAGACTCAAGGAGACAAGCGTCAATTGAGCTGCCAATGGTAGAGTAATTGTGAAAAACAGACAATAACCTTTGAGGTAGTTCAGATATAATGTAACAACCTGCCCTCAGAAATAAGAAATGCCAAAACATTGACTTCTTTTAAAGCAAGCCTTCAAAGGCACATACTCAATAATTATGAAATGTTTCAATAACATATGTAGGTTATTTTATGTCTTATCTGTTTGTCTATCATTGAATTGCATTCCGTACCTACCAAAATCATTGTTGTTAAGTACCTACTTTAATTTGTAAAATATTAATTTCTCATGTAAGTGACAATAGGTCTTAATGAGAATAAAGTTATTTATACCTAAATTGTATATGGTATATATAACCCGGTTACTTTATCTCTGATCCTGAGGTCGATGATGTCATGTGGTCACTTTGTTTCTGTGTGCAAAACAAGCATTACAAGAATGGTATTATCAATAAACTATATTTTTTTTTTTTTTATTATTGATTCATGTAAGTGTTGTGTTGTGATGCAGATTATTATTATTATAATGAACGAATCTGGATTAAGTACGAAATTATTTATGTTTCTATTATAATTTAAATTATTAGAACTATCATAGTGACATAGAACAATACAAAATACAGAAGCAGTAACAGCAAAATGTTAAAATGAAAACTTTTAAACAAAGCAGTGATCCCATGAAAATATTATGTAACACTAATGAAACTGCAAACCCTACTGATGCAACAGTACGAGCACGAGGGGTTGAAGGAGCTTTATTTAACGAGGAAATTATAATGGTTGTACTTTTACCCCATTTTTCTTCTTCTTCCCTGACTATTCCCGCAATTGTGTCCGTAGGTCTGTATGTATGGATGTATGTAAACCTCTTATTGATCTTGAACGGCACAACCGATTTCATCGCGGTTGGCGCCATTCGAAATAACTTGACCAAACTTACATTTTGAATACAATTCGGACTGGTAGATTTTAAAAAATCTCAAAAAAAAAACTACCAGAAAAAAATTCTAAATGTGTTTTTTTGGAATAGTTTTTAAACGGCTTTACCGATCGTCCGAACACGGTTTATTCCTTCAAAAGTAATTGGTAAGAGCTCAAAATCGTCAAAAGTACAATTTACGGTCAACGATGTTCCTTCAAATCTAATTATTTTTAATTATTTTAGATAGTTAAATCAAAGTAGCTTAACATTTCGTATTCATTTCTAGGTTGATGGCTTAAATGATGACTATAAAATGGAAACACAGAGGGATATACACCACAGAGCCACCGAGGACCTTGCCGAAGCTAGTCTAGAACATGTACATTTATCTTTCCACTTAACATCTATATATGATCATTCAATATTTGAAGCATTCAGTAAGGTGGTCCAGAAGCTGATACCTCAGCTGCCAACTCTAGAAAACTTACTCAATATACTTATATCGGTAAGTGATTTTTTTTGTTATATGAAATTTATAATTTTTTTTTCACACTTTCACACAAATTATCTTGCCCCAAACTAGACATAGTCTGTACTATGGGTACAAGACTACGATATACTTAAACATACATAAATACATATAAACATCCATGACTCGGAAACAAACATTCATATTCATCATATAATTCGGGTTCGAATCCCGGTTGGTGCAGACCAACCGGTTGGTTTGCACCAACCGGGATTCGAACCCGGGAACTCTAGCTTAGTAGTCAGGGTCACTATATATTCTCCTATATGAGTCGTCATTATTACCAATAACCCTGTCGACTCAATTCAAAGTATTCCCATTAGGAGATGATAGGGTTGAATATTTGCTATAATTTAAACCCCAATATACATAATACAAAAGTGAACCATTTCAGAATTGTCAGGTTTTTTAGCTTTTTTTTTAAATTAAGTCACAAATGCAAAATCAAAATATTATAAAAAAGTAACAATCTAAATAATTCTAATTTTTCTTTCTTATTTATTAAAAACAATCTGATTTATTAAACACTAGTTATTTATCAATATAAAAACAACAATTATCGGAAGAATTTGTTATTTTTGAGTGATATATTTATATGATATCACTTCTGGGATAAAATTTTACAACCAAAATTTATGAACGATGCGGGGTTCAGCGGAACGGAAATTAATTTAACAATTATCGGCCCAAATTTAAAAATGCGAGATGATTAAACGGTGAAAAATTATTTCAATTTTTTTTATATATTCTTTTCACTAAAATGCCAAACAAATAAAAACACAAACATCACCGGTTTCTTTCGTTCTCCTACAATACATATCACACGCAGGCGAAAATTTGTATCTGAACTAAACTTAAGGTTATTCTTTAAAACTTTAATAAAATTAATTCTAAACAATACCCAAAGTAAATAAAAAAAATTAAAATAAAATTAAGAACCGGCAACAGTTTCGTTCTAATAACGATTAACAATTATTAATAATAATTCACCGTTAATACATTTTGTAATTTAGCCTAATTAAGGTTTTGCTCATCAAAGTTGTAATGTTCCTCGTTTGCTCACGAGTGAAACAACTAATCTTTATTGTGTAGCACTACACCCGGACACGTCCGCACGCAACCAATAGCCGATTAAAACTGGCATTCCGCTGTACTGTGCATTCCTCAACGTCACACGGACAGTGACAGTGACAATGATAGTTAACACATACTCTATTAAAACTAGATGTCAGTATACTACAAAAGTGATTGTCTTATTGCATTTACTGCGTTTATACTCTTGTAGTGACTTTTTCTACGAATGACTATAGGCGAGACATCGTAAGCTTGTAATTTCGTGTGACCTCAGACAAATAAATCGACTAGAGCGGGCGTTAAGTCCAGACTCTACGCGGACCACATAATGGGTTCTCCTCACTCTGTCCTATGATTAGGAAAAAGGCTATCGGGCAATGGCCTAACATTGACACCGAAATGTTGAGGACATCTGTCTTGCAGCCAAAGGCATGTCTTCGTTGAGATCAAACATTTCACTGAAAAAATCGTTTCTGTCCTATCCTGTTCAAAAATAAGATACATTAATAATTTATACATTTTTAATAATAACTACGTTTTTAGCTAATGATGAAGAACTTCTTCATTGTATATCATGTATTTGCCGTATGGACAGATCCCGTGAATTATAACTCATTTATTTGTTCACTGCTCGTGTTTCTGTCATAACCATATTTGGTATATAGCTGTTAAGTTAACTAACGTTGCAAAGTGATTTCTGACGGACTGACTGGCTGTTTTGACTGGTATATTACATCCTGCATCTACTTGTATGGTTTATATGGCATGGTAATTAGTAGGCGACTTATTAAGTATCAGTACTTATGTGTTTTTATTTTATTTATTTCATAATTTATAATTTGGTCTGAAATATGACCTGCATTAGGAATTAACCTCTAGTATCCTGCTTCTTATTGCATATTAAGAAGTAGGCGTTACTTTGCGGAAATCCATGATTATACAAATGATTTAAGTTTTCTTTAGTGTTAATTCCGTCAATATTTGTTTTTAAACAATTCGACACGTCAAGTCTAGTGCCGGATTTTGGCGAGACAGCACGTCCTGAGGATGCCTCGTGTAGAGGCGAAACACGTGTCGAATTGTTTAAAAACATATATTGGCGGAATTAACACTAAATAAAACTTAAATCATTTGTGTCCTATTTCAGCATTAAAATCTTCCACGATAAGCAGATTTATTTCATTCTGTTAATATCACTTCGCAAATTCTTTTAATCATTTTTTTTTACTTGCTATGGTAATGTATATTTGTTTCCAATGATACCATGAGCTCTATTTTTAGCGTTTTTTATCCACAGGAATTATCAATAAAGTCTGGTCTAATTGACGACATGTCCCAATCAGGTTCTGTACGAGTACCTAAGATTGGATAATGCTTGTTCGTAGGATTTACCATGTGCACTCTTTAATTAGTTTTTTTTTGTCGTTTATTTGAAGTTAATCCCATTTTAAAAGAACTTAAAACTTATAAATAGCCCAATTTAGGTCTTATGGAAACTCAACTCAATTACAACAATCGGGGAGGACGTAGTAATTGCAATAAGCACTTCAGAAAATTTATTGGAGTAGGCGTAACTCTGCAGAAATCCATGATTATACAAATGATTTAAGTTTTCTTTAGTGTTAATTCCGCCAATATTTGTTGTCTCGCCAAAATTGAGTCTCGTGCCAGGTTTCGGCGAGACAACACGTCCTGAGGATGCCTCGTGTAGAGACGAAACACGTGTCGAATTGTTTCAAAACAAATATTGGCGGAATTAACACTAAAGAAAACTTAAATCATTTGTATAAGCACCACACATCCATATAGTCCGGTCAATCTAGATAAAAAAATAGAGTGAAGGTGTATAAAATCACAACGAGCTGAAAATCAGTAAAATTGTTCAAAACATAATAATTATAAATAATAAATTAAAGCTCCCCATCATTCCCGTGTATGGAAAAAAAATTGTCGAGGACAAAGTTAGTTTTTCGCGATTATCAGCCAAACGGTATTATAATAAAAGTGCTGCAGACAAAAATTGTAGATATTGAAATCTAATATATAAAATTCTCGTGTCATGGTGTTAAACTTTGAACTCCTCCGAAACGGCTTGACCGATTCTCATGAAATTTTGAGTGCATATTGGGTAGGTCTGAGAATCGGACAACATCTATTTTTCATCCCCCTAAATGTTAAGGGTCCACACGATTTTTTTTTAATTATTTGACATTTTTTTAATTGGTTTCATTATGAGTCAGCATTAAAAAATACATACAACTTCAAATTTTCACCCATCTACGATCAACAGTTAGTTTTGTATCGCGATTTTAATATCGGCAATACAACGTTTGCTGGGTCAGCTAGTTATCTATAAAAATATACAAATAAATACTTTTTTTCCTACGAGCCACGTTTCTGAGATATAACGATAAAAAAAACGCGCTAAGTACACTACATACCTCATAGGTAGCGTGAAAACGTGTGCATATTATGACGATAGTAACTTTTACAATTTTTTGAATCGTTATATCTTAGAAACGGTGGCTCGTAGGGAAAAAATATTATTATCTATAATTTTTGTCTGGGGTACTTTAATGATAAAAACTTACCTGAAAATCGCGAAAAACTCATTTTTATTGACCTTTGACCTGAGTAATTTTGTTTCCATACACAGGAATGATGGGGAACTTAAAAATTTTATTTATAATTATTATGTTTCGAATAATTTTACTGATCTTTCTAAGTCAGCTTCTTGTGATTTTATGCACCTTCGAATGTCTAGATTTGCCAGCCTTTTATCTATTTTCCATAAAACAAGAAATTAAACCAAAAAATTAATATTTTCAGAACTCTGGTATAGAAAAAGCATTCCTGTTTGATGTCGTGTCAAAGATATACATAGCAACAGATAGTTCGCCAGTGGACATGCAAAGCTATGAACTATGTTGCGATATGATTGATGTTGTTATTGATATATCTTGTATATATGGGTATGTATATACTACTGTGATAAGTTATCTATAATAATTAATGTGCCTCAATATTGCGACTGATAGAAATAACTTTTTATGTGTATACAGTTACTAGCTGACCCGGCAAACGTTGTTTTGCCAAAACAACTGTTTTATATTTCAAAACATCAAAAATTATTTCATAAATATGCTCCCTGTTGTTAGAATGAAATTGTTTCACCGCGGAACTGTCAAACCGTGCGTCACTAAATTCTCTCATAGAAAATATGTCCATACAAAACAAATATTGAAAATAAAAATATTTATGGGTCCCACATCGAAATAAAAACTACCCTATCTCTCAAGTTGGACCAAACTGCACGCCATGAAGTAATCACCATTAAAATCCGTTCATTAGTTTAGGAGTCCATTGAGGACAAACATTGTGACACGAGATTTATATATATTAAGATAAGATAAATAGCCTATGTGTTAATCTGGTGGGTAAGCTACATTATTGTAAGTTTCATCAAAATCCAATCAGTAGTTTTTGCGTTAAAGAAGTTCAAACATACATCCAGACATATAAACTTTCACATTTACAATATTATAATACAGTTATGATTTGTAGATGAGAAATTTACTATCGGTGGTACTTTGAATATGTTCCAGTAGTAGAGTTTTCTTATGTAAGCCATATTATAACTAAATATCCGGACGACCGAGCCTTTTTCGGATTTTTAAGAATGTACAAAGCTTGAACAAAAAAAACTAATAGCACATCTGGATTCGAACCGAGGTCCTTCTGCTTACCGGATCACCCAATGTACCGTTGTATTCTAATATAGTTATAGCTGTTTCTCGTTAAAACACGTATAAAACTACATTTTTTTTAAATTGAAACCTAGAGAGATCGATTTATCGCCCCCGAAATACCCTGTATACTAAATTTTATGAAAATCGTTGGAGCCGTTTCCGAGATGCAGATTATATATATATATACAATATTCGCAAAGTGGGCTCGAAACATACAATTACACTTGACTGCTATTGAAATTGTGCACAATGTTACTACCGCGTCGTAGGTCATAAGGGGCCATCCATAATTAGTCACACGTCAAGCGGGAGGGAGGGCGCTCGACGTAGTGTGACATTGTGTCACAAGGGGTGAGAAGGGGTCTAATTAGATACATCAAAATATAATTCCTACTAATATTATAAATGCGAATGTAAGTTTGTTTGTTACGTAAATATTTTTTTTTACTCTATTTTCAATTTAAATTTATTAAAATTTATTTTCTATTTTTTAGTTGAATTTTATATAAAGCGTGTTTAGAGTTTTTAAACTATTATTTATTTTTCATTTTCTAGTTAATTTTTTTAGATTGATTGAAGAGATTTTAATATTTGCAAATAAAAATATTTTTATTTTATAATGAAAGATCACTTAATGCAGCTAGCCGGAGATCACCGAACTAGCTCTTATAATAATTAGCTCAGTTAAATCACGCATTTATAATTTATAATGGAAACTGATTACTTAAACAACGCCATCTTTTCGTATATAAAAACATTACAGAATCATTTGCACGTTCCATGATATCATTTCATAATTGCCTTAAGAGTTAATTAAAATGCTGCTAGATGGCGTGAAATACAAATTCAGCGCCATCTACTCGCTTCTAAACGAATTAGATACTATAATTTTGTGGAACTGTCTTGACATGTCGCGTGGTTCCTTTGTAGTTTACAATAAATTACTAGATGGCGCTTATAAGTGATTTATTTATTTAAAAATTACATAAATTCGCAAAATCTTATTTTGCAAATTGAATAATGGAATAATCTTATCAAATTAGTGTATTGTCATCGGTCCTCAATAAATCTTCAAAGTTTGAATGAAATCTGGCCTTTTAAAGTGGATCAAAATCGCGTCTAAAGGAGTCAGTTACAAACATACATACAAATAAACATATAAGTGATGCTAATATAAACCGTGTAAAAAAAATACACAAGAAGAAGTTAAGACATTATGGAGAGGTATGAAAAGTAGTGACAATATTGAAGGTGCAGTCGAATCTAAAATCAAAGAATTGTAAAGAATACTGAATATAAATGGATATAAAAATTATGTCACTTTGTGTTAGTGTGCGTACAGTCTGCGTCACCCATTGTATTGAAAAACATGGCAACACCCATCTTTACTATAAACATCGATTCACCGAAAATGACCAAATAGATAGTAATAGTCAAATATATCGGGACACCATAAACGTCTAGATTTCTAGACGTATTAACGATCTAAGTTTGTATGTATATTTTGTAGGATTGTCGATGATGCAGAGGCAAACACATTTAATAGTCAGAGCTCGAGCCTCATCAAACTAAATAATGGAACGGTCTTGTATCTGAGAGAAGTCAATAAGTTCTTGGCTCTGGTATGCATTCTTCGCGAGGAGAATTTCCAAAAGCAAGGTATTTATAAATATTTTTGAATATAACTATATTTATTTATCTGTTGGTAGGCCCACACAAGATGGACCGACGATCTGGTCAAGATCGCGGGAGTAGGTTGGATGAGGGCAGCGCATGACCGATCGGTCCATGGTTTGGGGGAGGCCATTGTTCAGCAGTGGATATTTATTTACCACACTTGGTGAACGTCATAAAGCTAAAGTTCGTAAAGGGTCTTTGACACGGGGAGAAGAACTGATGAGAAACTCTCAGCCCATCTTTTAAATCATATAACGACTTAGCCTATTTAATATTGTATTTTACAATTTTAGGTATTCTCAAATTTATTTGCATCTTTTGCTTTTTTGATTATCTAATGTACCAAATTCCTCCGAACCGGCTAAATCGATTTATATGAAATTTTATGTGCATATCGGATAGGTCTGAGAATCGGCCAACATCTATTTTTTATATCCCTGAATTATAAGGATGTATTACCCACCCTTAAATATATTTTATTTTTATCTTATGATTCAACATTTCAAAAACAAAAATTCATACAACTTAAAATTTTCATCCTTATATCAGTCCGTGTTTTTTAAACACGATTTTATATTATTCTGTTCCATCCACAGATCCGCAATAGGATTGCAAGACGGCAATCGAATACCATAATTGTTGTACAATAAATTTTATGTACGATAAATTTGGTAGGTCTGAGAATCGGTCGTCATCTATGTTTTATACCCCAAATATTTTTTGCCTCATTCCCATCCCGTGAGCCTCTTGCCCGTTTGCCCCCTCCTATATAAAAAAAAAATGTTTTTTTTTTTTTCAGGTGTTATTGACTACAACTTCTTATGTTTCCGAGACGCAATTACACAAGTATTCGAACTGCGCAATAAGGCACAGAACGCCATAGTACAGAGTGAAGAGGAGGTACCAAATGGATCAAACGATGCAGAAATAGTTGTAAATCTCCAATTACCAGTCCCATAGCACATTATGTTTTTATATTTTTTTTAATAGACATAAATACATAACGACCATATTCAATGCTCAAACTATATGTCTGGCAAAGCTTTACAATAATCTATTTTGTTTATTAAGTGTATATGTCGTTATGAATATTGTATGTATTAACTATGTGAGATATTTTTTATAATATCTGTATAGCCATAAATATGTTAGATGCATATATTTTTTTGAGAATAAGATACGAGACGAGCAGGACGTTCAGCTGATGGTAATTGATACGCCCTGCCCATTACCAATCCTAAAACTTCCGAGCGGAAGTACAATTGAGCTCGTCACCTTGAGACATAGATGTTAAGTCTCATTTGCCCAGTAATTTCACTAAGGCGCCTTACTGCTTCACAGTAGAAATAGGCGCCGTTGTGTTACCCAAAATCTAGCAAATCTTGAAGTAGGCGTTACTTTGCGGAAATCCATAATTACCCAGATGATTTGAGTTTTCTTTAGTGTTAATTCCGCCAATATTTGTCTTTAAACAATTCGACACGTGTTTCGCCTATACACGAAGTATGCTCAGGACGTGTTGACTCGCCAAAATCTGGCACGAGACTTACATTATCGTGTCAGAACACTAAAGAAAACTCAATTCATTTGGATAAGACTCCCTTTGTTAAATTCTCTTAGTCGCCTCTTACGACACCCTTGGGCCTGGGACCCCCCTATTATTTTTATGCTCCGGGGAAGTACCCCATACTTACATATAAATAATTAAGTTTTTTCTTGAAAATGTCATCCTTCTGTAGGATGATATTTGATAAAATTCAATTTTAACAAATAATTGTTACAAAATACTAGTTGACAGCTACCACAAAAAAAAGAAGTGTTATTCCCTCTTTAACCAGTTAAGCAGGTTAAAGACAAAGCTAAAATTTTTCCTATGTTATTATTAGTAAGCACTCTCTAACTGATAGTAAATTACTAATACGAGTAATATTAGAATAAAAATAATCATTTACCTGATATTTTAACTTACAATATAATACAACATTATATGAGCATCCAAATATAATTTCTGTATCAATGCTGCTAAAGTCTTACTGACAGGTAAATAATAGGATGCCGGGAGATTTTAGAAAATTTATTCAATAGTCAGCTTTAATGTTCAAACAATTTTAGAACATTATTCCAGAAGATATTTAAATATATTGCATCTATGACCAATGTATTTTTGTCACATTTATATAGTTAGTATGTAAATAAGATAAAAATACAGTTAGTTACATAGTTATGTGCCGCTGACAACAATGAACATCATCTAATATATTAAATTCTCATGTTTGTAGTTAAACTCCTTCGAAACGGCTTGACCGATTCTCATGTAATTTTGAGTGCATATTCGGTAGGTCTGAGGATCGGACAACATCTATTTTTCATCCGCCTAAATGTTAAGGGTGGTCCACGCCAATTTTTTTTTATTTATTTTTTTAATTTGTATGATTATGAGTCAGCATTAAAAATACATACAACTTCAAACTGCCACCTATCTACGATCAACAATTACTTTTGTATCGCGATTTTAATATCGGCAATACAACGTTTGCTGGGTCAGTTAGTAAACTATATAATGAAAATGGTCTTTGTTTGAGGGTCAATCACTCCAAAACCACTGATCGTATCGACATGAAACTACCACCATTCTATGCGAAATTTATCCTCGATGGTTTATGGCTACTAATTTTTTTATTGCTTTTGTAATACGATGAATAGAATTTAATTTATTTCGTTTTAAAATTCGAACACCGAAGCGGGCGGGAACGACTAGTATATTATATATCGATATCTCAGTTCCAAAGTGTAACAAGACTGCATTTTTTTTAATTTTATGGAATAGGAGGACAACCGAGCATACGGGTCACCTGGTGTTAAGTGATCACCGCCGCCCACATTCTCTTGCAACACCAGAGGAATCACAAGAGCGTTGCCGGCCTTTAAGGAAGGTGTAAGTTTGAGATAAGTATGAGAAATTGTTCCATTAACGATAACCCATAATTACCAAAGAGAAACAAGTACCTACATAAGAGAATGCAGTTTTTTAGTTGTTACTTCCAAATTTTCTTCATAAGTTTAGAATGTTTTCATTTTTCAAATGACAACTCTGTTTTTTGAATTATCTTTGAGAAGAAAGAACGTTTCTGAATTGTTACTCTTTGGTCACATATCAAGATGAAGTAGCCAGTACATAGAAAGCCTTAAAGTAGAAGGGGTTAAACCGATCAGACGAAGTCTGTGTGGGCGGTTACATTACCCCATTACATTTGCCCTTGACACTCTTGACGTGAGTTAGTGTGGTTAATCTGTCAAGAGTGTATCAACCGAGAAGAAAACTTCTTTGGAACTGAGGTATCATTATATATGGATCTTACTTACTTAATAAATACTGAGTGGAATTAGGCAAATATTATATTTTATATGCACTGAAAGATTTGTACCTAGTAGTTATTTGTAAATGGTTGTTGCGATCAGATATTTTGATACTCACCCAGTATGTATCTATACCTGTGTGATACATTATAGTTTATACTACATATCACCTGTATAAGTCTTTTGTTATTTATGCAAATAAGGGACGAGACGAGCAGGACGTTCAGCTCATTACAATACAGTGCCGCTCAGGATTCTTGTAAAAACCCAAAAATTCCGAGCAACACTACAACGGCGCTCGTCACCTTGAGACAAAAGGTGCTAAGTCTCATTTGCCCAGTAATTTCACTAGCTACGGCGCCCTTCAGACCGAGACACAGTAATGTTTACACATTACTGCTTCACGGCAGAAATAGGCGCCGTTGTGGTACCCATAATCTAGCCGGCTTCCTGTGCAGAGGAGCCTCCCACTGGTAAACCTTCATAATCTCTTTGCTTCTCTTTTAGACTAAGCAGTAATATGATAATGAATATTACCCCAGTATTCCTTCACCCATCCTTTTATTCTGGAGTAATTTATAATAAAAGTGAAGCTTTATTTTATAATTAGGAAAATAATATTTTTTTTTATACCTACATCAAAAAATTCCAGTAATAGGTAAACATAATGTAATACATCGAGATGTATATTAGATAATAATATATTTTAATAAATATGTATAAATTAGAATTAGGTTATCTATAATATAAACAAGGTTTTATTTCTGTTTATCACCAGATGTAGTATTATTTGCTACAAATGTACATTGATGAAGAATTGATGGTTGGTTTCTTATACAAACAATACATTTAAAAAAAAAATTCGCGTTGAAACCTTGTCTTATTAATCTCTTTGTGAAGTGTTCAGTCGTCAGACGTCAATATTCATACGCTACTTTTGATTGATTCTTTTTTATATTAATATAATATGATATGTGGTGTCTACAATTGAAAGTCTGAAGAAACAGACGGACAAACGAAAAAAAATTTTTCTGTTAGGTACTGGAACATTTAATCGCATTACATTGCAGACACTAACTTTATTTAAACATGTAGATGTTTATGAAAAACATGAAGCTGTAAATATTAATATGCCTAGATTGAAACACACCCAGTATCTGTTTGGGTTTTAGTATATTAATAATATTACTTTAAAGGCCGGCAACGCATGCTTTCCACAACCTTTCTTCAATGGTTCTAACTTGTATGACCACTTCCTATCCCATGAGTGTCTTGTCCTTTTGCCCCCTATATAAAAAAGTATCAGGCAATATTAAAAATGCATATCTAAGTCCGTTTTTTTATATTTAAGTACCTAGTTGTTTGTAAATGAGCAATATATACTACATCTGAAAATATTGTGTAAAAAATTAAAGTTTTTGTTATTATACTATAGTTTTATTTGTCTCTTTTGTTCCCTAGGCAAAGTTAATTCAAAACAAGTTGGTAGCATGAGCATGAGGTATCTTGCCGCAATATTAAAAATTGCTTACGAGCTATCATTACTATCAAGTTAATTTATTTACATTCATATTTTAAAAGCAAAGAAGGCAGTTTACAGTAGAAGGAAATAGAAAGAGAAGGACTTCGCGCCATCGAGTTAACAAGTGAAGCACCATTACGCTTGTTTGTGTGCAGTTACGGGGGATACCGGATTACATAATTTTTTTCCCGGTATTAGTCATAGTATTATATAGCAACGTTACTAGTAACTCTGTTTTTTTTTTAATTTCTGATAGATTGTTTTCTTAAGTAAAAATAAATATGGCATGCATATGATGTTGTAAGCATTCGAAGTCAAATAATCTTAATTTAATTAGGCTTAAACTAAGCGCTTTGAATAGTAAATAATATAAATATTTCTTTTGAATTACTGAATACCTTACTGAATTACTGAATACCTTACTGAATTACTGAATACCTTACTGAATTACTGAATACCTTACTGAATTACTTTATACCTTAAGTTCGGAAAAAGATGAGCTCGTGAGAAGAACATCAACGGCCACTCTTTTTAACAAATAGAGTATTTTTAGCAATTATAGTACTATTTGACAATGACTGTATATGCATAACAAATTAGTTTGTAAGGTACTGCATCCAATAACCGTGATTAAATATTTTAAATTATTTCATAAAAAGCAATAAAGAATAAACGGTATAAATATAAATTATCGTATATTAGATGCATCACCTTTAGAGCTTGTATTCATTGTTTGTGTAAGGATGCTTCATGAACACGATGGTAGTGATTACTGTGATAATTAGTTATTGCATCCAACAAATACAATGATTTATAAACTATTATAGGTCAAACTGGCATCGCAAGCAGCTCCCGTTTTTAAGCGCGATATTGCAATTGTCAATGATTTACGTAGGTACCTATATTTACTTAAATGTATTAATTTTAAGATTTCGTTTGAATCACTCTAATAAGTATACATATTTTAAAAAGTGAATAGAAATAACAACTAACACAATATATTTCCTGATAATTATTACAGTTCTTACTGTAGTATATATATGTAGTGTATATATATATATACATATATATTATATATACCTATAGCATATAGGCAATGATAAGTGATTTTATGAAATTATTTTTGTTATGGTTTGGTCATATAATTAATAAGTAGTCATCATTACATGCTTTTCATTATTATTTTTAATTCATTTACATTCCCAATAATCTATTGAGTATGTGACATTATGTCATTATATTATCAGTTATTCCATGAGGGGTAATTATACTCTTAATAATAATATAGCTCAAGAGCAGCTCGAACTGTTGGAGACCCAGTGCTCTGTGGACGGCTGGATCACTTGGCGTTGCGTAGAGACGTCGCTTCATTGTGTGTTCCGAAGAGCTGTTTAACCTGATTCCTGCGCCACCTTCGCACGACACGCCACAAGTTAGGATATCATCCCCACCATCTGGATGTGATGCAGTCCTCCACAGTGCGGTTTTCAAGGAGCTTTTTTCCTCGTAGTACAAAGCAGTGGAATGAGCTTCCTTGTGCGGTGTTTCCGGGACGATACGACATGGGTACCTTCAAAAAAAGCGCGTACACCTTCCTTAAAGGCAACGCTCTTGTGATTCCTCTGTTGTTGCAACAGAATGTGGGCGGCGGTGATAACTTAACACCAGGTGCCCCGTACGCTCGTTTGTCCTCCTATTCCATAAAAAAATGACTAATACACCTAAGACTACTCCTGTCAAAACTATTGCTACCTATCTAAAAGGGGCACGCGGGTACTACTTCTATAGTGTCAATATTCTAAGCATAAGTGACAGCGAATGACAGCTGATCTTGAAGAGAGTAATCAGATTCAGATCATATTCAGAATTCAGATAATTTTTATTTCAAAAGTAGTGCAATAATTTTGATGGTGTTCGTTTATTTTTCTATTTAAATACGTATTTAATTGTTGATTATTACGTTGTAAATTAAGCAAAAAATTTTTTTTTTTCGGTTTGACTGATCAAAAATCCCCAATAGAAAACAATATCATAATAATATGAAATGTATTATTATTTTATTAAGTTTAATTTGTGTACTAAAATAGACGAATGTGTATTAGGTTTTGTGTTGTGTTAAGTGTCTAATTAATATTTATCTATCAAATCAACTGAAGAAAATCAAGCTGAGCAGATCCTTTGTTCCAAGTTTTATTGTAAGTCGTTAATAATTCCCTTATTACTTAATACTTAGTGATATAAAATCAAATATATTTCTTTACGTTATAGTAAAAGGGGCACCCACAGCTCAAAGTTCAAACATTCCATTTCAGTCCTGAGTGTAGATATTGTTTATGTTATGTATGCAAATGTTAATAGGCATCTCTTTAATTAATTGGTTGAGTAGGCTTCAAATATGTTTCGTGATTTCAAATTAAAATAAAAAAAAATAATTTAATTTCAAATTAAATGGGTCTTAAAATTAATATTGTAAAATACTTTAATCAAATGCAATACATATTGTTAAGTACTAGTAATTATTATTATATTAACCACAATAATTAAGTCTACTAAAAAATCATCCAAGAATTGAGCAGGAGGAGAAGATTATTCTGATGCTGTGGCCACTCTAGCCCCCCCTGTTAATATACTACTACTTCTTAGAATCTTCTTGACTGGAGTAGCCAGCACCTCTTAAAGCTGTATAATATATTTTCAGTTATAAACCTATTTCTCAGTCAATAATTAGTAAATTGAGATCAGTCATCAGACCACTTTGGTTAATTAGCATCTTTTAATATCGAGGTAAAAATTGTTTATTCAAGTGAATAATAGGCAATTGGAGAAATACAGAGATATTGTTACAGTTAAACTCTCAAATTTGTATTAGAATTATAACTGTAATTTTAATGAGATGTATGGTATGTTATTTCAAATAATTAAAACAGGGTTGGCTTCTATATTTTCTCCTAAGACAGTCAACTAGGGTGGTCTCTTGTCATTAAATAATTAGGCAACAGTTTGTAGTCATAAGACTAGACAATGGCTTCATGATTTATAGTTATAGTGAGTGATCTTTAAATATTTTTTTTTATTTAATTTTATTATTTATGATGTTATTCGTTCTTGCATATGTGAAAAGATACCCAAAATAATTTAAAAATAAATGTACCCCTTATGCTGCCCTGGGACGAAGAAAGATTAGGGTAGCCCCAGGCTGTAGGATGTTGGATGAGATGACTAAAGGCTTTTAGAGGTAGGAGAGTCACACTGCCACCATATGACAACAGCATGAAAGGGCTAACTTGTACAGACTAAGTACCTACCACACCAGATCCCATCCACCATCTCTCCAGCAGAATATGTCAGCAGTCCTCAAAGAGATTTTTACCCCAGGAGGTTACCAGCTCTGCTAGACTCAGAGAATCCTTCCCCAACCATTCTCAATTGGGCCTCCAGTCATATTCTAGGGAAGGCACAGAACCGCCTAGGATGAGAGGCATCAACATCAGTGGCACCTAATTACAGTAATTTCTTGCTTAAGATTTGTGTAAAAGTTAATGTTGTAGAAGAGGTAAGAGTCATGCAATAGAAAGAGAGGCAACTTCTAGGTCAGGGGCGCTCAAGCTTGAACTGCTGGCGATCTACCTCAAAATTGTTAGACTATGATCGATCGGCTCTGAGAGGCTTCAAGTATGTGTGATGATGGATTGTCGTCTAGATAGAGTGTCACGATGACATATATATTAGTTTTGCGAAAAATATGCATTTTTTTAGTCAAGGTAAGTGTAGGTCTGCTCTTAAATGTCAATTAAAAAACTCATAATTATTATTCAAAATTGCGAGTTTATTGGTTCTTACAAAACAAACGCGTTCTAAAGTTCTAAGCTTAACTAAATAGTGACTTTGGATGTTGAAGCGTGACACTGCATGTCCTGAGCGTACTTTTCATAAGACGGTACGTAATTACCGATTTTAGTTTATTATACCGGATGTTTTTCTCGAGATCGACTCAAAAAGCACTCGCGATCGACGTGTCGATCCCGATCGACCGTTTGAGCACCCCTGTTCTAGGTGAATAAAAATGTAGGTTAGTAGCACTGTGCGATCTGAATTACACCTTATTGTATGATCACAAGAGTCCCTATTTCTTAAAATGATTTTGCAGAGTGAGATTTCCATAATTGTACTATTATATTATATTCTTTGAATGGGTGAGTTGTCTAATTCTGCCTGTGACTTCAATTTTACACTGTTACTGTGGTTATGTGTAACAACCATATTATATAAAGAAATGATTGTTAGCAAGAAAAACACGTTTTTCTACCATATAAAGTCTAAACGAGCCATCTTTATAATTTTTTTTAAATTAAATTTTTTGATACATACAAAATTTCGTGTTTACATTATAGTTTGTCTACTTTTAACACAGTTTGGGTTTAAACATATACTCTTTAGATAAAAAAAGTTATAGAAAAAACCAACCGACTTTAAAAAAAAACTTTATCAAAACAATATATTATGCACTAAAAACTAATAATATATTTGCGTATTCTTCTACAAATTAATAATCAACTTACTGTTCCAAGTAAAATGAAAAGTATTAGACTACTTCAAAGTCAAACAAATTATGGTCGACACTATAATGTAGTTATTATTATTTTTTGAATTGATGTACTCCCGCCACGGTCTCTCGCCTTGTCGCATCGCGCATGCGACACTAGCACATCTCACCTATAACCATGTATGCAGTTACAAACCTACCTTGGCTGACACCGACTTATGATTAATTGACCATAACGACGTCATGGTAGGTGGCTCAAATATCCGGATAGCATAATATAAAAGATTCGGCCGAGTTTCGTTAATTTGCCCCTAAGAATTGAAGAGTTCCGTTACTTTGTCATGGATCCCATAATCATAAACTCACCAAACTCTCATCAAAATACCCTTGAAGTACATTCTTCCCAATAAAATATTTTTGGTTAGAAATGTGACATGTCCCCCTTTTAGTAATTAGACATTCGTATAGCCTGAAGTCACGATCGGATATGGAGGTCTACTCTCTTCCTCCGAAACGAAACTTCGTAAACGAACGAAATTTAAATGAAGTTTCTTATTCACCTTACTCTATTATATTTTCGGACACATTGAACGAAGTTCGGAACCATAGAGAATGGTGATCGATTGAAATAAACATTATTTTAATCCGACTAATTTTAATTTTGAAGTTCTATATCATGCCAACGTTGGGTAGTAAGTATTATATTCAACTCAACTAATATTTTGTAACAGGTATTTGTCACTTACTTTTGTGTTACAGTTGCCGACCGCCGTTGTTGTATTTTTTGTATTGCATTTTGACTAGTACGTGTATCGTGTACGTCTCAAAGTCTCAACTGTAGTGTGTAGACACACTATTGTTATTATATAATATTCTAAATAGGAGTGAGACGTATTTATCGTCACAGGTATATGTAACAGGTATTAAAATATCATCGGCTGTCACTGTGACAAGATATCAAAAATAACAGTGACAAGTATTAGGAGTATTTTATAACAACTAGTATTTTAGTAACGACTGTTATTTGAGTAACAACTGTTACTGAACAAGTATTTGATAACAATTAGTATTTTAGTAACGACTGATATTTGAGTAACAACTGTTACTGAACAATTATTTAATAACAACTAGTATTTTAGTAACAACAGATATTTAAGTAATAGCTATTACTGGTCAAATGATTAGGAGTATTTTGTTACAGCTATAATTGTATGATTTGTAGATATGTTATATTATTTTGATACAATAGGTAATAAAATAGTTATGGCTCAACTCTTCTTTTAAATGTGGGATAAGAAAAACCCTGTTTACTTAAATTGTCTACTGAATATTTTTCTTTCAGACATATTCGTAAATAATAGATACATCACTTTCATACATTTACTATTATTTAGATAAGATAGGTAATTAAGATATTGAAGTAAATTTCAAATGGAAGACCCTGTTTTTATTTCCATTATGTATCTACCTACCTAAAACTTTTGTTTCTGATATCATTTTTCGTATTCGAGTTTATTCACAGTTGTATTGTGCCTACGAGCAGGAAAATACGGCTCACCTCTTCGTAAGAAAAAACCTATATTGGTAATTTGATAGTACCTACTGAATAATATATTTTTATGATGTTTATTTCTACTTTATTCTTGAATTATTTGTATGTTAAGGGCACTTTTTAATTATGTACTAGGTTAGGATCACTATTTAAGCATAGGTAGCATTGAATCATAATGAATACGAAAGATATTAATGATTATTTTTATTACATCAAAACAATAAAAAAAAAATATAGGTCTGTACACCTTTACCTAAACTCAACTCTTATTCTGAACAGTTAATTAAATATTTTACTATTTATCAGAGCACTTATAAGCATAGCGCACATAAGTCTCCATTCCAAAAAACATAACCTTTAAAGCAGCTTTTCGCGCTGCCCTCATCCAAATTAAAAATGGCAACAAATGATAGTCATACAGTGACAGTAAACTTATATAGCGCGTTCCTTTTTAAACATCAACATAGCGCAGCGCCATCTGTTGGCAAGGTAAAACTGGTTTATTTCATCACTTCAATTTAATTATTATCAGTACATAGCGTTTTATACCTGCATTTTTTTCGTTTGAAAATATCGTATCTTGATAATTGAGTGAATCGAAAATCATATCAACGTCACAAAGCCGCGTATTATTTACATTCAGTGATTAATACGTAAGTCTTTTAGACTTACGTAACAATGCGGCTTACATGATCCGTCTCTTTGTTCTAATGTCGGTAAATTGAGTTCCACCTGTTGACCACGATGAACCATGCGGCTTACTTGATCAGTTTCTTTGTTCTAATGTCGGTAAATTGAGGTCCACTTGTTGACCACCATGAACCACGCCGCCTTACACGATCCGTATCTTTGTTTTAAATGTCGGCAAATTCAGTTCCACCTGTTGACTATCATGAACCATGCGGCTTTTGAGTTCCATACTGTGTTCTTACGTCGGCAAATTTAAGCTTTCGAACGAAGTTAGAGTGTTCTAATCTTTTTGGATACTCAACTTACACACCTTAAATTCTGTTGAGGCTAGGTGACGGCGATCAATAGACTAAGGATGTTGGTATTTAAAATAACGCGATTCAAAAACTTTGACCTATAAAATTGCAATATAATTATCAGTTCAGCATAGACGTTTACGTAACGGACTAGTCACAAACATGTTATTGTTTTTCTCGAGTCTTTATTGTTATTAAATGAGCGTATTCATATACTGCGCGTTAGACGGCTACAATATAATCATAGCATTGCTGATAACAACATAATATTGTTTTGACTGTAACTGAGCACATATTTCTCTTGATTCTACAATCTGAGTTTGATACATATTGCCAGGGCTATAAAGCCTAAAATTGAATTATCTGCCCACGGTCGGAAGGTGGCCTTGCAAATTTAAATAATAGGCACGCATCAAGCGCGTAGTAACACGTCTCGTAAACACATGACACACCCACTTTTTCACGAATAGCCGATCGGTGATTTAGGGACTACGCGCACTTTTCAGCTTTTGTCCATAGAAAACAACAATTTTGTATGGGGACGTGTACGCGTCGATCCAGCTTTCCGCGTCCATTCTGCTTTCGCGGCAAACCAGCATAAAATGAGGATTAATGTGTTTTTATTATGCGCATGCCATAGAGAGCGTTCGGCGCTGTTCCGCCGCGTACAGCGCTGTTCGCCGTCGAATGCGGCGGAACAGCTCTGTACAGGGATGGTTCGCGCCTCCTTGTCGACAAGTTGCGACCTGTATTGTTCCTGCATTGATTTGACGTAAGCACGCAAAGATTAAAGAGTGCAGACGTGATTTGAAGTTATTATTCTCATTCTTACGACGCCGTACGCGGCTGATAGAAGCGGAGCTGTATAAGTGTGACCAAAATCGTTCAGCGAAACGCGAATGGAGCTGAATAAGTGCACGTAGTCCCTTATCCTGTATGGTTTTGCAAATGCCAATATATTCTACTTTCAAGGATGCTATAACTATAAATGTCGCGGAATTAACATTATTTTTTTCTAAATAGGTGCTAATCATTGAAATATTAATCAAATCATTTATATGCATAGATTGAGTGCGTACATTGGTGTTACATTGTAATAATTATAGTTGGTTACAATCTGCCAAGGCAAGCAAAAATAATATTTTACAAATTCTTTGTTAATATTGAAAACACACAACTTTTTTGTTGTCTTGTTTGACCGATTCTCACGAAATTTTGAGTGCATATTGGGTAGGTCTGAGAATCGGACAACATCTATTTTTCATCCCCCTAAATGTTAAGGGTGGTCCACGCCAAATTTTTTTTTAAATTTGTTTGATTATGAGTCAGCATTAAAAAATACATACAACTTCAAATTTTCACCCATCTACGATCAACAGTTACTTTTGTATCGCGATTTTAATATCGGCAATACAACGTTTGCTGGGTCAGCTAGTTATTCATAAAAGTGTACCATTAAAATATATTATTAGAATGTCAAAAGTACCCAACACCGCCCTTCTCAAAAAACCACCTGTATACAGTTGATATTCGAAAAAAAAATTGTTTCTTATTGAATTTACCGCTACTTCGTAAAGGGTTTAGCTAACGAGAAGAAGTAGCAAGAAACTCATTGCCACTCTTTTAAGTCAAGATTTACATTTAAATTTTTTTTTAGTTTTACAAATCATTTCAATTACAATATTGTGTAGGATCACGGTCATTGGTATTTATATTTACGAAAATTCTAGGATGGTTTCAAAAAGGTTAATTTACAGTGTGTATCAAATAAACCTTCGTATCGTAAGTACCATGGTATACCCGTGGCTATGCCTATTGTTTTTCGCTACTCATTTCGCCTTACATAGATCGTACCTATCTGCTTTTAAAAAGTAGCTGAGGTCTTTTTTCATGCAGGATCAATTATTTTTTACTGTCTTATTGATAAACGTAATGAAAAGTTACTCCAAGTTTAAAATTACTTGCTCCTGTATTAATTGTGTAGTGACAAAGGTAAGATAAAGACAAACGGCCTTACAAAATATAATCTTGGTGTAAAGTTATATCTGAGAATAAACCAAGAATATGCAATTTGTTGAGTATATCGCTGACAACACGGTCAATGATGATAATTCTGAAGTTTTGAAAGAATATCAAGCAACCTTGCAAATAAAACGTTATTCGTCCGAATTAACTAATCATAAGCAAAAAGTGTATTTGCATATTCTTGGTTTATTCTCAAGTATAACTTTAAACCAAGTTTATTTGTAAGGCCGAAAAAGTTTTAAATTTGGAAGAACTTTACTTCCCGTTTATTAATAACACAGCAGTGGGTCAGACTATACCGAGTATCACGCAATTGTTGCGAGGCGCCCATCCACTCCCACCGAACCGTCCGATGGTCCGGCCGTACCAAATCCGATCGTGAGGATATAACACTGCGTGATAATCTAGAAACGTCACTTTTTGTTTTAAAATATTCAAGTTCATTGAATCATTGCCCAGTGACCTAGTGGCCCAATTCTACAGCACGTTAAAATTTGCTCAAAATGAAAAGTTTACTTTAGAAAATTAATGCACCGATTTCTTCGTTCTTTGTATATCGTCAGCAATTGCGCTAACAACTATATAAGTAACCTACATTTATTGCATATTTGCTAAGTATATACTGTATAAATATGAGTGTTGGCTACGATAGAAATTTCAATATTTCATATTATTTTTAGGTTCACCGAAATACATAGGTTTATAGGTATATAAACGATGTATGTATGTACTTATAGGTATTTTTATTACGTAACAACAAGTTAGTTAACCGACTTCAAAACAGGAGGAAGTTCTCAATTCGTCGGTATGTTTTTTTATATTATAGCGTGTTTGTCAAACTACTATTTCGCGGGATGCTTTTTATTTCACAAAAGTATATCACATTATGTAAACCTCGTTAGCCTTTTAAACCTTTACAGAGCATTAGGCTAATGACAAAATTTTAATTTTATAATATAATAATAATGTAATGAATCGAAATACACAATTTTTTTGTAATGCTATAATATCGCTTATAGTTTAAATATAATATTTTAACGATTGAAGATACATATATGTCTGTAAATATATCATATTATTTTAAAGTAGGTACATATATTCATTTGATGCACTTTGAAATTGTACGGTTGACGAATAATGAAAGTTGCCGGTGACTTTCTTGGCGGTATATTTTTTTTCGAAAGTTTCCGTACACCCTGTAATTAAAAAATAAATGACGATTCAATGTTCTTAATTTAAGACCATTTGAATTAAGATTACTAAGAGGCTGTTTCACAATGTACAAGTAAAGTAGCAAATTGGTCATCTAGAGATTTCGTTTTTATGTTACTTCACCGCTATATTTATTTAGCTACAATAGGGTTCACTTAAGGCGACACTAAATGCCAGCGACCTTGAGCGATATGAGTTCATAACAAAGCCAATATTTAAAAAAATCGTGCGTGGAAAACAGTTTATATGCTTACAATCCTCGTTATTCACTACTAATCTGAATAAATGAACCTACACAAAATAGTACAAGCTCTAAAAATAACTTTTCTGAGAGAAGTACCAAAAAAATGCGTCGAGCCATGCCAAAAAAATTGTTTATCTTCTAAGAAAAGTGGTAATTCAAAAAGGCTCGGCAGTGCTAACTATAACCAACAGAAAGCATTAGCAACCTACAAATAAGACTTAAGGATTAAGTAGTGTTCATAGCTCGAATTGCTATACTTTCACCACAAAACTTGTCTATAAACACCATGTTTGCGTGTTTCCTGCTTACTCTTCGCCTTAACATCTCCGACGCGCCCTATAAGATTTTTTTTCCTATTTCCTACCCCTTCGTATGGCCACCCCCACCATGCAGACTAGCAGATTAATATTTTTCCGATATCAGAAACACGTGGGGCGCATACACTATTACTATCTGAAGCGCTCGAGTAGGTACCTATTTCTTTGTGAGTGTTTTTTTTTACATAATATAAACTTTTATTATTTTTAGCATCTAACCTTCACAATCCAATAGATACTCATGATGCTCGAGTTTATCCCTATTTAGTCTCTTGGGCTCCCCTACCATTATACGAGGGCAGCACTGTAAATTTCGGGAATCAAGGAAGTGACGTAACATTACTATTGAAAAATGTATTTATTGCTTTTCGAAGTATACTCCGCGAAATTTGACACATTTTTCCATACGATGGAACCAATCATTGAAGCAACCATTCCATTCGGAAGTTGGGGTCTCCCAAATGGCCCTTTTTATAGGCGTCCACAGCTTCTTCATGTGATGAAAATCTCTGACCACGCAATTTATTCTTTATTTTAGGGAAAGTATAGAAATCATTAGGACTTAGGTCGGGGCTGTACGGCGGATGGTCTAATAATTATAGATGCTCATGATGCTCGAGTTTATCCCTATATAGTCTCTTGGGCTCCCCTACCATTATACTCGTACGTAGGTCATACTAAAAGTTTTGCGTAACTTAAAAAACAACATGTTATAACCAAAATATTATTTTTATTGCTTTTCAAAATACTCTCCTTTACATTTTAAACATTTTTATGCGATCGAACCATTTTTTAAAACAGGAGGACCACAGATCTGAAGGCATGTTTTCCACGTGCTGATTGAACGCTATCACTGCCTCTTCGGAATTGGTAAAAGTGAAACCTCATCAAATCTTTAATTTTGGTGAATATACAGAAACCACAGGGTGCTAGGTCGGGCCTATGTGCAGGATGGGTGACGAGTTGTTCTTTTTCGGAAGCTAAAAATGATTTAGTTTTGTTTATTCGTGTGTGAAGAAGCGTTGTCATGATGTAAGAGAACGCGGCTTTTTGGTCGTCTTTCGCGAACTTTCTTTAACACCCTGGGTAAACAAATGGTAGAATACCACTTAGCATTAACACTCTTTTGATCTTCAAGTGGAATTGTGCAAATGGGACCCGTTCTCATTTTCAAACACCCATTCACAAGATTGCTGTTTTTTTTCGGGTTCAAAACAATAAATTCACATTTCGCCTCCTGTGACAATGTCATAAATAGCGTTAGAATGTCCGCGGTCGTACTTCATTAGCATCTGTGAGCACCATTCCACGCGAGCCCGCTTCTGCTCAGCTGTCAGTTCATGAGGGATCCAACGACAACAACGTTTCCGAATTTTCAATTCTTCGTGTAAAATTTTCTGAATTTGGCTCATACCAATCCCCGATAGTCCTTGAATTGTCTCATAGGTACTCCGCGGGTTTCCTTCAATTAGCCGCTGTTAAGCGAAAATGAACATGACGTCAACGAAAATAATGTGGCTACTTAACAGTAGCCACATTATTTTCGTTGACGTCATGTAAAGAAACTCGACCTCTCTCAAATTCAGCAAACCATCGACTCACGGTGCTTAAGCAAGGTGCTTCTCTTCCAAAAAGCATTTTGGAGACGAGCGGCACAGTCTTGCGGAGAGAGAGAACTTTTAAAATCATATAAAATGATCGCTCTAAAATCTTTTCGACGTAATTTCGAACTTTGATGTGTGATATAAAACAATTGACAAATTATTTCCCGCCAATTGTTTTTTTTTTATTCCTAGGAAGGTTGCAACGTTTCAAAGAATATAATATTCGAAACTCCAATAGTTTCGATTACCTGGAAGTGCAAAACTTTTAGTGTGCCCCATGTATAAATTGGCATTATTTTGTCAAATGCATGTCACTCTGTCTGGCTATCCAGAAGATAACTATGATTGTTGTATAATTTAAATGGCGCTTATCTGCTGGATAACACTATTTTATACATTGTGAAACGCAAATGATTCGATAAATAAGTAGCATGTAGCCTATTCTTAACTTTACTTGTATATTATGAAACAGCCCCAAAATATATGTATTGTACTCATATTAAATATAGCTAACTATACTCTGTACTCATATTAAATAAGCTAGCATGTACTGTAGATTAAATAAACTAAAGTTTATTTAAACTAAAGTTTATTTAAACTAAAATTTATTTAAACTAAAGTTTATTTAAACTAAAGTTTATTTAATCTACAGTTATGGCGTGTGCTTTATGTTAAGGTGTCCGCTGACCTTTTGTTGTAACATCTTATAGAAATTTCGTAATGGTTCGAGATCACGCCACAACACGCGATTAACTCGTATGCATTGGCCCACTTCGTTTCCCTACCGACTGGCGACTACCGAACGCTTGTGTCTGTGTTGCGCTATGCTCAGTCACTCAGTGTCAGTCAGTGTAGACGTATGAGTGCGTGTTTGAATGTGTGGGTGTACACGTATTTGTGATAAGATCGACGTCAACCGTCAACGTTTCGTGAGCACACCACTACACGGATGGTCGTACCATTCAGCAATCGCCAATCACAATCAGTTTGTTACCGCGCTCGCTGCCGTGTCGTCGTGTCAAACGGTTGTTATAAACATTTCGATATCTTAACCGATACCTCGTTGTTAGCGCAGTGAACGATCTTCGCTGTGCACACAATTACGACTATTTGTTGATAAAACATTAATGTTTGTGAACTGGGAGCTTCAGTGATCTCCAGTTTCGTAACAAAGAACTGAATTTGGTATGTATGTTTTCCTATGTGTCTCTATTGTTTATCTACGTGTTTTACTTTTTTTTATTTTTTAATGTATGCATAGGCGAATTATACTTTTCTTTATTGGCAGTTAGATTGGATTTTCTTTGTGAATAGTTTCGTTTCTGTATATTATGTGTAGACTTTATGGTAGGGTTTCTTGCTGTCAGTATTTTAGACGAACCCTTGTAACTATTGTTTTTTTTTATAATAATCTCAACGTAGTTGAATGGGTACTTTGTCATTTGTACATAGGGTTAGGTACCATTTAGTAATTAGAAAAGTCCTGACTCGTACATAAAACATTACATTTCGATAAAAGTCCGGACTCTTTATTTTTTCTTCTTATATTTCTTTTCACGAAAAGATAAAAGCCGTATTTGATATTCGTTAATATATAGGTTTATTAATATATTCCGTATAATTAAAAATAAAATCCAGACCAGTAAGAGAGCCGGACTAGAGTGTAAAAGCCCGGATATGTCCGGATTAATCCGGTCGGTTGGCAACACCACCTGTACATGAATTGTCAGTGAAGGAATCTAGAAGAAATGTCTATAATTATCATTATCTTGTTTACTTTTTGAAGTTGGTATGGGTACACCCGGATGTCTATAATCGTCTGCATTGATATTAAATGTAATTGGTAATAAAACACGCCATGATAAAATATACTACATTGATAGTACCTACGTGCCTTATTATTCACATTCACAATGAATTCTGTAAATATCTAATGTTAATTTATAGAACATAAGACAATTTACTCGAGTCTACTTTTCACTTCTAGTTTTACTTTCTTCTTAATAAACGCAGTGTAAAGTTACTCCAAGTTTAACACTTTCTATCTCTATCATTACTTTGTCACTACAGAATAATTACATGACAGGGAGATGTAATTTTAAACTTTCAGTAACTACACTGCGTTTATTAATATGAGACAGTTGCGACCTTACAAATAAACTCGGTATAAAGTTATACCTGAGAATAAACCAAGAATATGTTTGAGTATATCATTAACAACTCTGTCGATACAATGATAATTTTGAATTTTCTTAATAAACCAATCATAAGCAAAATGTCTATTTGTAAGCATTTTGCATGTCTTGGTCTATTCTCAGGTATAACTTATTACCAAGTTTATTTCTAAGCCTGGTATTTTTTTTTTATGGAATAGGAGGACAAACGAGCGTACGGGTCTCCTGTTGTTAAGTGATCACCGCCGCCCACAATCTCTTGCAACACCAGAGGAATCACAGGAGCGTTGCCGGCCTTTAAGGAAGGTTTACGCGCTTTTTTTGAAGGTACCCATGTCGTATCGTCCCGGAAACTCCGCACAAGGAAGTTCATTCCACAGCTTTGTAGTACGTGGAAGAATGCTCCTTGAAAACCGCACTGTGGAGGACCGCCACACATGGGTATCTTCAAAAAAAGCTCGTCCACCTTTCTTAAAGGCGGCGACGCTGCTGTGATTCCTCTGGTGTTGCAAGATAATGTGGGCAGCGGTGATCACTTAACACCAGTCACCTGGTGACCCGAACGCTGCTTTGAACTTCTTTTCCTTAAAAAAGCATGGTCTATCTGCCATAAGTAGTATCGTCTGGCATACTCGCTTTTTACCAACATATATTACCAGTGGGAGGCTCCTTTGCACAGGATGCCGGCTAGATTATGGGTACCACAACGGCGCCTATTTCTGCCGTGAAGCAGTAATGTGTAAGCATTACTGTGTTTCGGTCTGAAGGGCGCCGTAGCTAGTGAAATTACTGGGCAAATGAGACTTAACATCTTGTCTCAAGGTAACGAGCGCAGTTGTAGTGCTGCTCAGAAATTTTGGGTTTCTTCTGAATCCTGAGCGGCACGACGTCTTGTTCGTCTCCTCCCTTATTTTCATAAAAAAAAAAGTATGGAGGCGAGGCAGCCAGTCCATAGAGCGGTATACTAGGACTAGCATTTTTTTTTATATAAGAGGAGGAAAACGGGCATGAGGCTCACGTGATTCGTCAAGAGATACGATGCTGAACTTTATGTACTGATCATTTCAAATCTTACATTCACAAAACGTGCGGCCCAAAGTCAAAGTTTTTATTTGCATAAACATGTTAGTAGTAGGGATTCGCCGGTTCTGGCTCACAGTAGTAGGGATTCGCCGGTTCTGGCTCCTCGATTCTGGCTCACTTGCTCGTGATGCCTACTAAAAAAAAAAAAAAAGAAGTTTGGTGTCAAACTGGGGGTTTTGATGTATTTCCGAGCGATTGCGCTGATCCGTTTTTCGATATCTCTTATAGTTTCAAAGTTAGCTTTTTAAATTAAACAGATCCATAATCATTAATAATCACTGGTCATTTAGCTAATGATTGGTGAGCGACTCAATGTCTAAATTTCCATGAACGTGATACAGGTAATTTACTAATTACCTCTATCACATTCGTTACTACGATTAAAAAGACAGTTTCTGTATTTATTATTTATTTTTAAAACATGATTTAAATAAAGTATATAATAAAACATCATTGCAGATTGTATCATTTTCAAAATATTTGATGAAATCATTCAAACTCTTCTTATTAAACTTAAAGTATAGATACATTATGCAGTACTCGCCACACACTGCGGTATATTCATTCTGTACTCTTGCAGTATTGTAGTTATACATTCTGCAATTCCTTTGTAAAAACATCAGCTGGAATCCCTGAGGTGGACGACCATATGAATCGAAGTATTGTCCAATACCCTGCTCATCAATGTGTATTGCAACCCAGTGAGTGCCTGGCTTATTATCACTATCTAAATTGCTGACAATATAACAGGGCGTTACAACATATATCGGCAATCGGTTTGCCGCGTAAACATTATTTTTAATACTGGGATCGATTTTGTTCAAATAATTCTGTATCTCGATTGTATTCATATTAGTTGAGAACAGGGTCTTGTCAGTTGCGAGGATTGAATAGTTATGTGGATCATAATAACATAAGCACTCAATAAATAAGGCTTTAATGTATCTTATTCATGTATTTAAAACTTATATGGTTACAATAAAACAAAATATCATTACAAGCGATTCAAATATAAATCTATGAAATTATATTTTCATCAATTTTATTATAATATAAAAGCTGATTGAAAACGAACTTTGTACCTACATACTTACGTAGTCATTAGTACAATCTGGAAATGTTGACTCCATTAAACTATCAATAATTGAACTTATCATTTAAGTGCCATTATGTTTCACCACAATATTTGAAAACCAGTACTAATCATAAACAAATTTAGTTTTACGATATTTTAGTATAAAATGCTAGAACTGTTCAGAAACATAATCATTGAAGTGACGTATTCAGTCAAATAATTATATATTTTGTGCGTAGTGTAATTGTTGAGTGATTTGTTACAATGGAGGTAAGTTTTATCTATTATTCACTTTGAAATTTAAAAGTAATATCATTTGATATATTAAGATATGTATGTATAATACTATTCTAAAGCAGTCTTATTGTTGTTGTAGAATGCATTCAACCCAACAATGGAAGAAAATACATATAAAACATTTTACTATCCATTGTCTGAAGATAGTCAGGATTCATTAAAAGTTCCTCAACTTAAATCCTTGAAGAGAGCCAGCTCAAATGAAAATATAGATGCATTATTTGAAGTGAAAAAAAATAAACAAAAGAAAATATCATCATCAATATCCAGAGCACATGAGAATGGAAGTATTTACATTACAACTAATGCAGATGACGGAAGAAATGCATCACATTTGGTTAAAATAGAAATCTATGATCTCAATAAAATAAAAAACACGCCTGCAAAAGAACAATGGAAATGCGCTGATTATAGATTAAAATATTATACGATCGACAATAATGAAAGTTATAAGGAGACAAAAAAGATTTTATACAATGTTACGAAGAAAATTTTAGAAACAGAAAATTATAAGAAATATCATTTTAACAATAAGTAGGTAGCTATGAAAAATACATAAATATTAGTTCAGTTTAGTTATTAGTATATTTATTCTCTCATACAAGTAATATTATCATTTGGAAAATTTAACAACATCAAAATATTATATTAGAAATGCAAATTTATTATGAAGCAATTACGTGTTACAAATAATTTAATTACACATTGCTAATTGTATTAGTGAACAAATTAGGTAATGATCTTATAATTTACGGATTCTTCATATTTAAACTGTGTGTATGGGAACATTATGGTGTCATTTGATTTCTGAGTTCATTGCTAGTATACATACTTACCTCTGTACATACTCTCAGTAAAATGGAAAAAAGTAAAATATTGTATAGCAACTTGGATGTTCAACAATGTGAAGTTTGTGAACAAGTTGAATCACGATTGGTTTTTGATGATGATTTTGATGAAGAACTTTGTAATGCTTGTATTCAAGCAGAATTTGAGGATACCCTCGATATGGAACTCTGCCTTGTATGTGATGAGGTTGAAAAAATGATCAAGTGAGTAATTTTCTTTGTAAATTATTTAATATAGATTTTTAATATATTGTTGATGGAATGTGGTTAATATCATTCACTTATGTTGTAGTCAACCTATTCTTCAAAGTGGAGGAGGTTTTAAGAGAAGAAGTGCAGTATTACAAGACAGTGAAGACAATGATACAAGTACAAAGAGAGGAAGACAAGGGGAACCATCCACATCATCGGGGCTCACCAGTGTGAACGATGAAATGGTGAACTGTTCTTTATGTCAAATCTTAATACGGAAAAGATATTATGCAAATCATCTTAGAAGTAACCTCCATAAGAATAACGTAATGCAATTACACAATACTTTAAAAAATGTCACAGTACATGAATCGGCTTTTGGTAATAGAATTATATCATATAAAATTAAGAGTAAATCCAACCAATTACAAACATTCGAAACACCAGAAATGTTTTTGAATTCTATTAAAAATGAAATTATTTTACTATTTGAGGAATCTGTTCGATTGCTTACAATTTTTAAAGTTAATTTTATTCTGCACGCTAATTTTGTTCAAGAAACAAAAAATATTTCTAATGAATTTGAATTTCAAACATGTAGTTATACTATAATGCAGGGTGAGGATTTAAATTTTTTCTTTTCGTCCTTATGTGATATGTTGATGAGTAAAATTAGCACATTTGAGAAAAAAGATAGTGGTTGGAGTCTTAAGAAAATAAATGCATTAGACATGAATATAAACAAATTCAATCCATTACGTGGAAAATCATACATTGAATTACCTAAAGAAATCAAATTAAAAAAAAGTGTTATAAATGTACAAAACTCGGATGATTTATGCTTTAAATGGGCTTTGCTTTCTGCATTATATCCAGTTACTAAGAACTCTCAGAGAGTTTCATCTTACAGTAAATATTCAAATAAATTAAATTTTGACGGAGTTACGTTTCCTGTTAAAATGACAGATATACAAAAAGTAGAAAGGTTAAATAATTTAAGTGTAAATGTTTTTGGTCTTGAATACAATTGTAAAAAGAAAGTACATGAATTAGTTGGTCCATTGTATTTAACAAAATCACGGAAAATTGTTCATATCAATTTATTATTTATTTCGCACGGAACAATTAATCATTTTTGCTACATTAAAAACCTATCGCGTTTAGTAAGTGGTCAAATTTCAAACCATGAACATGCAATCTACATCTGTGACGGTTGTCTTTTACACTTCTCAACAAATGATAAGTTATCAGCCCATCAATTGAATGATTGTTGTCATATTAAAGTGGAATTGCCTAGTACAGAAAAAACTTTAAAAGATTGGTTTGGACAACCAATTTCAAACAATGTCTTAAAATTTGATAAATTTAATAAGATGTTACAAATACCCTTTGTTATATACGCGGACTTTGAAGCTTTCCTTAATCCAATTCAGACATGCTTTAACGATCCATCAAAACCTTATACAACTAATGTTCACAAACATGAAGTTTATAGTTTTGGGTACTATATCAAATGTTCATATGATGATAGTTTATCAAAATATGAAACATATAGTGGTCCTCATTGTACTCATGTCTTTATGAATCAGTTGTATAAAGATTTAGAAGTGATTTGCACAAAGAATTCTTTTGTCATAAGTCCAAAGCCTTTGACTTCCAATGATAATGAAATTATTTCGCAATGTAAAGACTGCTTTATATGTCAATTTAATTTAAATGGTGAATGTGCATTATACTTTGACTCGCATACAGGACATTTTAGAGGAGTTGCGCACGAAGTATGTAAGACAAAGTTTAGAATCCCCTATCACATCCCAGTTTTTTTACACAATCTTAGTCAATATGACTCTCATTTTATTGTTCATGCATTAAATTCTATTGATGGGGAAATTGATATTATTCCACAAACGAAAGAAAAGTACATTTCTTTCACAAAAACGATAAAATTTAATAATCATAAAATTCAATTGAGATTCGTTGATTCGTTTAAATTTTTGCCTTGTAGTTTAGACAAACTTGTTCAAAATTTGAAGGATGAACAATTTCAAACATTAAAATATAATTTTCCAAATAATAATGATTTTTTACGTCTTAGAAAAAAAGGAATTTATCCATATGAATTTATGTCATCACATGATTCCTTAAAACTTTCAGCACTCCCTAGTCGCGATAAATTTTACAATACATTAACCGACACACATATTTCCGATGAAGATTATGAACATGCCAAGGATGTTTGGCAACACTTTCAGTGTCAAAATATGTCAGATTATTCTGATTTATATCTTAAAACCGATGTTTTACTTTTAACAGATGTGTTTGAAAATTTCCGAGCCTTATGTTTGCAAACATATGGTCTAGATCCAGCTCATTATTATACAGCACCTGGGTTAAGTTGGGATGCTATGTTAAAATGCACAAAAATTAAATTAGAATTACTTCAAGACTTTGAACAAATAGCTTTTATTAGATCGGGCATTCGAGGAGGTGTATCTCAATGTAGCAATCGTTATGCCAAAGCTAATAACAAATATATGCGAGAATATGATAAAGACACACCAAACTCATTTTTAACTTATCTTGATGCTAATAACCTTTACGGATGGGCCATGTCTCAATTCCTTCCTACAGGAGGTTTTGAGTGGGTAGATGTCACAACTAATTTTGATGTCCCTGATGATCATGAATATGGTTTTATTTTGGAAGTAGATCTAGAATATCCTATTGAACTGCATGATTTACATTCTGACCTACCCTTATGTCCCGAGAATATATGTATTGGTAATACAAAAGACATAAAATTAGTTCCAAACCTTCGTAATAAAATTAAATATGTGATTCACTACAGAAATTTAAAGCAATGTCTGACAATGGGTTTAAAATTACAAAAAATTCATAGAATTTTAAAATTCAAACAATGCGCATGGTTACAATATTATATAGATTTAAATACAAACATGCGTAAACTAGCCACATCTGATTTCGAAAAAGATTTTTATAAATTAATGAATAACTCAGTGTTTGGAAAAACAATGGAAAATATCGAAAAAAGAGTAAATGTAAAATTATTGAGTCATTGGGAAAATCAGGGTAAAATTCTAGGCGCACAAGATTTAATTGCTAAGCCAGAATTCCATAGTTTATCTATTTTTAATGAAAATTTGGTTGCAGTTCAATTACGAAAGACGAAATTGTTCCATAATAAACCTATTTATCTGGGATTTTGTATATTGGATATTTCTAAAACTCTAATGTACGATTTTCACTATAACTATATGTTTAAAAAGTTTCAAAACAAATTAAAATTATTGTACACAGATACTGATAGTTTAATATATCAAATTTTTACAGATGATTTTTACAGAGATATAAAACCTGATTTACATTTGCGTTTCGATACCTCTGACTATACAGAAAAAAATATATTTGGCTATCCAAAACTCAATAAAAAGAAGTTAGGCTACTTTAAAGATGAAAACAATGGTAACATATTTAATGAATTTGTAGGACTTAGATCTAAAATGTATGCATTAGATGTTGAGGGAAAATTCACAGCTAAAGCTAAGGGGGTTAATAAAAGTGTTACTAAGAATATGAAAATGGATAATTATAAGACTTGCTTATTTGAAAATAAGAACGAATATTGTTCAATGCTTAGATTTAAGTCGATAAAGCATAATATTTTTACTCAAAGAATAAATAAATCTAGTCTGTCATTTAATGATACCAAACGATACATTTTACCGAATAATATTGATACCTTAGCTTGGGGTCATCATAAAATAGAATAAATATTATATTAAATTTTAAGAATAAATTATTATAGTTTTAAAAAACCAAATGAGAGATTATTGTATTTAGATGTATAAGTTGCGGAGTAAAACATGATGTACTGTATATTGTTTCAATTATAGATTTTTCTGTTTAAATAAATGGTGGTTTAATAACAGATTGTTTCATTACTATACTAAACCTTAACACACATAGACGTAGTAGATAATGCATCATTTCAATCATCCATTCACTGCAATTGTTGCTGGTCCAAGTGGATGTGGAAAATCAGTTTTCGTAAATAATTTTATAAAATTTTTGAATGATTTCTGTGATACAAATTTTACCCAAATCACCTGGTGCTTTGATGAAATGCAGCCTTTATATAATCTTAACCACATTAATTATCTTCAAGGTTTACCTGATTTATCTATGTTTGACGGAAAAAATCCTCAACTTGTAATAATTGATGACCTGATGAGGGAATCAGATGGTCGTATTGTTGATATATTCACGAAAGGAAGTCATCATAGAAACTTAAGTGTGTTTTATTTATCTCAAAATTTGTTTCATCAAGGTAAAGGACAAAGAGATATATCACTCAACTCAAGTTATATAATATATTTCAAAAATCCTCGAGATAAAACCCAAATTCGATACTTATCTCGTCAAGTATTCCCTGAAAATCCGAAATATTTGGAAGATTCTTACAGAGATGCTACCAATGAAGCTCATGGTTATTTAATGATTGATTTGAAACAAGAAACAAATGAATTGTGTCGCGTTAAGACAAAGATATTTCCATCCGATGGATATTGCACTGTTTATTTACCCACAAAAGGGTTTAAATATGGTAAGAATCAAGAAATTTCGATCATTTATAAATGATGCATAGACGTTTAAAGACGCATAAAGATTTGTTAATTGCTCTACATAAACTGAAGCCAAAATATCAAAAAGCTTTATTAAAATCATGTAACAAAACAGAAATAAATTACATTTGTGAATGTATTCATAACGTACTGCGGGGTAACGTTGAATTGGCCGAGAAAGAAAAATCTAAATTAAAGAAATATAAAAATATTCTTCGAAAATTGGTAAGAAAAGGTACGAATAAAATTAGAAAAAATATAATTGTACAAAAAGGAGGTTCATTTCTACCGATAATATTGGGTTCTATTCTAAGTGGGTTGATTAATTCATTTATTTAAGAAAATGGATAATGCTAAAAAAATGTTACTTATTGAACCATCGTTATTGGAGAAGTTAAAACAACCCAAAGAAAATGATACGCCAAGATCTCGATTAGATACTGATATGCAAAATATCTTAAACAGTGACATAGAAGATCGAAAGAAATGTATTTTATATTTGCAAACCCTTCAAAGATATCTAAACTTCGTCAAAGAGGATCGACAACCATACCACATACCACTTATAAATGATAATGATTCATATATTGGTTTTAATCAAGGTCATAATGAAATCGATACTGATTATATAAATCATGATGTGAATAAAATAAATGTAGTTCCTTCTCAAACATCAGTGGAGGTTAACAAAAATTTTGGAGAAATATACACGAGCTCTGAAATACTGAAACTAATACCGAAAACATATGCTAAAAAAGGTGAACTTTTACTAAATTTGATTTCCTTGAATAAAAATAAAATAAGCTGGGATGAATCTGGTACCGTGATTATAGATAATGAAAAAATACCTGGGAGTAATATTGTGGACTTGGTGAGTGATACCTTGAGAGCTCTTCAGAAAAGTGAACCTATAGGTTGGGAAAAATTCGCAACAACTTTAAAGGAAATAAAAGTACCACTCACTTATATCGGGAACCCAAAGCGAGTGGATTTTATAAACCATTTGCAATTAAAAGAGGTTGCATCTAAATCAGTACCTGACGAAGAATTTTCTACACCAACAAGTAATAAGTACACAGGGAAACTAAAAAAAAGATCGGACTGGGAAAAATGGACCCCATATTAGAAATAAATAAAATTTATTATGATGCATCACATCCTGCTGGCTACAGCACTATTGATAAATTGTCAAAAGCAATGAAGGGTAAAATGGACAGAAATAGTGTCTTAAAGTGGTTACAATCACAAGAAACATATACATTACATAAACCTGTTCAAAGAAAATTTCCTCGCAACAGATATATTTTGTCTAATATTAATGAGTTATGGCAGGCCGATTTAAGTGATATGAGATCTTATTCTGAATATAATGATGGTTTCAAATACATACTTTGTGTTATTGATGTCTTTAGTAAATATGCGTATGTTCGAGCAATGAAAAAGAAAAACTCTGAAACAGTTAAGGAATGCTTTGAAAGTATTTTTGCTGAAGCTAATACTACACCTACACATATACAGTCTGACAAAGGAACTGAATTTGTTTCCAAATATGTACAAAAATATTTTAAATTAAAAAACATAAATTATTATACAACCAATAATCCAGATATTAAAGCAAGTATTGTCGAAAGATTTCAGAGAACTCTTAAAATGAAAATGTGGCGCTATTTTACACACAAAAATACTCATAAATACATTGATGTTTTACAAGATCTAGTGCATTCATATAATCATAGTTTTCATTCTAGTATAAAAATGTGTCCATGTGATGTTAATAATACAAATATAATGAGTGTATGGCAAAATTTATATGATAGAGAAAGTAAGATAAAAACATCAATTAGTATGGTGAATCCAAGAATTCACGTTGGAGATTATGTTAGAATAACAAAACATAAACATATTTTCCAAAAAGGATATGAATCAAATTGGAGTGACGAAATATTCATCGTATCTACCATAATACACCGATCTCCGTTTGTAGTATTTACTTTAAAGGATTTAGAAGGCGAAGAGATAGTTGGTACTTTTTATGAAAAAGAGTTACAAAAAATCATATTCGACCCCACTACTAAATACAAAATAGATAAAATAATACGCTCTCGATATACCGGTAACAGAAAAGAATTGTTGGTGAAGTGGAGAGGTTATCCAAATAAATTTAATAGCTGGATATTAGCTTCTACTTTGAAAAAAATATGAATAAAGATAGTTTTTATTTAACTTTACTAAGCAATAGTTCTATGGATTATTTTCCTGATAATACAACAACATTATTTTCTACGAAACTGCCAAAACCAACAATACTAGAAGGTGAATGGAGGGTTGGAGTAGTAGAATTTCAGTACCCATGCACTATGTTCACCGTTCAAGAACATGAAAACATTATTTATATAACAAAGTTGATGCAAGTACCCAATGAAAGTAAACCGTCATATGTTTATTACAAGACACATATTCCAGCCACAAATTACGATAACATAAATCATATTTTGACGGCACTGAATAACACTCGTGAAAAAATTAAATTTAAGTGCGATGAGGTTTCAAGGATTGTAGTTGCTACGATAACGGATGAATCCATAAAATCTGTAACTCTATCACCTAAATTATGTCTTCAACTAGGGTTCGAACCAAACAGGAACCTCGTTGAAAAAAATTTTGGAAAGTGTCCAGCTAATTTGCATTTGGGTTTACCGTCTCAATTATTTGTTTATTGTGACATAGTGGAGCCTCAAATCGTTGGAGATGTTATGACACCCCTTTTACGAATAATACCATTGGATCCCTCAAAATACATATATGGAGCGTACAAAATGCACGTTTTCTCTCCTCCCCATTACCTACCTGTGATGCGTAGAGAATTTGATACAATTGAAATAGATATAAGAACAAGCACCGGTCAAAAGATACCATTCCAATTTGGAACAGTGTGCATTAAACTCCACTTTCAAAAATTATAATGTACGGCAAACGTGATAATATTTCATGTCCATATGAACACTATTATACTCACCAGGCCGGATCGGGTATCGGAGTTATTTATAAAGGAGCACCGTATCAAAGAGGTCATGGAATCGGAAGTTTTCTTGGGGGGCTGTTTAGATCTATTTTACCACTACTGTCTAGTGGTGTTCGAACTATTGGTAAAGAAGCATTAAGTACCGGTGTAGGTATATTATCAGATATGGTTAATGCACGCCCCATGGAAGATTCAATAAAAACTCGTCTAAAAGAAGTCAGCTCAAATTTGAAACGAAAAGCTGATGCTAAAATAGATAATATCAACATGTTTGGATCAGGGTATATAACAAAACGAAAACGTCGTTCTGCGATCATTCCATCAGTGACTGCGAAAGCGAAAGCTATTAAGAAATTAAAATTGAATCAAAAACAAATCAAAGATATATTTACTGATTAAATATGTCATTTTTACATAGTCAGTCTTGTGAATGCATTAAGTCCGAATTGGATTTATTTGCATTACCATCAACTCAAACTAGCATTGAAAGTGGACTATGGATTCATTATAAGCCCATTTCATCACTTGCTGATGATGGACCAATAGAATTTCAAGTACCTGGGGCAGGTGATGACTATGTGGATTTATCCCATACTTTACTCCATATAAAAGCTAAAGTTTTGAATCAAGATTATACAAAACTGACAGTACCGACAGTTGTGGCCCCAGTTAATAATTGGTTACATACACTTTTCAGTCAACTTGATGTATATTTAAATCAAAAACTTGTATCGCCACCGAATAATACATATGCATATCGAGCTTATATTGAAACTCTATTGAATTATGCACCTGCTGCAAAAGAATCTCATCTCACTTGTGGTCTATGGTATGAAGATACAGCTGGAAAAATGGATGCAACTGATGAACAAAATAAAGGATTTATTAAAAGACAAGAATTGGCTAGTGAAAGCAAAGAAATAGAAATGATAGGACATTTACATGGAGATTTATTCAACCAAGAAAAATTTTTGATTAATGGCGTTGACATGTGCGTAAAGTTAGTTCGTTCTAGAGAAAATTTCAATCTCATGGCTTCATCAACTGATCATAAATTTAAAGTGTCTATTACAGATGCAACTCTAATTATTCGAAGAGCACGAATCAACCCAACTGTGCTACTTGCACATCAAAAAGTTTTATCATCTACCACAGCAAAATATCCAATCACGCGAGCAGAAGTCAAAGTTTTAACTATACCATCAGGCATTCAGGGGAAAACCCTTGATAACATATTCCTTGGTCAAATACCCAAAAGGTGTATAGTCGGTTTTGTGAATAATGCATCCTTTAATGGTAGTCTCACAAAAAACCCATTCAATTTCGAAAATTATGATATTAATACATTTTGTTTATACATAGATGGACAACAGATACCTTCAAAAGCCTTACAGCCATCGTTTGACAATAATATTTTTACTACGGTCTATCATACGTTATTCTCAGGAACAGGTATACATTTCCTAAATGAAGGCAATGGAGTATCAAGAGAGCAATATGCCAAAGGGTTTTGCTTGCTAGCCTTCGACTTAACACCCGATTTATCAGCAAATTCTTCAAGTCATTGGAATCTTATAAAACATGGTAGTGTAAGATTAGAAGTTCGTTTTGAATCAGCTCTTACACAAACAATTAACTGTATTGTTTATGCGGAATTCGATAATGTTATTGAAATTGATAAAAATCGTAATATTTCTGTAGATTACAGCAGTTAGAATATAATAATTAATGTTTGAATCGTTTGTATCCTTGTGTATTTTTTATGTTGATTAAATACTAGACTACCTTATAAATTTATATAATAAAAAATGTATATAAAATGATATTTTGTTTTATTATGGTGAAACATAATGGCACTTAAATGATAAGTTCAATTATTGATAGTTTAATGGAGTCAACATTTCCAGATTGTACTAATGACTACGTAAGTATGTAGGTACAAAGTTCGTTTTCAATCAGCTTTTATATTATAATAAAATTGATGAAAATATAATTTCATAGATTTATATTTGAATCGCTTGTAATGATATTTTGTTTTATTGTAACCATATAAGTTTTAAATACATGAATAAGATACATTAAAGCCTTATTTATTGAGTGCTTATGTTATTATGATCCACATAACTATTCAATCCTCGCAACTGACAAGACCCTGTTCTCAACTAATATGAATACAATCGAGATACAGAATTATTTGAACAAAATCGATCCCAGTATTAAAAATAATGTTTACGCGGCAAACCGATTGCCGATATATGTTGTAACGCCCTGTTATATTGTCAGCAATTTAGATAGTGATAATAAGCCAGGCACTCACTGGGTTGCAATACACATTGATGAGCAGGGTATTGGACAATACTTCGATTCATATGGTCGTCCACCTCAGGGATTCCAGCTGATGTTTTTACAAAGGAATTGCAGAATGTATAACTACAATACTGCAAGAGTACAGAATGAATATACCGCAGTGTGTGGCGAGTACTGCATAATGTATCTATACTTTAAGTTTAATAAGAAGAGTTTGAATGATTTCATCAAATATTTTGAAAATGATACAATCTGCAATGATGTTTTATTATATACTTTATTTAAATCATGTTTTAAAAATAAATAATAAATACAGAAACTGTCTTTTTAATCGTAGTAACGAATGTGATAGAGGTAATTAGTAAATTACCTGTATCACGTTCATGGAAATTTAGACATTGAGTCGCTCACCAATCATTAGCTAAATGACCAGTGATTATTAATGATTATGGATCTGTTTAATTTAAAAAGCTAACTTTGAAACTATAAGAGATATCGAAAAACGGATCAGCGCAATCGCTCGGAAATACATCAAAACCCCCAGTTTGACACCAAACTTCTTTTTTTTTTTTTTTTAGTAGGCATCACGAGCAAGTGAGCCAGAATCGAGGAGCCAGAACCGGCGAATCCCTACTACTGTGAGCCAGAACCGGCGAATCCCTACTACTCATGTTAGATTGATGTTACATAAATATTATTAAGTCCATGTTTGCCACATTTATGACGTGCAAATTTTATAAAATACATTTCTAAATCATTAGTCACAATAATATACCAGTGATAGAGATTATTCGAATGACCTCGAAGTTCTTACAAAGAAGTAGCTAGTGAAATTACTAGACAAATTTGACTTAACATCTTATGTCTCAAGGTGACGAGCGCAATTACTGTAGAGCCGCTCAGAGTTTTTGGATTTTTCAAGAATACTGAGCGTCACTGTATTGTAATTGGCAGGGCGTATCAATAACCATCAGCTGAACCTCCTGCTCGTCTAGTCCCTTATTGCTATAAAAAAAGATGCGACAAATTTGAAGGTGTCATATCAGCTGCCATCCATTACAGGCATGACTTACAATATACTATCGTGAATAAATATCGTATACAAAATATATCTGTATATATATATAAAAGAGAATGTATTTTTGTATGTTCCCTAATAACTCCTAAACTATTCGACCGATCTCAATGAAATCTTTTGTGATAGATTCGTTGAAGCTCAAGGAAGGTTTACATATATAATTTATATGGCAAAAAAACGCTTGACAGGTCAGCTAGTGTGTTATACAAACATAGCGTGCATGAGAGAAGAACATCACAAACGGAGATACAGCAAGATGGAAAAGTTAAGTGAAGCTATTGTTACTGTGACATATTGGGTTGTATTTTTTATGAAAATTATTAACTTAGTCGCATTCCGCTCTTGGCAGAGCGGTCGTGGCCATAAACTTAGAATATATATAGTAAATTTATTGAAGTAGGCGTTACTTTGCGGAAATCCATATTTATCCAAATCTTTTAAGTTTTCTTAAGTGTTAAATCCGCCAATATTTGTCTTTAAACAATTCGACACGAGTTTCGCCTGTACACGAGGCATCCTCAGGACATGTTGACTCGCCAAACTGTCGCGAGACTCAATTAAGACTCAGTCTCTGACTAGACGAGCTGACACTCCGATTATGAATGACCTATATTGATATGTCAATGTGTGCGTTAGCTAGTGGTTTAATATTCAAAATACTGAGGCGAATATAATAATAATAATAATACTAGTGGAACCGACAGACGTTGTCCTGTACACACGTCTTAAATTTTGAAATTGGTCCAGCCGTTAGGAGGAGTTCACTAACATACACATGAGCAGGAGAATTATATATATAATATTTATACGGAATTGAGAATCTATTTATCAAATTCACTGGAACACACAAAAAATCATCAAAATCGATCCAGCCGTTTAGGAGGTAGTTCAATAGTGAATCTAAACCATTCTCGAATCCACCTGAAGACACACCAATCTCAAATTCACTGGAACAACCAAAAACTTCATCAAAATCGGTCCAGCCGTTTAGGAGGTAGTTCAATTGTGAATCTAAACCATCCTCGAATCCCCTTGAACTCACACAAAAAATTTCATCAAAATCGGTCCACCCGTCTAGGAGGAGTTCAGTGACATACACACGCACACAAGAAATATATATATAAAGATAATATCGAATAAAAATATATTAATCTGTAGAGCGTACTTAGAACTTGCTCAGACTTTACTTGAGTAGAACTTAACTGAGTGTGATTAAACGTTAACTTGACTTTTGCAATATCAGCTGTCAAATAACTATAAAAACGAAATCAAAGATTATGCTAAGCTTAAACTCTCTTCTCCCACATTCTCTTGTTTTGTTAAATTAATAACTAAATGAAACACTTTTTAAATATTTATTTCCAATTTTCAACCGAAAGCTGTTAGTTTTATATATCTTATATCTTTAAACGAGCAATTCTTGTATATAAATATATATTTATTTTCTTTCAAATTCAAATATTTTTATTCAAAATAGGATGTGACATCACATATTGACAGTAAAAAAAAATCTGAAATCTGAATCTCGGAAACGGCTAACAACGATTTTAACGAAATTTAGGTAAAAGGTATTTTCGGGGGCGAGAAATCGATCTAGATTGGTTTCAGTTTTAAAAAATATGTATGAGAAACTGCTACAATTACATTAGAACACAAAGGTAAATATCGCCACATGGGACATTGGGTGATCCGGAAAGCAGAAGACCCCGGTTCGAATCCAGATGTCCTATTAGGTTTTCTTTTGTTCAAGTTGTGTACCTTTTTAAAAATCTGAGCAAGGCTCGGTTGTCCAGGTACTATAATAGTGTTATATACTATATGGCAGGGTCAAAGATCATGAGATGACACGGATTCGAATGAGACAACTTGATAATATGTAATGTTTATTGTTCTTGACTCTCGTATTTCATTCACCTCATACATCCGTGACATTGAGGCAGCTCTGTCGTTTGGCACGTCGTATTCCCATGCGTCACTAATAACATCGCTTACTAGAATTGAACTATTAATAAGATACAGTAGATCTCTATTGAGTGTATCTTCAAGAGAGAAAATATTAAGTATTTGCATACAAAAACCTGCGGAATGAGCTTCCTTGTGCGGTGTTTCCGGGACGATACGACAGGGTACCTTGAAAAAAAGCGCGTACCTACGGTACCTTAAAGGCAATGCTCCTTTGAATACTCTGGTGTTGCAACATAATGTGGGCGGCAGTGATCACTTAACAACAGGTATGCTTGTTTGTGCTCCTTTTCCATAAAGAACCGCATAATTTTGTGATGTGAAACTGATGAAGATCACAAGGCTACCGGGACGGGAGTAGTTCACGAGTGGCGATCAGATCTATAACTAACCAGTCTTATAAAAATGGCACCATCATACCGATTTGGCGATGAAGCCAAAAGGTAGGCTTCGGAAGTCTTTGATAATATAAGTCACATAACCGCTTTGCGAATGTAATTTTGTGAGGCAAATGGATTGTACGATCTCCGCGCGTTGATATAGGGACAGGCTGCCATTTTTGTGACGTCAGAGCACTACGTACACTTCAATAATTACAAATGAAAAGTGCCGTTTGCGTACCCAGACGTCTCATTATTAGTTTTTATGGAAGAGTAGAAAACTGAGATTATTACTGATCACCTCGGCTCATACCATCTTGTAGTAGTAGACTACAGAGGAATCAGAACATATAATCGTCGAATAAACGCACGTAATATGAATCAGAAAACACATTTTTACGTCATTGCAATGACGTTCTATACATATACATACACGTGGAATAAAAACAAAGCCGAAATATGTAACATGCCACAAATTACACCATAGTAAACTTTGACTGATATATCTATACATTGACGCATTTGCTCCAGTTGTCTAAAATATTCTTGGTAATAAGCAGCAATGTAAAACATTCAGCTCGGTTTTGTTTCGGCGAGTTACAGTTGACACAGGACTAAGAAGACTTTTAGCAGTGGGAGGCTCCTTTGCACAGTATGCCGGCTTGATTATTGGTAACACAACGGCGCCTATTTCTGCCGTGAAGCAGTAATGTGTAAGCATTACTGTGTTTCGGTCTGAAGGGCGATCAATCTTAACACCGAATATTACCGTTAAACTTAGGAGACACATACTCAAAGCTTGGTAGTCAAATTTAACGTGATACTGGCAAATCTGTGGTGTGTCTTCCACAGAAGCCACTGTAGGAAGAATAGAATAGAATAGAGTGATCTAAGATTAGACGAAAGTACAGTTATATAATATACTAGCTGACCTAGCAAACGTTGTATTGCCGATATTAAAATCGCGATAGAAAAGTAACTGTTGATCGTAGATGGGTGAAAATTTGAAGTTGTATGTATTTTTTAATGCTGACTCATAACCAAACAAATTTAAAAAAAAATGTCAATGAAATTAAAAAAAAAATTTCGTGTGGACCACCCTTAACATTTAGGGGTATGAAAAATAGATGTTGGCCGATTCTCAGACCTACTCAATATGCTCACAAAATTTCATGAGATTCGGTCAAGCCGTTTCGGAGGAGTACGGGAACGAACATAGTGACACGAGAATTTTATATATAAGATACATATATTATATTATGTTGTGTAGTTACATGTAACAAAGGAAAATGGAAATTAATTATAATGATTCAACACAAGACTCATTCATGAACAGTTAAACTTTCCAGTCAAGATTGTTTATTGTTTTTTCCTACTTCAGCCATGTTGAATGAATAATAATTATTGTTAACGTAAACACTTTGGCGTACAATGGAGACGATAATATGCTTCTGTCAAGCGATACTTTGACACGTACCTATATTAGCTTCGTATTAATTGTAAAAAGTTTTTATGTATACTTACGCTTACGGCCGTTCCCAATATACTATCTACAGATAGAGATAAATACTACCTTCTACTGTTAATAATCTAAAGCTGTCCCAATATACCCGATAAGTCATTCTTATCGCCTTATATTGGGACGCGTGAATTGCAATATCCATGCAAACTTATATCGCTGGTGAGCTATACGTCGTCCCATTGACAGACAGCGTGTACCGATAAGTTGAGTTACCGTCGATAAGTTTATGGGGACAGAAAAGTCGATTTTATCTCAAGTAAGAGATAGACTATATTGGAAACGGCCGTTAGATAATTTATACGTCTAGATGGAGCCTCTTGCTGCAAGACAACCAGGAACACAGGCCAGGTTTATTACTTTAGTGTGCGTGACAAGCTACGTCTTACACTCGTGGTTTGTATGTCACTTTGCTTTAAGGTTGCATTGCTCAAAATAGAGTTCAATTGTCAATCTCATTTATTTTTAAGACATTTACACAACTGTCTCTGTAGGTATATCTAGACGTATAACTTATGATCTAAGAATTACGGCTATATTCATTTGTATGGTCGGTCTGTACGTCCTTTTGTTACTCAAGAACGACTTCATCAATTTTGATAAAAATTGGCGTGTCGTAAGAATATATTTTGATTGTGCATATGAGAGAATGATAGTATTGGAATATACTTTATTAATTTAGATTTTTGTTATTTAGCTTCCACTGGTTGTTGTAACGCGAACAAACTACAAAAATGCCAAAAATAAAGTATAACTAACTTTAGCAATAATAAACATGTTAAAGTACCGGTTAAGTAAAAAAAATTGTTGCATGATTAGACAATTTTTAGATGACGTCATAACTTTAACTGTTAACAGTAACCGTGCAATTTTCGCCGGTTAAAGCTTTTCTTAATGTTTAGATAGCGACCTGTGAAAAGTTTCAAATAAATATTCGATTTTGTCTTGATGTAAACGTTATTTTAACTATGCCAAGGAATACAATGATGTAACACATTCCGCAGTCTATGTTAAAATCAGTGGTACTGTCAATGTTAAATTTGACTTAAACCTTAACTATGACAGCTTATATGATGCAACCTAGCCTAAAAATTTTCGTGGGAACCACAGTTTTCTTAAACTAGCGAGTATTGCATTAGGTTAGTAAAATGAAATGGTAGTGGTGTGTAATTGAAATGTTTTTTCAATAATCTTTACGACAAGAATAGCTGTGGCGGCAATAACTAATAAGATTATCGTAATCCTCGCTCACGTGGGTGACCTTTACGATCAAATACTCGTACGATGGAAAGAGGATTACGTGATTCGTAGTATATTATTATAATACGATATAAAATATTAGGAAGCCATCTGTGATGATCGAATGCTAAGCAACAGTTTGAGGGCGCACCCTAACTTAAATTGCTTAGCAAGATATGGACTGTATCAACAATTCTACAGCGTGGCACTACAATGCCGACATTATATAAACACACGCGTAGATATTTATTTATTCAAGCCTTAAAACTTCTTCTAAGTATAAAAAACTGTTATTCTAATATAAATTATAGTTTATACTTCATCGCACTGCTGGGCGAAGGCCTCCCCCTTTTTCTTCCATAATATTTTGTCAGCTGTTGATCGGGTCCAGAGTACTCCTACAAAGGCAATTCGTCGATCCACCTGGTGGTAGGTCTGCCTCTTTAACGTTTTGCGTCTCTCGGATACCATGATGTGACCAGACTACTCCAGCTATTGCTAGATCTTCTTTTTATATGTACGGGTAGATATACTTAACGGTAATAAATCAATTTTCCATAATAATTTCGGAACAACCCGTAAGAAATCTAGTGTAGCCGCAGGCTAGCGTAGGCACTGATATCAATGACGTTCTATACATATATACAATGCACGTCATACAAAATCAAAGCCGAAATATGACACATGCCATAATTAATGACACTATAATAAGCTTCGACTGTTATGTATATACATTTCTGCGTTTACTCAAGTTGATTTACGCTATTGGCCAATCCATCTCAATAAATGATATCAACTTATCGGTGATAAGTCACACTCTTTTCTTTGCGTCGTTAGGGTATTATTTGAGGACTTTTTTATAGCACACTTAGACTTGGTGACTGACACAAAGTTGACACACGACTAAGGAGAAGAGTTTGCTTATATTGTCTTTACGCACACTTTTGCTCTTCCGCTATCAATTTGCGAATGATATGTCCATATGTATAGAACGTCTGTGTGAAGTGACTGTCACCCACTTTGTGCCGTCTTATGCGACCACGTAAGGGTGATTAAAATTTCGTTTCCTAAATATATTACTTCATTTATTCAGATTGCGGCTTCATCTACAGTATCTACTTTACAGTTGAAAACCTGCTCAACCCCAATAATTGCAGACTAGGAAATTGAATTGTCGCTCTTTCAAAGTAGAGAAGCTTTCTTGAAAGAGCGACATCTTAAGTAATGGATCCCAGAAGTGAGGGTTATCACTTTATAAAAATAACAAATTATTTACATCGATGTAATAGTTTGACGTTGTTGGCTCTGTTCAGACCCGCTTGAGTTTTATGAGCATTGTGTACAATCAGTATATTGAGGTCACTAAATAGAAGTAGGGACTGATTTTGGTGCTGTGTTTATTGGCATGCGCTGATTACAATTCTCTTTATTAAAGAACGGTTGACAACCCTACTGCCATTATCCCGTTTTATTGTCGAATGACGGCTGAACTGAAATAAAACAGCACTTTGCAAAGCATTTGCGGAGAAATGATTCCGTACATCTTCATATCTGCAACAAACAACTAACTATACTTACAATAGTAGGTACCTATGATTACATTAAATTAAAACTATCATTACCGGGAAGTGTACCAAGAATACTGGCAGGATTTCCGCGTTGGATAGCTAGGCTGATTCGTTGACCGAAATAGCTGCCAGGACTCGGGTTTCCAGTAGCCCTATTGAGGCGCATTGATATTAGATAGTAGCCCCACGGGCCAAGTGTCTCGACACCAAACGGCATAAAAATGTAAGACTCACTGATTTTTTTTTGTTTTAGATGTCCCATCCGTGCGGCGAAATGGGTTAATGACCCTTGGGTCATCAAATTAAATGGGAATTAACGTATAAAGAGAGGAGAGCAAGAAATCCATCATGTATTCAATGAACTACATCGGTACGTTCTTCAAGAAGTTCTACAGTGAGATCAACAGTGCGACGCTGACCGGAGCCATTGACGTCATCGTGGTGGAACAGCCAGATGGAAGCTTCACCTGCTCGCCCTTCCACGTTCGCTTCGGGAAGCTCGGAGTTCTTCGCTCCAGGTTCAAAGTGGTAACTATGAGTATTTATTTGCATGTAGCAGTAATTACTACCGATGATAGTGGGAGGCAGCTTTGTACAGCTATGCGGCTAAATTATTGGTGGCCACAACGGCACCTATTTCTGCCGTGAAGCGAAATGTGAAAAAATTATTGTGTTTCGGTCAAAAGGGGGCCGCAGCTAGTGAAATTACTGGGCAAATGAGAATTAACATCTTATTTCTCAAGGTGACGAGCGCAATTGTAGTGCCGCTTAGAATTCTTGGGGTTTTACAAGAACCCTGAGGGGCACTGCATTGTAATAGGCAGGGTGTACCAATTACCATCAGTCTGAACGTCCCGCTCGTCTCATCCCTTATTTTGATTAAAAACAATGATAAATTAATACCTAACTACAATTATAATATTATTGACGGGGCGAGCGGGACGGCTCGATCATATGGCGTTGCGTAGGTAGATATGGTCGCTTCATTGTGTCTTCTACCGCATTTATCACGGGAAGTTTCCGAAGAGCTGTTTCACCTGATTCCTACCGGCGAATTCCACCTTCGCACGACTCATGAGGATATCATCCCCACTATCTGGATGTGTGACGTTCCTCTACAGTCCGGTTTTCGAGGAACATTCTTCGGCCTACAGTACCTACGTCTTTCCAGTTACAGTATTCTGGTGACCAAAGTTTCACGCGAGTGCAACGCGGGTGACATCCGAGCTGTGAGCGAACTTAATGCTCACCATTCAAGGTTCATGTTGGGGCATAAAACTTTACTGCCTTATTCATAATAAAACACTTTTCGAAGGTATAAAGCTATATTAGTTAAAACGTGTTTTAAGCCTATCATACGTTCGATAAAATTCCTTATTCATATTCTTTAGATAAATCTCCCATAACTAATACGTCCCTATAGTACGCAATGTTGCCATTTCGTACAAAAAAACATGATTTTAACTAATGTAGGAACTGTCAATGGAAACAGACATCTTTTCAATGTCAATGGCTAGTCAGTTGTCAAAGGTCGATGTCAAAATAATTTCAAACTTCAAAAATCAAAGTTTTAAAGTCTGTCGGTTGTCAATGTATGACGGATATCAAACAACTTTAGGCGGGAAACTATTTATCACATTATTTAACGAACAGCTGATTGATGTCGGCCATGTTTTTCTGCGTTCGAGTGCTTAAAATAGGTTCATAGAATGGTCCTAGCTCCTATAAGTCACGTCAGCTTTATCGAAGAGATAATGAGCGTTTTAGCTCTAATATGCGACTATGACTACCATTTTTTAACAAGCGTATATTAGCGATGTTTTGAATCTCGGTTAAGTCATTATGAATAAGACAGTTAGTGTAGGAACGCAAGTAAGTGAAAATTATAACTCTGTTGCGAAGGTTTTTGATCTTCACCAATACTTGAAAATCATCGTTAAGAAATTGTCGTTCTATTATTGTGTGAGTTCCGACCAGGTGATTTAAACCTTAAGTACAATCAGTAAAGCACATTATTCAAGTGCAGACTATTTAATCCATCAGGCCTTGGATTCGTTTAAGGTTTGCGATTTGTGAATAAATATTTTAGTTGTAATAAGTATAGTAATGACTCTCATCAGTAATGACTTGCAAATCTGCGGGAACTAATTTATCTTAGTGTTTGGATCGTATCCGTGTCAAACAGGATTAACATCTAAATACAAAAAGCTATAACTGCCTTAGAAAACTATATTTATTATAATATCCACAGTCTGAGAGTTGAACAACGTGTACAAGATTGTATGACTTTACGTCACTCAAACGGTTAGCTCAGCAGAGCACTCGCACGGAACGCGAGAGGCCGTGGGTTCGAGTCCCGCATCGTTCATAAAATTTTGTTTTCAAATTTTATTTGTGTTTATTTATTATCTTTCTTCGATACTAAAACAAAACATGCAAACACAATGTGAAATATAGGCTCCGATCCACAATGCAATGATAATGCAACTACAGTGACCTTCAAATACATTGTGATTGCAAGTCTCATTAGGTCAGTAGTATAATTTCGCTAGTAATGCCCTCCAAAACGGAACAAAACATTTCAGAACTTTTATTATTATTATTTTTTTTTTTATATTAACTGGCTCCGTCGACTGAATGTCGACGATTCGGCCAACGTCAAGGTGGAGAGATTTTTTATTTTAATTTAGCTGATTGAAGAATATAAAGAGCTGATTTAAAAGGAAATGATCGGTTGATATAGCTGTCGTTTTTTTTGTGAACTGAAGAATAGGCAACAAAGGGTTAGTACGGTTAGTAATAAACATCCATAATATTAACTATCTTGTTAGTATCTAATCTAAGTTTAAGGGAGAAATGTGTGAATGTAAGTGGGAATATGTGCCTAATAGAAGCGTAGAAAGTAGGGAGAATAGAAATTACAATTTAATATTATTGCGGGAAATCAATTTTTAAAGAATCTTTATGAAAGGGGAATGGCATAAAGTAAGAAGAAAAGGGATGTTGATGGGGCGAGGGATTGTAACATTGCGACGAAGTGGCTGTACTAGACTCTGAAAGCTTTGACTTTCACAAGTGAATTTAAAAATAGTGGAGTTCATTTTAGGGGGGCAAACAGGCACAGTAGTTCACGTGATATAAAGTGAATAAAAATAGTTAAAAAAAACTATAAAACACGCTTTTGTTGAAAAGATAATTGTTGAAATTTAAATGAATATCAATTCCTGCCTTATCAAAGGATAGATAAAAAAATTACATAAATCAACAAAAATCTTAGTTTGCAAATTGAGAAATGGAATAATTTTATCAAATTAATATTGTACTGTCATTAGACTTAACATTTTGAATATTTTAGTAAACAAGTGTTGCCTACCTCTCCAAAGGTAGACATTATACCTAATATCAAATGTCTGTTATTATTTTAAAAACAATTGTAAAGGAATAAATTTTGAGAAAATAAATGCTTTTTTTTCTTCTCTTTTATAAAGGTGTTAATGTCAAAACAAAACCAATTAAATGTTATTAATGCGTCTTATTTCCGCCCGAATACAAAATTAATCTATTATCATCGACAAAAAGCATGTCTGCTGCTAATGTGAAGCTCTTTATCTCATTATAAGTGGAAAAATAGTTGGCCATAAAAGAAACGAGTTATTCGAATGGACAGAGGCCCGAGTTGTCGCCACTTAAGCGGCGGTTAAACAACTGTCTCTACGTATTGCGAATTATTCCGACGATGACCTTGGCATACTCGAATACATAACGATATAATAGAAATAGATTTGTCACACTAGATAGTGGAGAACGATATTCGGGCACCAGTTCGATATTAATTTATTTATTTACTACATGACCCGGCAAACGTTGTTTTGCCATATAAATTATTTTTAGAGTTAGACCGTTCTTGGACATTGCAACATTACTTTATTTTTCTAAAATAAATGAATTATTCTAAAATAAACGTAGCCTTTGCTACTCCTTATTACAACAGCTACCTGCCAGTAAGAATCCCTTCAAAATCGGTTCAGCCATTTCAGAGATTAGCCGGAGCAGACAGTCAAAAATTGTAAAAAATGTTATTTTGGTGTATGAACCGTATATATATTTATATACACGTAGTAAAAAAACGGTTATTTCAATATTACAAAGAGACATTCCAATTTTATTTGTATGTATAGATTTATTAGCATCTCCAACAAAATTATCACTAACTTATTACATTGACGACCCATATAGCCCAGTGGTTAGTGACCCTGCCAACCGAGCTAGAGGTCCCGGGTTCGAATCCCGGTAGGTGCATCATTTATATGATGAATATGAATGTTTGTTTCCGAGTCATGTATGTTTAAGTAAGTATATCGTATTAAATATATCGTTGTCTTGCACCCATAGTTGGCTATGCCTAGTTTGGGGCAAGTTAATTTGTGTAACAGTGTGTAAATATTATTATTATTATTAAATATAATTCTAAATAAGTCTAAGTGCTATTGCACTTACAGACAACGACCACGTGATAGTAAATATAACATACATACACATAATTTTAACTGTACAACATAAGAACTAATACTAAGATACAATATAATATTGTGAAAATTAATTAAAATTAGCAAAACTTATTTTACTTAAGTACCGCAGAATTAAATTATCACATTAAATGATTAATTTTTGTTGAACAGCAAATTATATTCCTGTCTAGCAAGTTTATACCGAAAAGCAGAGAACTTATCATTACAAATATAAACTATCCACTCGAAATATTCAATTGAAACTACTCACCTACTTAAAGATATTGGAGCAACAGATATCAGTAAGTACTCAGAGATGTGCCAAATACACAATTTGTTTTCTTATCTACTTTATTAGTCAGTATCCGGAGAACTCGGCCATTTTGTTACTTCTACACGGTCACATTATTTCTGGACCTCGCTGGAACGTGAAGCCCCTCCCTTTCCCCTTTCACCCCCTCGTCTCGTCCTGTTGCGTCAGTACTGTTTGCAGTTTCATTACCGTTAGGTACCTATATGTCGTGATATTTTCGTACTATCATTGCTTTGTTTTTGAAGTTTTCATTATTGCGTTCGGACAATTATTGTTAATTGTTCTGTAGTTTCTGTTGTACTGTGACGCTATAATAGTACTGCCAGAAAAATGAATAATTAAGTACTTTTTCCATTCAACCCAGATTCTTTCATTGCTTATTCATAATGATAATAAAAAAATCAGCATCACAACAACTTTACATTGCTGAAATACCTTTACAGTACTTGTAGACGTGTAATAGTTTTACTGTACTTTTACACAAAAACTATGTCACTTAACTTACTTTCACCAAGCTGTGGAATTTGGTTGTGCTGTGCTACCAGGACAATACGACATGAGTACCTACAAAACAAGCGTGTACACTTTTCTAAAGGGCCGGCAACGCAGCGGTGATCACTTAACATCAGGTGACCCGTACGCTCGTTTGTCGTATCTTCCATAAAAAAATACTAATACCAGAAATAGTCTTGTAGATACTAGACAGCATACTGACACTGGTATACATAGAACTGTATAAATCTCTATTTAACTGTACATTTTGTATCTCTACTTATAAACATAGAATTCTATAAAAAAATATTTTAGTTATTTATCACCTGTGGTTACTTGAATGTTGAACAGAACATTTAAGAGTGTACATGAGGAATTAACTATCTAAATGACACAAGTAAACATTATCTACCAAGTGCTAAAAACGTTGTCGTCAATTGCTTATACAACTCGCTGTAATATAAGGATTTTCCACACCAAACTTATAATTAAGAAATCCATAGGGAGCACTTAAGGCGACACTAAATGCCAGCGACCTTGAGCGATATGAGTTCACGCCTGCCGGCCCGCCATCTATGTAACAAAGCCAATGTTTTCAAAATTCTTGGGTGGAAATCAGTTTATATGCTTACAATGATCGTTATTCACTACTAATCTGAATAAATGAACCTACACAAAAAAGTATAAGCTATAAGAATAACTTTTCTGAGAGAAGTGCCAAAAAAATGCGTCACGCCATCCCAAAAAACTTGTTTAACTTCAAAGAAAAGTGGTAGTTCAAAAAGGCTCGGCAGTGTTAACTATAACCAACAGCAAGCATTAGCAACCTACAAATAAGACTTAAGGGTATGTGTAACAGGATTAAGTAATGTTCATAGCTCGAAATGCTATACTTTCACCACAAAACTTGTCTAAAAACACCATGTTTGCGTGTTTTCTGCTTACTCTTCGCCTTAAAACCGAGAATTAACCAAGATTCCAGGGAGTTAGGGGTTTGCAACTAGATCATGGGATTTGATTCTTTGTTTGCTTTGAATGGGCTCCGAATCTACTGAATCGATTTGAAAAATTCTCTTACTGTTCGAAGCTACACTATCCCCGGGTATAGGCTATATTATATTTTCAATTAATTAGGGATCCTCACTGAAACTCCAATAATGCAATCCAAGGTGTAACAAAATACCTAAGATATTCTTTAAATCATGTGTGCTGCGAAAACTTTTGACGGTATAATAATATTATGTACTACGTATTTGCAGAACACGTCATTATTTACAAAAAAAATTTGCAAGAGCATATTATGTTATACGTATTGTTTTATTTTAAAAATTTAATTGAAATGCCGCTACTGCGTGCTCAGTCCTGTGTGTATGCGGAAGAAGTGCAAAAAGTGATCTAAAACAAATATAGTTTGTAAAGCTATGTAACATAACTCTATTACTTTAAAATAAGAAGGAATTTGTTATCGCACTGCCACCGCTTCGGAAATAAATAGGTCTGAGTGATTTAAATAAATTCTTTAATTTTATGTATTTTAATATATGACGGGGCACGGTCGGTCCCATGGTCAGGAATCAAGATCCTCGTGGTTTTCCATGGTTGTGGGCATTTAACACGACAACTAGTGAAACACAACCTTACAAACAAGGGTATCAATATTAGCAATAAGCGTAATGGTAGGTACACTTCAGAAAGCCTTATGATTATGTATTTAGAACGTGATGTTCCCAGCATGCACGTGCGACACAACCACCTCGCTCGATAGTTCTTCCCTGACTGCCTGATCGGCGCTCGCCTGGCGCCCGCTCTCGCCCGCACTTGCACCGTACTCCTATTACATCTTCGTACTCGGTTCTTGACTACGAGATATACAGGATGGTTTTTTGAGAAGTGTGGTGATGGCCAAGTCGGACACTACGAGACTTAGAGAAAAGCCGTGAAAGGAGTCATGGCATCGATTCATAAGAAACTAATAACTGCATATTTAGTCTTTTAAATATCCTGAAATCTAGATGAAATCGACCCGAATGATTTAAAAAAAAATACATCCTGTATTATTGAACTATTGGACTCTGTTGCTGATAAGGATCAAACTTTGGAAATATATGAATTACTAAAAATGGAAGCAAATAGCGAAATTGTACAAATTGCTTTTCATATCTCACTTTTACCTAACTAATAAGTTGCTCAAAATGGTTTCCGTTGACACCAATGCATAAGTTTATACGTCTAATGACCTTACTGTATTTGATACTATAATAGGATTTATCCTCGATAGAATAGAATAGAAGTTTGAATAGGAGGTGAGTTTTCTTCCGTGTAAAAATAATAATACAAAAAATTTGGTATTTCCTTTCATTTTAAGTAATACTGTATATCTTTGCAAAGATTGATCCTTATTAGCAACAGAGCCTATTTGTCCAATAATACAGGTTGTAATTTTTTTGAAAAATCATTCGGGTATTTCCGTCAAAATTTCAAGAAATTTGGCAAAACTAAAAATGAAGTTATTGGTTTCCTATAAATCGAGGGCATGACTCCTTTTACGACTTTCCTCTAAGTCTCGTAGTTTCCGACTTGGCCATCACCACCCTTCTCAAAAAACCATCCTGTAGATATATCGCCTTAACAACGAATGAAACACTACGAGTATTATGTAAGTGTCTATTTATCCTGGAACTTAATATTGATACTTTAATATTTTTTAGAGCCTTCTGAATAGATCATATCAATTCGTTATTTTAAGTGTTGTAACAATAAAAATTACTATATTTATTACAAACACAAATGACCATTTTTATTAAGGTATATTTTTATCTTTGAGTGATAGTTTATAACAACACTGATAACATAATGTTATTGGCCGAACAGTTTTCTTCTGCAACGCACGTAGGTACTTTAATATTCTCAGCTGTTAGACCCCATAACGCAATTATTATGATGTTTTGATGATATGAAAATAACTGAAATTCACTAACTTCTCCGCCGCAAACTTTATTGTCGATTTTATACACTGCTGCAAAAACAAATAATAATTCAAAAATAAAAACTCTATATTGCGAAAATCATCTTGTATTTAAATGAATGATATTTGAGCTGATAATGAAAATACTGTACTGTACCAGGAATGTTGTCCTTGATAGAATGTAGTTCATTTTTTTCTATTTTCTTATCGTCACGTCAGTAACGCGGAAGTGCGCAAGGTCGAATGACACATGCCGACTTGAGCGATATTGTTTTTGCTTTCTACAAAGAAAGTGGGTAGTTCTAAAAAACAAACACTTCTTTAATTTGACATTCCCCAGTTGGTTCATAAACTCACAACTGTAGATGCTTTCTTCCCCTATCCTTTCAAGAAGAGTTCGAGACAACGGTCATTATTCCCAGATTTTTACCAGTGAGTAGGGTTACCATTTAGTAATTTGAAAATTAGCCTGATATTACGATAAAAGTCCGGACTTTTTAGTTGATCTCGTTTAGTTTTCGTTTCTTGTAAAGATAAAAGACTTATTTGATATTAGTTAGTATGTAGTTTTATTACTATATTCCATCTAATTCTATTTTCGTATTAATATTATAAATGTGAAAGTTTGTATGTCTGGATGTATGTTTGAACTTCTTTAACGCAACAACTACAGAATGGATTTTGATGAAACTTTATAATAATATAGCTTACACACCAGAATAACACACAGGCTATTATTTATAAATCTATCGCGTGAATTATACTTTATATGGCTAAACAACGTTTGCCGGGTCAGCTAGTAATATTATAAATGTAAAAGTTTGTATGTCTGGATGTATGTTTGTACATCTTTAACGCAAAAACTACTGAATGGATTTTGATGAAACTTTACAATAATAAAGCTTATACACCAGAATAACACAGGCTATTATTTATAAAACTATCGCATGAATTATACTGTATATGGCAAAACAACGTTTGCCGGGTCAGCTAGTTAAAAATAAAATCCAGTCAAGTTGGACAGCCGGACAAAATCCGGACTAGAGTTTAAAAATCCGGATTAATTGAGACGGATGGTAACCCTACCAGTGAGAGGCTTCTTTGCACAGAATGCCAGGTATATTAGTACCACAGCGGCCCCCCTTTTCGGCCCTCAAGGTCTATAGCTGCAACCATTATTGTTTAGATTTGAAGGAAACAGGCACTGAAATTACTGGCACATGAAACTTAACACCTTAAGTCTCAAAGCGTCCAGCGCAATTTTTGGTTTTTCTAGAATCCCGAGTGGCACGGTATTTTAATGAAATAATGCATAAGATGAACGTGTTTCGTCACTTTTTCCTTAAAGAAAACTAGCTTGACCGTTCTCACTTTTTTTCATTCTTATAGTATAAGAGCCGTTCAGTTCCGTGCGTATCGTATATTTATTATATCATAATAAATAGTTATTGGGTTCATACGAAATTATTCGTCAAGAATTATAGAATACGTTAGTTATTATTTTCTACTTTTCGAGCACGATAGCTTTCGTGGGCTCAGCACAAAGCAATCACCGATCGAGAAGGCGTCTGAGATGGCTCTGTCAAATAATATTCATTATTCCATGTATTGAGAGTATTACGAGTATATTGTGTAGACAAAGAGCTTGTACGAACAAGAAGGCTTCAAGTCACGTTCATCTTTGATCACATCCTGGAGCCTAAAGCTAAGAACGGAAATAAGGCAGCCAACAAAATTAATAAATATGCAAGTGTTATTCGCTGTTAATTACATCAATTCATATAACGGTATATAATCTAATACGTAAATGCCTAACCGCCGTTCCCAATATTCAGTCTTTCTCTTACTTGAGATATGACTTTTTCGTCCCAATAAACTTATCGACGCTAACTGACCTTATCCGTACACGCTGTCTGTTAATGGGGTGACGTATAGCTTACAAGTGATAGAAGTTTGTATGGAAATTGCAATTCACGCGTCCCAATATAAGACGATAAGAATGACTTATCGGGTATATTGTGACAGCTGCAGATTATTGACAGTAGAAGGTAGTAATTTATCTCTATCTATATCTGTAGATATAGTATATTGGGAACGGCCGTAACAGAGTGATCTTGGTTGCTTTTATCGTAAGACAAGAATTAGCTTTCATTTATTTTTCACATCTTTAGATACTAACTACTTAGGTCATTTATACGTCTCGAATCTAGAAAAACTGTGAGAGCCGTGAAAACGTCGAAAAAAATTGAGGTTGCCGACTGACAGTTAACCTCGATTTTGAGCAATCCAAGCACACTAACACAAAGTGACATACAAATCGCAAGTGTAAGACGTAGCTCGCTACGCACACTCAAGTAATAAACCTGGCTTGTTTTCATCGGTTGTCTAGAGCAGCACGAGGCTCTACCTAAACATATAAATTATCTAAGACTTACTGTTAAGCATAACACAAGGTGACATATAAATCGCGAGTGTAAGACGTAGCTTGCTACGCACACTAAAGTTATATACCTGGCCTGTTTTCATAGGTAATCTAGCAGCAAGAGGCTCTGTCTAGATATATAAATTATATAAGAATTAACTTTTAGTATAACACAAAGTGACATACAAATCACGAGTGTAAGACGTAGCTTGTCACGCACACTAGAGTAATAAACCTGGCCGGCTTTCATCGGTTATCTAGCAGCAAGTTCTCCTTCTTCTCTTAACTCCTTCGTTCTATAGCTATCTACAATGCTGTCTGAACGTCCAGTCGCTTAAAATATATACAAGGGTTGCCTGTAAAACTTGCTATGATATGATATCCCACAGTGATTTACATTTTGTCCTTTTATATTTGAAAGCGATTCAACGATCTATAGATCTCAGCATTAGTTTATGTACAAAGTAAATACTAAGACTTTGCTCAAACTTTACTTGCGTAAAACTTGCTTGGTGCGATAAATGCGAAGTTGACTAACGGCCATTCCCAGTATTCAGTCTATCTCCGGTTGTGGCCTACCTGAGATAAAAAATCGTTACTATCGTAGACTTCTCTGTCCCAATAAACTTATCGACGGTAACTCATCCGTACACGCTGTCTGTCAATCGGACGACGGATAGCTTATGGAAATTGCAATTCACGCGCTCTAATATAAGGCGATAAGAATGACTTATCGGATATATTGGGTCAGCTTCAGATTATTGACAGCTAATTACTGACAGTAGAAGGTAGTAATTTATCTCTATATGTAGATAGTATATTGGGAACGGCCGTAAGCTCACTAAGAACAAGCTCACCATAATTTCAGCTGTCAAATGACTATACAAAACGAAATCAAAGATTATGATAAGCCTACACTCAGATCAGTTTTCTTAAGTAAAGTCGGAGCAAAGTCTAAGTACGGTCTAGCCTAGATCTCAGCCTTGGCATAGCGATAAGCGTGAAGTAAAACTCGTTGCAAATATCATAGGCCTCATCCACTTCAAAGAACAACGCGAGCGATCTCCCTTTTTTTCACGCTTCGTTAAACACCCTTTCTCTTTCGTTTGATGGCTTGATAATAAAAGGGAATAATTGGCTATATGTTTGAAAACTATCCACGTTTCCTTTGGTTACTAATAATTTATGTGAAGAGTTCCCGTCTGTCACAATAAAAATTACAAATCTTATATCTTTAAATAAGCAATTCTTGTATACATATATTCTGAATCTCGGAAACGTCTCCAACGGTTTTAATTAAATTTAGTATACAGGTAGTTTCAGGGGCGAGAAATCGATCTAGCTTGGTTTCAATTTTAAAAAATGTAGTTTTATCCGTGTTTTGATGAGAAACAGCTACAATAACATTAGAATTCAAAGATAAATTTCGCCACTATATACAAGACTGTATATATATATATATATATATATATATATATATATATATCTCAGATGGGACATTTGGTGATCCGGAAAACAGATGACAGAACAGTTCGAATCCAGATGTCCTATTAGTGTTTTTTTATCAAGTTTTGTACATTCTTAATAATCGTCGTCCGGATATTTATTATAACAGGAGATAATTACTTAATAAACTAAAGTCTTACGCAAAACGTATTAAAGCCCACCCCAAACGCATTCGCCTGCAATCTGATGAATAAAAGTTCGTACAACAGACTAAAGAGAAAATTACCTTAAGATCTCAATATTTTATAAAATATTGGCATTAAAAAAAGGGATTGGTCTATGGACTGATACCAAGACCAATTAAAACTGTTTAACCTCTAGCTAAATGCCAAATTATTACGCAGATTACAAAATATTGAACTAAATATATAAAAAAAAAATAGTTCCTATACTGTCACATTAAAAATTACAAATATAATTATTGTTCTTATCAGCAATCATAAGGTTGCTGCAACTTACATTCAGATTATATAATTAGGAAATTGCCACATCCAAAATACTATCGATTATGTCGAAAATATCCCACTAGGTCAATAACCACATAATATATACCTGTGTGTCTCGGCTAGATGTGCAATATTATGTTGTAACTTCTATCGTGTGGTTCATGTGCCTTTTCTATTATACATTCAGTTTTTTTTTTATGATAATATAGTACGAGACGAGCAGAACGTTCAGCTGGCGGTATTTCATACGCCCTGCCCATTACAATGCAGTGCCGCTCAGTATTTTTGATAAGCCTGAACAAGTGCGCTCGTTATCTTGAGACACAAGATGTTAAGTCTCGTTTGCCCAGTAATTTTACTAGCTACGGCGCCCTTCAGACCGAAATACAATAATGCTTACGCATAACTGCTTCACGGCAGAAATAGGCGCCGTTGTTGTACCCTTATGGCTAGATTATTCTAGCCGGCATCCTGTGTAAAGGAGCCACCCACTGGTTGTTAAACTAATGTGCCACGAACCTAAGTGCTATTGTGACGTTAACATAATAATATGATTCTCCTTAGAATGTTTTTATATGATAGTGCCTATTATTAGACTGTTAGGTATACGTAAAGCTTACGTAAGAGACTTCATGGTGTGTTTCTCAGTAACTAGAGAACCATTATATCAAATTGCAGCGATTATAGTTTGATGTGATAAATGAACCCGTATGTGAAGGAAGAATGCAATACATTATAAAATTATCACATACTTCGGAAGCAAGTAAATAAAATTCTATAAAAATTCTATATTTTTGTGAGTTTTTAATCTCCGGCGTTATTAAGTCTAAAGTATTAGGGCTATATTACACTGAGACACCACGGTGGGGCAACCAGTCGCCGCTACGAACAAAATATATTATTTAGCTTTATAGGGAGAATATGGTGGCGCGACCAGCTCGGACGCGTCATGATTCTGGTGTCTAATTTGGTAGCTTGCGGACACCACGGTCACGGTGGCGCGACTGGTTGCGTCACCGTGGTGTCCCGGTGAAATATAGCCCTTAGACTTATTTCACTGCGTTTTATTTTTTCGAAAACTGACATGATGCAACACCACTTTACAATTCATTCATTTACAAATAGATATACTGTGTTTTGGCTTTAATTGTCAAACAATGCGTAGAAAACTTAAGATGATTGAACTTCGCTGACCTATATAAATACCATTGGACAGGCTGTTCCATATGTTTGACAGCAAATTTTTTATGCCTTATTGAAGCGCAACTCGCGAGCGTCCAGAGAACTAATTTTGATGTATAATACAAATGGCGGCAAAGGAACGTACGTCTGAAGTATTTTTGCATTTCGTTCGTTTTCCGTGTCATGTATACTTACTTACAAGAATCAACGTAATAAAGTACATAATTTTTTTGTTGTAAAATAGTTTCCCACCATCTATCGATTTTGCTGAGGTTACTAGTTACTAGTTTTAGTACCGCAGACTCTCGCTATATGGCGCCAACAGCGCCAAAATGGCGAATATCAAACAGGCACAAAAGCACTTTGACATCCGCCAGTCCAGTGGTATATAGTAGAGGTCAGTGTTAAACACGTCTCCTGTTTTTGACATTTCAATACCGATGTATGGATATTATGGTGATGTCTTTTTCAATTCATCAATAAGATGACCTATTAGTATTTTTAGTTTTGTTTTTGTATGGACTTGAAAATTAAGATTGACGTACCTAATATTGAAATGCAGATTTAGGATCCAGTGTCGGTTGATATAAAATTTGGTTTCCAAAAAATCTCTTGATATATAGAACGAACATTAAAAGTGGCGGTAAGAGATATATTATGTTTTATCAATATATGGAATTCTTGCCCTATGCCAATTAATAATAAGTTTGTTTAAAATAGCACAGTCCATTATTTGGTCAGAGTATTGTACTTTGGCCAGATAGTGTTATTTATTTATTTATTTATTTATTTATTTATTAAATTCCGCCAACAAGGTATACACTAATATAAACACAGTATAATACAAAAACAATAACATTCACATGGTAAGTGATGCCTCAATTATAGGCGAAAATGACATGCTATTCAATTAAATTAAGCCACAAAATAAAATAAGAACTATAAATTATTATATATCTATGAGTACAATATTAATATAAATTTACACAAAAAAGAAAAATAACGATTGAGGTCATCCCTCCCTTGAAAGAACCGTTTTAATATATTTTTTAAATTTATGTAAGTAACGATCAAATATGTCGACTTCATCGTGATGACTATTATATTCCCTGGTAATTCTATTCAAGGGAGAGAAATAGCCTAAATTAGATCCTGCATAATTACAGAGAAATTGATTATATTTCTTACACGCTCTCGGTTGAGTTTTTGGAACAGCGAGGTTTAGTTTCGATATAAGATGAGGTTTCAAATTCAAAAGCCTCCGAAGAAACTGTAGATCATAAATAGAGCGTGGCAATACTACAAGCCAGTAGTTTCAAACGTTTTGTTTTACATATTGTATTAGTCACTTGATATTTTTTATTGTTTTTTTTTTAACTTATTTATTATAAATCATTTTAAAGGACCTAACCAAAACTGTTAATCATAGCCTTAGGACTTAAGCATACATACAAAAATAACCGAATAAAAAAATCTTCCTTGTATAGGTCGTCAAACGGCATAAAAGGCATTTATTTTTTCAAAATTGATTCCTTTAGAATTCTTTTTGATGTCATTTCTAATATACTAGATACTACTACCGCTTCGGAAACAAATGGCGCTCTGAGAGAGAAGAAGCGGTGCAAGAAACTCTCCCAGCATTCTTTTTTTGCGCTCTTTTCAATAAAAATATACAATATTGTACAGTCATTTCTATCGCTATAAAATAATCACAATTTAGTCCCAGGGTGTCCGATCATTTAGATATTCAGCAGTGGAGTAATAGGATTTACGACAGAGCCATTTTTTTTTTATAAAACATTTAAATTTATTTATAGACAATGCCTGAACAGTGGCTGGGACTTTATTATAGAAGTGTATACATTAACCCTTAAAGCTATTATGTATCTTATGAAGCCTAATAGAATTAGTTACATTACGTCTACGTGACCTGTTCTTGGGCGTTCTCTGTAAAGACAGATTTACAAAAAAATAGTCGAGTTTCTATCAGTCAGTTAAAATACTTGTATTAATCACAAATAAATAAAATTATATCGGTGACGTTCGCATTACAATGTTTTTAATGACAGACATTTACAATAATATTAATTAATGTAATTACTGTTATTGTTGCAAAGGAAATGATGATATTGTTAATAGAGAGTTTGTTGTCATAATAACTGGAACAATTATTATTTCAAGATATCAGCAACGGAAACAAGTTACAACACAATTTGTATGCAATTAATAGTAGATACTAGTTAGTACTGTATATTGTATTAAGGTCGCATTTTTTATGACAATAAGGGCAGCGGCGTACATATCATATGGGCAATTAGGCAGTGTCTACCTCGTTATAAACCTAAATAAATATAGCACTAGTGTTAAAGTTAATTTACTACCTACGGTAGGCAGTCTACAGATTACATCTACGAAGCAAGCAGCGTTTCATACAACTTATGTCGTACTGTCAGACTAAAGCGCAACTACGACTAGTTAGATCTACAGTGCCTTCCTTGCTAGAAAACCAAAGCACGACCCTGAGATAAGGATAAGGGACAAAACGAGCAGACCGTTCAGCTGATGGTAATTGATACGCCTTGCCCATGTGAATGCAGTGTAGGATAATTGAAAAACCCAAAAGTTCTGAGATGCTCTACAATTGTGCTCATCACCTTGAGACATAAGATGCTTAGTCTCATTTCCCAGTAAATTCTTACTTACGGCGCCCTTCAGACCGAAAGCAGACAAAGGCGCCGTTGGGTTCCCCACAATATATCCGGCATCCTGTGCAAGCCTCCCACTGGTTAAATATTCAAATATTACGCAGCTGGAATATTCACTTTTAGCTCTAGTTAAATACTCTTTGGTCTGTATAGTCGCTATTGTTAAAGAAACTTCATGCTCAACGAACTGTATTAAATGCTAAAACTTTTCAAATGATGCACTCTAGACAAAAGTATTTTCAGCTATAGCCACTAATATTATGTATACATTTAGTTTTGTTTAGATTTATGCATCATACCCTTATCTTTTGCCAAAACGACAGAGGAAATCTGCGGGCGATCACGCCGTGGATTTGGAAATTTGCCAAATGTGGGAAACAAATCCATTCGAGAATTATATGAAAAATTTGGCACAAATATTTGTCTTGGTGGGGGACACCTGTTATTTATAAAAAGTACTTTAAAGATGGCAAATTTAAATGTGAGCGTTCGAATTGTTTGCGAACGTTAAACTGCGGAACTAATGGCCGTTATAAATGAAAGAAAGCGTACCTGCTTTGAGGGAAACGAGCCTTTTATTTTCCTTATTTTTCTGAATATAATTATTATCTGCTTCTATATGAAACAACATTTTTAAAGTGAATATGGTTATTGAAATGAATTTAGTTTTTGTGTAGCATATTGTAAGAAATTTAAGAGTATAGCAGTAATCGTAGATAAGTATAATGAATATGAAAATGCTTGAATATACAGGATATAATCATTAAGTGCGACCAGGCGATTATACCGAAACTATAATAGATATCAAAAAACTTAGAATTGATATCGAAAGTAATCAATTCAATGACATGAATTTTTAAAAATTTAACGAGAAGTATCCCAAATTTTCATATGAAACCCTATACATTTAGTATGAGATTAGTAAAGGTAATGTAATACATTATATCGCACAACAAGGACGTCACTTCGAACTTCAGCTGCATTGAATACAAAATTTGGTACTTACTAAGAATTAAATATTATTCTATTAAAAGATAGTTTTATTACTTCGTTGGGTCAATAAACAGTTTCCTTTAATATCAGTACAAAGCTAAAACAACCTTTTAGAATAAGGAAACTAATGAATTTGTACCAATCTCATACTAAGTCGCAAGCGTTTGGGCTATATTGGTGATTTTTGTTCTCACATAGGAAGTCTCGTCACTTTTTCGATCTCACGTGCATGCATAATGCTCAAGTTCAGCTCCAGGTGAGTGAGATTGATATGAGAGTGCTTATTATCAAAATTTTGGATACTTCTCGTTTGATTTTTGAAACGTTATTGATGTCATTTTACCGATAAGGTAATGCACTTTCCATATCAGTATAAAGTTGTCTGATATCTGTAATAGTTATGGAATAATCGCCTGGTCACACTTAATGAATAAATCCTGTATATTGCAATTTATTTTTAGGTGGATCTCGAGCTTAATGGCGAAACACTTCCGATTCATATGAAACTAGGGGAGTCTGGCGAGGCGTTCTTTGTGGTAGAAGTGGGAGAAGATGAGGCTGAATGCTCGGCGCACCTTGCCACCTCACCCATTCCCGCCAGCAGGTTCGACGGCCTGTACGAACCGCGGCGAAGGAACTCACTGTCTGCAGTGGAGCCGGATCATGGACAGGCCTCCGACTACACAAAGAGACGGTAAGTAAATGTGATGTACCAGAAACAAAAGAACTAAGCACCAATTATGTAATTGCTTATACATTACTATGCCAATGCCAACAAAACGTGCGTGCGATCAACTCAACGCGAAGATGATTCGTTTGAGGCGAAATATGAGTCGGATATACTTTATGTGTGCTTGGAAGAAGAGTTGTTGCTATTTATCAATGCTACCTCGACTATTAATTATAAGGTTACCTAAATAATTCTTAATATGTTTCTATAATATTTGAAATTAAATTGGCGTTATTATTGAAAATATATTAATTCTGCCAGCCACCTGCTAATATTTCCAATATTGGACATAAATATATGAAATCAATTGAGATCACAAGCTGTCAAGATGTACAAGTACAAGATCGAGTCAAAGTGAAAGTCAGCGTAATTATTTATTTATCATACGAAATTTATACATAATAAGGTATGATATATCTACTTATACTCTTTTATAGTACATAAATAATTTCTCCACAGATATACCGCCGACGGAAAAACAATGCAGAAACCAGACCTAAGTAAACATACAAAGAATATTACCAAAGAAGTTATTAGTAAGACCGATCCTGAGAATGATGCGTTGTTCGAAATGGATGGCATTAATGAGTCAAGCTCTGACTGGACGGACTCCAGGCCAAAAACGTTCTCAGCCACGCAACTGGGACCCGCTGAAAGTGAAGCTAATCAGACTGTGCAAAAGATCAGCGAACATAACGACTTCCGGCCAATTGATTCCGTTGCAAATCAAGATGATGTGAAGCCAAACGGTAATGGAAAGAAGAAAAAGAAGACGAGGAAAGTTAATACGAAGAAGAAGCACCAAAGGAAACCGTCGAACAGTTCAATGTCTGGTCAGTCTGATCTCACCTGCCAACCGGCTGTCATACCAAATACCACCGATATTAACTTCTTTAGTGACACCGAGGCGGCAACACTTAGGTATGCTATGAATCATTTCTAATTATTATTCATTTTATCGGAACCGTTACTAAAAATATGCTTAAATTTATATGAGGTTATCGACATGACCTGCTTGCAGTTATGCGAGTGGAAAGCGATATGAACATTTTAAACTATTCACTAAAATCATTATTTCCATGCTAAGGGTTTTTTGTTAATTTAAAATCATAGGCACTCGTGATTAATTTATCATTAAAGCTAGCATTTGCATCATTACAGTGAAGAAATGTCGAATATGAAGCTGAATGGTGAAAACCGTATTCCATTGGCGCTTTCCGATACAGCCTTCGAGGTGCATGCAGCCTCCAGACACTCGTAAACATCCTTTTAATTTTACAAACGCTTTATTCATCTTAATTCTAATACACTCACTTCCATTAATATATATTCATTCATGTAAGTTTATCGCAGTATAAAGTTCAATCACTTATTATTGGTTTTGGGTAGTCTTTTAGGTTTATGATTTCATCATCAGCACGCATCATTGTATTGTTAAACAAATCTAACATATATTTAATGGATCAACCTTCCACTATTAGAATTGTAAAATATTGCATGAATAATTTTAATCAATTATGAATAATTTCATATTAGTCATATTGTTGTAATGCAAACGAAGTTGGAACTGAGAGTTGAAAAAATCATACAAGATTTTATGACGATAAGTCAATCGAACAGTTAGCTCAGTTGGAAGAGCACTCGCACGGAACGCGAGAAGTCGTTCGTTCGAAGCGGGTTCGAGTCCCGCATCGTTCATAAAATTTTGTTTGTGTATTAATCGCAGAAGTGAGGGTTATCACTTTAAAGACTTATCAAATTGTATGGAAACGATATTTCTTTTCGTTTCGTTATTACTAATATGTTAATTCTTCGTTTCTTATATTTAATTAAATAATTCCGTCAAAAATCAACAGTCATAATTAGAGATCGGATTACATGCTACAAAAAATGCCCAAAATATGCAAGTAAAATTGATAAAATATGCACGAAAATCCATAAAAAGGGCCAAAATATGCATACAATTAAACAGGAAAAAGTAAAAAGTCATATTTTTGAATATTTTTATTTTATTTTATAAAGGCTTGTACTGACAATCGTATTTGTGAAAATATTATTACAAGATATACCTACTTAGGTAACAATGAAATTAAGATTTGCCTTTATAAATATGTACTACTAAGTACTGTTCTAAATGTTCTGTAGACAAATTGTGTCTACGATCGCTTAGTAAATTTTTGTAAGCGGAAAAGGAGCGTTCTACGTCTACAGAGGTTACTGGGCAGAATTTAAATTTGGGTGCAATGTGTGGGTTAACTATGAAAAGCATCGAACGATGAGCGAGATCGAGCGTAAAAAAGCATATGCAATATACATTTGCATATAAGCCGGTCTCTAGTCATAATTATTTATATTAACAAACAAAGTAGCTGCGCGAGGAAAGAAATTTCTTGCGAATCGGGCGATTTTGGAATATCAGTCATCAACTTGGTGCACGCATTTTGACGTGATATCCAGTGGTGAAATTAGGCTTCTGCTGGTATTAAGCTCAACAATTCCTCCGGACACTCCCCGTAGTAATGCGTCTCGGGAGTCGATAATTAACGGGAGTTAAGTCTGATAAACGCCGTTCCAGAAGATATTGTTTCTAATTCATTATCATAATACATTTCTTTGTTGTATGTTCGCTTTGACACAATCACATTAGTAGGTACTGTGCTATATCACGCGTCGACGTAGGTTTGTGTGATTACTGTTCACGCTTTCGCACTTATTCCATTATGAATCATTTAATATTCAATTTAAATTGGATAAATTAATTTTCATCAGATAAGATATTTGTAGTGTGGGTAGTACCTGACCTGAATTGTCACCTGATGTTAAGTGATCATCACTTCCACCATTCTCTTGCAACGCCAGAGGAATCACAATAGCGTTGCCGGCCTTTTAGGAAGATGTACGCAATTTTTTTGAAGTATCGTCCTGGAAACACCGCATAAGGAAGCTCATTCCACAGCTTGGCTGTACGTGGGAGAAAGTTCTTCGAAGACCGAAAACTGTGGAGGAACGCCACACATCCAGATGTTAGGGATGAAATTCTAATTTGTGACGTGTCTGAGGTGGTTGGTAATTTTCCGCAATATAGCGAACAGTAGTCAATTTCATCTTCGCACCATACATCAGAAACGTCTACTTTAAAGGCTGGCAGAGTGTGGTGTGGTGATCACTTCCCATCTGGTGACCCGTACGCTCATTTATCTCATTTCTCCATAAAAGAAGACTATATTACAAAAAGGGTGTCAGCCTGTCAACAAGGTCATAGACGGAGATAGGGTTCGATTTCCGCATAAAAAAGCAGTTGTCCCACATCTGGTGTGGATTTAATTATATTCGAGTATTTTGCACAGTTCTGACGAAGCGACGCGGACCATTTGAATTTCGGATCATTTCGGTCTTAGTTTGTGAATAACCCTATTACTGGAAACTATAAGCGACGGCAATCACATGGTTATGGGTTTGATAAAAATCTGTTTTTGTGCTCATCTGCCATGTCATGCCTACAGCATTAAGCTCACGTAAACAATGCATCTACTTGTTTACTTCCGCCCCATACTACATCAATAATTCAGTTTTTTCGTTGAACATCGAGTAATATAAAATACCTACCAGCTACGTTGTTGGCTAGTGTACAACCAAACTGTCTGGTTATTTACCCGCACTAATAAAGAAATACCATCTTGTGATGGCTATTTAAATAATCGTTGAATGACTCGGAGTGTTAAATATTATTCAATTATCGATCGTAGTTGCGTAGAAATAAATGTGTCTTTCGCTCGATTGTAATAATCCCAACAACAAGAAACTTATTTTGCTTGTAATAATTTTTTGCGCAAATTTACATATTATTATAACCACGCGCTAATGACATTACACTTGGCATTGAGTATAGACACATTGTCTTTACACGTGAATATATCCACGTGGTTATCAGTTCTATAGTATGTTTAAAAATCTAAAAGTGTTGAGTTGGTGGCAATCGTTCAATTCATTCAATATTTTCAAGATGTTTTAAGCTGTGGGAGACGGTGAAAAGTAAAACATATAATGACATACCCAATTGTTTTGATTTTTCTTTAGTGTTCATTCCGCCAATATGTGTCTTCAAAGAATTCGACACGTGTTTTTTTCAATTCGGCACGAGACTCAATATCAATGTGACTGACTCTTAACTACTAATTGTCAATGTCTCGTGCCAGAGTTTGGCGAGTCAACATCTCCTGAGCATTCCTCGTGTAGGGGCGGAACACGTGTCGAATTGTTTGAAGACAAATATTGGCGGAATTAACACAAAAGAAAACTCAAAACATTTGGATAATTATGGATTTCCGCAAAATAACGCCTACTTCAATAAATTTTCTATAATGACATAGATAGTTCTAGTATGCTACTAGCTACATAGGATTTATAATTTACTAGCGTATAAACGACCTGGCAGCCCGATGATGCGTGAACAATTTTAACTATTCAGTATAATACCCAAAATACTAAGGAGGTTAATGCTAAGCGTTCAGTAACAACGGGTCTTCCGAAATCAGGTGTTGGAAAATGCCAAAACTGCAATGCAACTCCGAATAATATGGCATGAGCGTTACATCTCACGAAAAACCAAAATAAGGCTAGTCAACCGTCTCGTTTTTTCCATCTTCAGCTATGGGGTTGAGAAATGGACACTAAAGTAGGCCGACAGAGATCGGATTGATGCCTTTGAGATGTGGTGCTGGAGGAAGATGCTTCAAATCCCTTGGACTGCATTCCGCACCAACCAATCCATCCTTAACACTCTAGGTGTAAAAACCAGACACTCATCCATCTGCCTCCATAGAATCTTATAGTTACAGACATATCGCCAGAAAAGATGGCCGCAACCTCGAACAACTGATGGTTACTGGGAAGTTAGACGGACGACGAGCCTTCTTAGAGGTCGCAGCCTTTTAAGATGGTCTGATCAAATCCGCAAATCTCTGGATACCGGACTTCATGACGCACCGCACGTAGCCATAAACAGGCAAAGATTATGAAACCATGACCCTCAGCAATCAGGAATACGACGCGAGGAGGAATACTAAGCGTGACTGACTCTTTAAGGCATTTATTTTCTCAAAAGTGATTCCTTTAGAATTCTTTTTGATGTCATTTCTAATAACTACTAGATACTACTAATAATGTCTGAACAGAGGCTGGGACTTTATTATAGAAGTGTATACATTTACCCTTAAAGCTACTATGTATCTTATGAAGCCTACTAGAATTAGTTTCAAGCAATCCCTTATTTCTAGTGTTATAATAATGAAAATCACTATTAAGAGCAAAAAGGTTTTTACTACTTGTCAGTCAAAATTCGTTACAGTTCTATTTGCTGTAATCTCCGTTAGATATGTTCTTCTCTCTCGCACGCCTCGTTTGTTTATACGCTAGTATATTGACACGAAAAGTTACTGTTGTAAATTTTTTAACTTTTATTAAGTAGGTACTTATTTTCGTTCCTTAAATTAAGTTTTTTATACATACTATCACGACTGTTTCCCACATGGATAAAACTCGGAGACAATGGACAATCGCGGAGTAATTTATTTAAATCTTTGTTTTATAAAAATGTCGTTTTATTCAAAAGAGTCATGTCCGGGTGCTTCCTTGAGAAGCCGGCAAAAAATTATGTTGCGAAGGCCAATCAATGATTTTTTACCTAACTGTATTTTATGTACTGTTGCTTTGTTAATGCAAATCAAGTTAATTCTTTATTTTTATGTTAAATTCATAGAAATAATACTATATCTTATCTTATATATAAAATTCTCGTATCCCAGTGTTTGTTACTAAACTCCTCCGAAATGGTTAAACAAATTTGTTTAAAAATTTGTGTGTATATCGGGTAGGTCTGAGAATCGGCCAACATATATTTTTCATACCCCTAAATGATATGGGTCACCCACCCCTTTGACATTTATTTTTATTTTAGTTTGATTCAGCATTAAAAAATACATACAACTTCAAATTTTCCTGTCTACGATCAACACCTATTTTTGTATCGCGATTTTAATATTATTCTATTCCATCCACAGTATACGCAAAAGCGTTGCAAGATGGCAATCGAATATAATGATTAATATCGTACGATAAATTTTATCTACGATATATTTGGTGCCCCAAACATTTTAATTATTGAATTTTTTTTTATTAATTTATATGGCAATACAACGTTTGTTGGGTCAGCTAGTTTAAATATTATAAAGATGTAGCGGATTAATATCCATTTCGTAATGTCAAAGTCAAGTACTAGACTTTTTCGGCCTTAGTGCCACGAAATGTTTATATATATAAAGATAAGCTCGTAAAATATTTAAACTTGTTGTAATCTGATGATAATGTTTGTGTAAAGAGATAATTTTATTCTCATTCCGATAGGATAAAGTCAAGTTATATTCAAATAGAAACTGCATTATTTATAATGACAATCGTATTAAGTTTAGTTTTCGGGGTGTAATGATTTTATAATAATGAAAAAGTATTCAAAACAAATGTATTGCGAAATACAAAAGAATTGTTTAAAAGCGTTTGTGTGGTAAAGGTTATAACATAAATGACTTTCTTAATGATAACACAGATTGATAATGGAGCGACCGCTTTCAGGCTATTAACTAATAATTTTTTTAATGACAATAAGAGACGAGACCACGAGGCGAACAGGACGTTCATCTGATGATAATTGATACGCCCTAACTATTACAATGCAGTGCAGCTCAGGATTCTTGAAAAACCCAAAAATTCTGAGCGGTACTACAATTGCGCGCATAAGATGTTCAGTCTCATTTGCCCAGTAACTTCTAGGGCGCCTTCTACAGCGCCCTTCAGACTTTTCGGTCATAGTTATCTTTACACATTAAATTAATTATATACGATTACTTTGTAACCATATTTTTATGAAATAATAGAAGCCCGTTGAGTCTCTTCCGCCCGTTCTTCTCAGGTCTGAGGCATACTTTTTCGAATGGGTGATAGACTTTCAATAAGCAATATCATATCTTTACATATATATATGAGTCACTACTGTTTTATCTCTACGAGTAATGGAATGGAGAAGTAGTGACTCACAAAATTGTAATAATAAGTTAGTAAAGATTAGGTTTAGTACTAACGTAATTTTTTTTAAGTCTAACTAACTAACATGATTTATGAGTCTGTAGTAATTTTTTTTTGTATTTATTATTATATATCCTATCTTCTTAGATCATTTATACGTCTAGATAGATTATGACACCTGTGAAAACATAAAAAAAAATAGTTTAGAGCTAACCTCTATTTTGAGATATTCACGCACACTAACACAAAGTGACATACAAGTATTTAGTCTGGCCTGTGTTCATCGGTTGTCTAACAGCAAAAGACTCTATCTAGACGTATAAATAATCTAAGGTTTGAGGCATATCAAATGGGTGGTAGTTTTAACTTTCAATAAGTGATATCATATCCTCTTCTGAATAAAAATATTTGAATTTAAATCAAATTGTCGCACAGGAAGGAGTCGCGTCATGGCACTCCAGTTCAGTCAGACACAGAGATGGAGCTGGCTAGGAGCGTGGCCGGGGACAAGTCCTCGCAGTCGTGGCGATGGGGGGAGCTGCCAGAACCTCCCCTGCGCCCCCAGCTCGTTAATACCCCTGACTCGCCTGCGTCTCCCCCCGAGCCCGCGTCCCCAGCCGAACCCCTCAGCTCCGATGAAGATCGGCCCGGACGACGGGGCGTCCTCAGCGGAATGTTCCGATTTATATCAACTAGAGATGCGAACGCCACTGAAGCTGTCCAAGGCGTGTACCTCGATGACTTGGACAAGGGCCAAGTAGACCCGGACATGTACTTCCCCAAACACCACGCGGAGCGATATAGAGCTGGTAAATATTAATACAAATTTAATTTGTAACCAATATTTATAAAGGATGCAGGACTGACAGACTGCATTGACGCATGGTTCGTAAATCTTGGCATGTCTTGTTCAACTCTCAGGTCGTGGCTCCATCTACAGGATCTACTTTACAGTAATTGCTAACCTGTTCAACCACAATAATTGCATTTTATAATAAGTTAATGTTATATTATTCACTTTTCAAATTTCAATTTTACAAATATTAAAGGCAGCGGATTTATATGTTTTTTTTTATTATTAATAGGCTTCACGCCTAATTCAATTGATCGAACTCTTGTTAAAACAATGCAAATGATTATTAATAATTGTAGTCTTAAAATAATAAATAATTAATTAGTAATCACCCTGCCAAGACTTTAGTGTCCAGGTGATATCTAATAATAACATCATGCTGAACGCGACACATACTTGTAGCAAATCAGGGCTGAAAAGTAATAAGGTAAGTATTTGTAAAATATAAAACGAGCGCTGGATTGACCTACTAGTCAGTATCCACCATAAACTTTAATATACGATTTTTTTATGAAAATAAGGGATGAGACGAGCAGGACGTTCAGCTGATGGTAATTGATACGCCCTGTCCATTACAATGCAATACCGCTAAGATTTCTTGAAAAATCGCTAAAATTCTGAGCGGCACTACAACTGCGCTCGTCACCTTGAGACATACCTAAGATGTTAAATCTCATTGGCCGAGTTTTTCACTAGCTACGGCGCCCTTCAGACCGAAACACAGTAATGCTTACACATTACTGCTTCACGGCAGAAATAGGCACCGTTGTGGTACACATAATCTAGCCTGCTTCCTCTGCAAAGGAGCCTCCCACTGGTGACATACAAATCACTTACACAAAGTGACATACAAATCGCGAGTGTAAAACGTAGCTTGTCACGCTCCTTCGTAGTGTCCCTCAAAATTTTTGGAGTTCTTCAAGAATCCTGAGTGGCACTGCATTGTAATGGGCAAGGCGTATCAATAACCATCAGCTGAACGTCCTGCTCGTCTCGTCACCTTTTTCATAAAAAAAAAACCTAATATAGCCGGTAACGTGTGGAAAGAGCAATGTTCGCTAAAAGAGCGATTTTATTAAGTAACTCAATATGTTTTATTTATTTGTAATATTTAGTGAGTGGCGAAGTGGGAGTGCCCTCCGGTCCCACCGAGGAGGAGTACGAGAGTGGCAACGGCCCCTCCCTGCCCCAGTCCCCCGCGTCGCCCGCCTCACCTGTCTCGCTCGAACCCCCGCACCTTGACTCCGATGACGACGAGAAACTCCTCGCCAAGTTAGTATTGCGTAATATAGTTGTAATGTTCCTCGTTTGCTTTCGAGTGAAACAACTACTATCTTTACTATGCAGCACTACACCCGGAGACACGCAACCGATAGCTCTGATTAGAACTGGCCTTCCGCTTTTTTTTTTTGCGCCCAAACAAAGGGAAAGGGCTACCCTTCGGGATAACGACGGGAGGGAGGTGGTGAATGGTCATGCATACCAACGCAGCCTAAGTCTTGCGTTGGTTATGTGGGACTCACGTGAAAACCTAGGTGCCTACCCACAAACATCACCTGCAGTTGGCTTTGGGCAGGTGCCCTCTAAGCCTTCATCGAAGGCGACCTTCTCTTGGAGAGAGAGAGGCACAAGCGGCACTCCCTGTGGAATATCCGCTGAGATAATGGCCTTCCGCTGTACTGTGCTTTCCCTAAATAGCACTCAACGTCACACAGCTAATTTCACTGTCGATGTCATGACAGTGACTGTTAACACATACTCAGTTCAGACTAGATGTCAATACACTACAGTAGTAAAAATAACTAAAGAAAATAAGTTTAAATAGAATAAATAAGTTTAAATACACTAGTTAATGAAAAATACTAATTAGCTTAACTAATTAGTAATTCGTGTGAGTCGTCTATTTAGATTTAAATTAATTTATTTAGTGAATTGTTAGTTCATCATTAGTATTTTGTTTGGTTAACGTGAGTGTTACACATTTAAATAAAACACTTTTAATGGATTAAAACGCGTGTAATTAATTGTAACTTTGTTTTTATATTAGATTTTTGCTTAAAAGTTACATTTTTTATTATTATAGACTGAGGGGTCCCCCTGAAAACGAGATCGGGAAAGGTCTTGAAATGTCGGGTTAGTCAAAATAAAAATAAATATGTAACTTTTGCGCAAAAATTTAACGTAAAAAACTAGTTCATAATTGCTTTATTAAGTTAAAAAACACATTTTGCTCGGGTAATTCAATCACACACAATGGCAAGACATCGCATTGTGTGTTATTGCAAGTGTCATACTGACAGCTTGCCATTTCATGGCGGTTGTTGTGTCGCTCACATCTATTTTTTTTATGAAAAAGGAGGACAAACGAGCGTACGGGTCACCTGGTGTTAAGTGATCACCGCCGCATACATCTTGCAATACCAGATGAGTCACAGGAGCGTTGCCGGCCTTTAAGGAAGGTGTACGTGCTTATTTTTAAGGTACCCATGTCGTATCGTCCCGAAAACACGCACAAGGAAGTTTATTCTACAGCTTTGTAGATCGTGGTAGAAAGCTCCTCGAAAACCGCACTGTGGAGGATCGCAACGCATTCAGATGGCGGGGATGATATCCACACTTGTCGGAACACTCCCATCTATAGCGTTGTTTCACTCGAAAATTGTTTGAGAACAGGCATCGCAACTGATGACGTATTTAAATAAAACACTTTTAAAGGATTAAAACGCGTGTAATTGTAACGGTTTTACATTAGATGTTTGCGTAAAAGTTACATTTTTATTTTAGTTAACCCGACGTTTCAAGACCTTTCCAGGTCTCGTTTTCAGGGGGACTCTGAGTTTTCTGGGATTCGTGTTAATCAAAGAAAATACTGTGATGACGTATTCTTCAGGCCAATCTCGGGAGCCAGCTATCACGGGAAGAGAATACCCAGTTGGAGTATATTGTTAGAGCAGGGATGAAGGAATGTAATTGTGTGGTGTGGCAGGGGCGAGGTGGAGGTGTACTGCCGCGAGGGCGCCGTGTCCCGCGCGCTGAGCTACGAGGAGTTCTGCCGGGCCGGCGCGAGTCTGGCACACGACGGGCGCCTCGAGGTGCGGCTGGGCGAGCGACAGCTGCCGTGGAGGAGCGCCGGCCCGCTGCTACTGTCGCTGCTGGCCTACAGGCGGCCGCTGCCCGCGGTACGGGCCCACGCCATAGGTTCTCAACGTGGGCGATGACGCCCCCTTGTGGGCGTTTGAGACTTTCGGGGGGGGCAGTAGAACACCCAGATGGGGCGTGCGTAGATTAAAAAATATAGTCTAAAAAGGCAAAAAGTACACGAAAATACTCTAGAAAAAAACATATTCTCAAAGTGGCCGGTGAGCAAAATAAGACAGGGGCGTGCATTAGTTTTCTTGCAAGAAAGACACTGTAGATGTAACTAGTCGTAGTTGCGCTTTAGTCGGACAGTACTACATAAGTATGAAACGCTGCTTGCTTCGTAGATGTAATCTGTAGAATACCTGCCGTAAGTAGTACATTAACTTTAACACTAGTGCTATATTTATTTGTTTTAGTTCATAAGAAGGTAGGCATTACCTAATTGCCTATATGATATGCACGCCCCTGTCCATAGGATAAGCGAAGTTACCGACGTAGTTCAAATGATTGCGAAACTGAAGTGGCATTGGGCACGGCACATAGTTCGATGGACATAGATGGCCGCTGGGGCAGGAAAATCCTCAAATAGCGACCACGTACCGGAAGACGCAGTGTTGGTAAGCCACCCACAAGATGGACCGACGATCTGGTCAAGATCGCCGGAATACGTTGGATGAGGGCAGCGCAGGACCGATCGCCGTGGAAATCTTTGTAGTAGGCCTTTATCCAGCAGTGGACGTCTTCCGACTGATAGTGATGATGATGATGAAGCCCACATTTCGCCGGCTATATTTCTAGTTGCAGCATAATGAAGGGCTAGCACACTGCCGTATAGCGGGGCAATTCTACATTCTAAGCAGCTCTGTAGATCCGTGACCCCGTTATTGGAGAACAATACTTATTTCTTACATAAAAACACTATCATATTTCGTGTCATCGGAGTTCTCCCGCCGCGGCCCCGCTCTCGTCTCTCGCTTCGACACATTGCTCGTGCGACACAAGCACATCAAACCTATAACTATGTATGAAATTACAAACTTTGGCTGACACTGTAAATAAGTTGATTATTCAGTTCTAAAAGAATACGCAATTATTTTTTACTTTTTAGTGCATACCTATTATATTGTTTTGGAATATTTATTTGTGAATTAGGTTGTTTTTATTTGTTAAAATTTTTTTAAATCACACATTTCACATTTATTACTAAAAAAAAAGCGGAAATCCACGTGTACATAGTCGTCGGCACAAGCTAGTTAATATTAAAATAATAATAATTGTACACTATTTAGTTCTTGTTATATTACGGTCTCCAATTAATGACTATTTGTACTCCACAGAGGGTGCTGGAAGCACTTGAGAAAGGCGAAAAGGATATTGCAGAATCACAGCAAAGTGTTGACGCGGCAAAGCCAAGATCGTACTCCTGGTGGAGTTGGAGGCGATCCACTACTGACCCAAAAAGGTTGGTATCATCTGGTAACATTTGCGCCCTTTAGTCATTAAATATCTTGGCACGCCACGATATGCTCGCTTAAATGTCTTGTGGTGAGGGAAGGGTCGTTCCCTTCCATGCACGCGGTGCGACCAGTCACCGATTCTGACATCGAGTACTCTGATTTTTAGTAATAGAAGGATTATTATTGCAATTTGGAGCAAAAGCTTTTTGATTGTACTTTGGACCTTCCGAAGGAATTCAATCTCAAATATCATCGTTACCATCAGGTGGAAGCTTGGTGCTCATACATATCTGAGGTTCTCAAGGATCTTGACTGTTGCCTCTCAATATATTCTTAATAATGTTATGTATGTACATAACACATAAGTGATTTTGCTAGAAACTGTTATAACCATAATGTTAACAACAGGAAAAAACATAAACTTATAATGCCTACTACTAGGCTAAGTCGAGTTAGTAAGTCTTTTGTATATGCTTTTAAAAAAGGATCCCAAAAAATGTTCAAAACAAATGTATTACGAAATTCAAAAGAATTTAAAAAAAAACGTTTAGAAGGTAAAGGTTAGCATAACATAAATTACATTCTTAATGATACCACAGATTGGGAATGAAGGGACCGCCCTCAGGCTATTAAATAATAAATTATATTGTACGATTTTACATTGTTACCATATTTTTATAAAAAAAAAAAGAAGTCCGCTGAGTTTCTTGTGCCCGTTCTTCTCAGGTCTGAGGCATACTTTTCCGAATAGATGGTAGTTTTTGACTTTCAATAAGTGATATTAAGTCCTATCTTGAATTTGAATTTCAACTTATAATTGATTCATAAAAAATCCCTGATTTTTCTCACCAGTCTTTGAAACATTGTCAACCAATTTTTATCTAGATACTTTGTCGCAACTAAAACAATGACCATTATTCATTACATAAGTGACCCAAGTGATAGTTTATCATTAACTCACGTTATTTTATCATTTCCGTCATATTAAAGTCATACGATATTATCTACTGTTATTATTCTCATATCTACGTGTTTATTGCATATTTTTCGCTAAACTCCTACAAGGACGCAAATCACTGATAGCCTTTTTAGATTTGTCACAATTTTATAATTTGTTAGCCAATTACTGGGTATCTTGTTATTATTTCACCCTGTGTTTCCCCGGGGCATAAATGGTATAGGAAAGTCCCAGGCCCAAGGGTGTCGTATGAGGCGACAAAGGGCTTTTATCAGTGGGCGCTTAGTCGGCATCCTTTACACAGGATAACATATTTAATTCGTTTTTATTCCTGAAAAAATGTTAAGTAAATTGAAATAGCCGTACGCCGAAATCTAAGTTCTCACTCACCACACACACACACACACACACAATTAATAGTAAATTGTAAAATTTGGTTTTCAATCATTTCTGTTTATTTCTATATTGTTTACTAAATAAAATGTATCTGCTAATGAAGTTGCGAGATATTCCCAATACAAGTGTCCTAAGACAACATACTGGGAGTCTCAACCACTAAAAAAATGTATATGTAATCTTTGAAATAAACGAAATTTATTTATTTATTTATTTAAAGTTGGTAAAGGCGCAGTTGCCAGCTCGCTTTAAATAATATTTGTTGACGTTCTGCACCTTAATTAAATTAGTTCAAAACAATTTGTTATTTTTAAAGTGATATCCTTCACTTCTGGGTTTAATTATATACAAATTAAATTTGTAACAAAAATTTACTTTTTTAAATTTAGAAAGTAGACATACCAATATTTACGGACCATGCGTCACTCGAACGTTTGGCTCAGTTGGTCGTGAAGAGCGCTCGGACGGAACCAGAGAGGATCCGGGTTCATATTGGTTGGTTAATTTATATAAATTTGTTAATTTCCCCAGACCTGACCCATCTCCGCCAAAAGGTGCACTGGAGCACGGTACGATAACTGAGATGCGTACAGAGCCTGTTTCCCGCGACGTTGCCGATGTTCCCACCATAGACAAGGTTGATGGCAAGACAGAAGTGACAGAAGAAATGAGTCTCGGAGACATTATGGAGCCTATTCGCGTCCACGAACTGCCGCACGACCCCCACGGGTTTGACCTACCAGGTATTTTATTAGACTAGACCACATCTGCGCGCTAATCACTCTCGAGAGGCTTTTTTATAACGGAGATCAGCTACATGACTAACATCATTTATTTTAAACGGATATAGTCCCGTTTTGCCAGAGTTGATACCGACTAGTTTTCGACTATTCGGAGTCCTTTCATCAGGGATTAATGATGATTTATAGTGGACATTGTGAGTACATTTTGTGCACCCGTGAACTTATGTGAACTATTTGCTATTGCTCATTTTATTCGGCTACTGCGAAGATGCGTGGTTAGACTAAACCACAGATAGGTAGCTGTATCGCGGTTAAACATTGACACACTTATGTATGTCAATACATTATCTTATTTTAATTGTATTCCAAATGGCGTTCAAAACAACTAATCATTAAAACTGCTCAACCGTTATATTTTTTCCATTTACAACCACTTCGGAAAAAGTTGAGCTTTAATAAGAATAAGTGACAAGAAACTCGTTACCATTCTTTTAAATCAACATTTACAGATGTAGGTATATACTAGCTGACCCGCCCTATAAATTACTTTAAAAAAATTCAATAAAAAATTGGGGTATGAAAAATAGATGTTGGCTGATTCTCAGACCTACGTTTTTTATCTAATTTTTATACAAATCTGTTCTGCCGTTTCGGAGGAGTCTGGTAACATACACCGCCACACGAGAATTTTATATATTAGATCTGTTATTTTGTAAAAAAATTAATTTGTGTTTCATCGCGGAACTACTTCAGTGAAATATCCAATTTAAACTTTTTATTAAAAAAAATGTAACAGCTTCAGCCCTATTTCTCGTATAATTGAGGTAAGAGCCCTCTGTGACTGATAAACATTTTATCATAAGCTTATAAATAGAGTATCGTTTGACCCCTTGTGAACTCGGGAACCGTGGTAAAAGTACCTACAAGTGATCGCCCTATGGTCGGATATCATATTATAATATAGCACTAGAGATCATAATTGCTTCTGGTTTTAGTGGAATTACTATAATAGTATTTTATGCAACAGTTGTATAACAAGGGTCATACAACACGAATGGTGTGGGCAATGAATGACGCCACGAGCGCATTTTGACCAAGTTATACAACGTGTCGCATACAATAATTATTCTACGATTAAGTAATTTTAAATTGAACAAACAAATACTACAAGTTACATCAAGTACATTAAGTTAAAGTACGATCACTTTTTTAGGCCATAGACTGACAGAACTGAAAATATATAATGTTATAGCTGTTGCAAAAAGTAATTTACTCGGCGGCAATGGTCTGATTTCAGACCTCTAGTATAATATTGTCTGTAAGAAAGTCATCTAATAAGTAATTAAAGTTAATACTGCAATGATATTTATGTAGTTACTTTGTATCCTCACAAAAAATGAAAATTATCGAAAAAAGGGTTTAGTTCCTGGTCAGTGACACAAGGCAATGTGAAAAGAATGGCGTGATTAAAACGATAACAAATAAAAAGACTTCTTCTTCGTCGGATTACTCTTGACAGAGCAGTCGTGGTCACGTCGAACGACGAACGATTCTACGCCAGTTATCCCTGGCTGTTGCTTCTCTAACACATGTGTTGAGGGGAGTAAGAAGACATAGGTACTTAAAACGTACGTACCTACAAAATACGTCTAAAGAAGGACGCTTTGAGTCACGTAATTGCTGTTAATTATTAATTAATTAATTATGTATGTATTGTTAATTAATTCACTGCATATGTTGCACAAATTGGTTTTAGCTTTCTGTTTTCGCCGTCCACTTTTTAACCCACATACACCTGATAAAGGCCGAACAACTTAGTATCACAGTATTTTCGTAAATCCACAGGAGCCAGTGACGATTGATTGCGATATGTTGCGGTTTTTATATCTGGACAACTACGGTATACTGTGATAATTTCCTGACCAATGAGCTTTCCGTATGTGGTTCCCCTGCTCACCCCAATTGGTTGACGGAATTGTTTGCATTGCGAATATATAGGTATTTGGAGTCTACTGGGTTATAAGTTCGAGGGTTTTTTGTATTGTATTTGCCTATTTATATATGTATACTAGCTCACCCAGCAAACATTGTATTGCCGATATTAAAATCGCGATACAAAAGTAACTGTTGATCGTAGATGGGTGAAAATTTGAAGTTGTATGTATTTTTTAATGCTGACTTATAATCAAACAAATTTGAAAAAAATGTCAAAAAAATTAAAAAAAAAATCGTGTGGACCACCCTTAACATCTGATCTTCGTGGTTGTCCATTTTTGTGCGCATTTAACCCGACAGCTAGTAAAACACAATCTTACAATCACATGCTATCATTATTAGCAACAAACGTTACAATCGTAATAGTAGGTATACTTCAAAAAGCCTTATGATTATGTAATTAGAGCGTGGTGTTCCCGGCATGTGCGTGCGACACAACCGCCTCGCTTGATAGTTCTTCCCTGACTGACTGCTCGGCGTTCGCCGGGCGCCCGCTCTCGTCCGCACTTGCACTGCATGCCGATTATACCCGAGCTAAGACGAATACCGAATCATCTTCGCACTCGTCTCTTCTGCTCGACGTTCTTGACTACGACATATAGATTATTTTATTTTGTACCACCATAAACTTTAATAGAATTGTATTTCTTGGAACAGGTGAGCGGCACGATCAGAGCTCGTCGGACTCGGACCAGGACTCGCAGCAAAATGGCAACTCCCGGCGACATTCCACGTTTCGGAAAACACTTCGACTGACATCAGAACAAATAGTAAATATTACCATTAACCACCTAATTCCTTCAGAATATACCATCTCAAGGAATATATCTGCACTGTAAGACAAGTTTACATTTTTATCCAGGGGCGTGCATACTATATAGGCAATTAAGCAGTGCCTACCTCGTTAAGAACCTACATAAATATAGAACTACCCAACTATTCATAATGGTCCGCTAACTTTAAACAGCCGCTAAGAAGTGTTTTTTCTCATTCTGACTTAGGTCAATAGAAGAAGACAGAGTGAGAATTAGCAATGCTTTAAGTTAGCAGACTATTATGAATAAGGGGGCTAGTGTTGAAAGTTGTTTTTGTTTAATTTGGTTTGCAATAGCTAAATTTCGAACTATTATATTATTACTACCTAGAATGACACAAACTAAAATTGGTATTAGGTTGACCAAATGGTCCGGAAACACACACAACTTCTCAATTTGTTATGTTTTTAAAGTGATAACCCTCACTTCTGGGATTAATACACAAATAAAATTTGAAAACAAAATTTTATGAACGACGCGGGACTCGAACCCACGACCTCTCGCGTTTTTGCGAGCCAACCGTTCGAGTTACGTATCGTCATAAAATCTTGTATGCTTTGTTCCACTCTCAAGCGCGAGGCACGGAACGCGAGAGGTTGTGGGTTTGAATCCAGCATCGTTCATAAATTTTTGTTTTCAAATTTTATTTGTGTACAAACAACTTCAATATTTAGACCTCAAAACCTGTTGGATTAAAGCACAACTATGAGTTATGGTTATATCTACAGTACGGGTGCCTACCTTGCTAGAAAACCAATATACGCCCCTGTTTATATCATTCATAATTTTCTATAAAGTAGACAAAGTAGTAAAAGCACATGATTGTAATAGTAGCGAAAGGTCTGTACGTGCGAGCAAGCGCGCACTATTGGCAATACCGTTCCCTCTTATAAAATCAGAAAACCGACTGCCATGATTAAACGTTGAGAATATTTGCCAGTTTTATTATTTTTATTAATTCAAAGATAAGATACTTTATAACAGAGTACGTACTGATAAACAATGACGCCTTTTTCGATTTAGATTATATTAACCTTTACACGTGTCAATTACGATCACAAGGCCGTCTCTAGTGTCCTGTTGCCTCAGTACGGTTCGCAGTTTCATTACCGTTATGTATATTTTCGTGCAATCACTGTTTTTTTTTGAAGTTTTCATTGTTACATTTTGACTTTTGTTAAATAATAAGTACTAAGTAATAAGTACCTATAAGAAAAGTAAATAAAATAGTTTTTTACTTAATCTAGATTCATAAATTGATTTATCATCATTATAATAATAATAATCAGTACCACAACACAGCATCTTTTTTTAATTTTTTTATGAAAATGGGACGAGACTAGCAGGACGTTCAGCTGAGGGTAGGAACGCCCTGCCCATTGCAATGCACGGCATTGCCACTCAGGATTATTGAAAACGAAAAAATTCTGAGCACCTTTAGTACTTACATCAATCTATAATACATAAATCGTTGTTTAAATATTAATAATAATATCCTAGTGATGCTTGTTTTGCAAAACGACGTTGTGACGTCATCGAATTCAAGTCCAGAGATAATGTAACCGGATAGTAATGTCACTAATTTGTTTGTAGAAAAACCTAAACCTGCGCGAAGGCATCAATGAGATGGTCTTCAGTGTGACGACGGCCTACCAGGGCACCACACGCTGCAAGTGCAACGTGTTCCGCTGGCGGTACGACGACAAGATCGTCATTTCCGACATTGACGGGACCATCACCAAGTAAGTGCCTCGCTCGCTGTCTGTTTTTTTTGACACTCCGAAATTTTCAATAGCATATATTGACAATTATAATTACATATAGAAAAATCCCGTGGTATAAGAAAATTAACAAAAACACAACCGACTTCAAAAACACTACACACAAATCTTATTCTAGTTACGATAATTGTTATTTTTGGAATCGGTGCTTGCTGCCGCTGCCCCGCTCTCGCCTTCTCACATTGCGCGTGCGACACAAGCACATCTCACCTATAACTATGTATGTAGTAACAAACCTATCTTGGATGACACCGACTCAAAAAATAATAATCGTAGCTAGAAGCACCAGCTTTCATATTGAAATCGGTTCTCCCAGTGGAAAGTTCTGAGGTAACTAACATAAAAAAACAACGAATTGAGAACCACCTCCTTATTTGAAATCGGTTAAAAACAAAACCGAAATGTAGAACATGCCACATATTATACCATAATAAGATTTGACTACTATATTTATACTTTCTCCAGATGTTTAAAATATTCTTGTTCAATAAGAAGCAATGTAAAATATTTATTCGGTTCAGGTTACGTATGTCGAATTTAGAACTCGATTTGGACAGTGGCAGTTGACACTCGACTATAGAAAAAGTGTGCTTATATTGTCTTCAAGCACACTTTTGCTGTTCCGCTATAACACTGAAAATGATATGTCCTTAAATGTGTACCTATAGAACGTCATTGACAGCATTTTATAGTAGCTATATGCACTGTAGTAACACTGAAACGTACTTACGTAAATATTGACACACTTTTACACAAACTATCTTCCGCCAAACTAGGCATAGCCTGTTCTATGGACAATATTTTATTTTATACAATATACTTAAACATACGTATGAACTTTCATGACCTAGAAACAAACATCCATAGTCATCATATAAATGTTTTCAACTACCGGAACCAGGGACCTCTAACTCAGTGGGCAGGGTCACTAACTACTGGGTTATGTAGGTCGTCATGGCTGTAGGCATTTTACGTTTGCAGCATTTGACAAAATATTTATAGACTTTATGCAAAATGACGCAATAAAAAACTTTTTACGTTTCGAAGAAGTCGAAAAGAATAGGAAATCAGTAAAAAAGAATAATAATAACGAGCGCAATTGTAGTGCCGCTCAGAATTTTGGGGTTTTTCAAGAACCCTGAGCGGCACTGCATTGTAATGGGTAGGCCGTATCAATTACCATCAGCTGAACGTCCTGCTCGTCTCGTCCCTTATTTTCATAAAAATAAAAATGAATTATTATTATAGATGTTCTGTATTATAACATTAGATATTAGATACAGCTAATCACATGTTTTGGCTTCAGATCTGATGTGCTGGGCCACATATTTCCACTGGTGGGCAAGGATTGGGCGCAGTCCGGAGTCGCGCAGCTGTTCACAAAGATAAAGAACAATGGCTACAAGTTGTTGTACCTGTCAGCGAGGGCTATCGGCCAAGCTGGGGTAACATGATTCCTTACTAATTTACTTTAATTCAATATTGGTTCACAAATTTTGTCTTACACGTATAACCAAAAGGTGGTTTCCCATGACATCATCATCAGCCGGAAAACGTCCACTGCTGGACAAAGGCTTCCCCCAAAGATTTCCATGACGATCGGTCCTGCGCTGCCCTCATCCAACGTATTCCGTCTATCTTGACCAGATCGTCGATCTTGTGGGGGGCCTACCAACACTGGGTCTTACGGTACGTGGTTGCCATTCGATGACTTTACTGTCCCAACGGCCATCCGTCCTTAAGCAAAATGACCTGATAAAATTTTTCGCTAATCATTACCGAAAAATCATTATTTAACCATAAAAAATAAATCAGACACATTACTTTACTTGACCTTTCATAACCTAATAGGTGACCCGCGAATACCTGCGCTCAATAAAGCAGGGGGAAGTGTGTCTGCCGGACGGACCACTGCTCTTGAACCCAACCTCGCTACTGCGCGCCTTCCATCGAGAGGTCATCGAAAAAAAGCCGGAGGAGTTCAAAATCCAATGCCTGGCTGATATCAAAGCTCTGTTCCCCACTGGCTCTACTCCGTTCTACGCGGGATATGGTAACAGAGTTAACGTAAGTACAAAAAATACAATAGATTTTATTTCGCACTTTACATGTACACAGTAACATTTTATGCTGACCCTACACTAGGTGTTGCCGGTCTCGTGGGGGAAATAGTAATATTAACAGAAAATAAAAATATACAAACGACTAGTGATTAGCCGCTATTACCAAAACGTAACAAATAAAGAAATAAACTAAAAGTAATAACTACACTAACGCAATTAAAACTTAATTAAGTAACTGTATTTTGTTAATATACATTTACACAGCGTTATCTCAATTTTGCCAAATACCAAAATTAGCTGGTTGCAATCAAAGCAAAAAAGTAATTACAGTATGTATTGAAAAAAGTTCTTAAGAACTTTCTCATATTGATGTTCTGATTATAACCCCTTATTTTAAGGAGTTTAATTATAATTAATAATTGATTTGTTAATTAAAATATCCCTTACTTCTGGGACTAATTATGCAAATTAAATTTGTAACCAAAAGTTATGAACTCTCGGGTTCCGTCCGAGCGCTCTTACCAACTGAGCCAAACGTCCGAGTATGGTCCGTATGGTTCGTAAATCTTGGTATGTCTTGTTCAACTCTCAGGTTGTGGCTCCATCTACAGGATCTACTTTAAAGTCGAAATCCTGCTCAACCCAATAAACATGTTCTATGTCTGTTTCACCAGCAATATAAGAGATCGAGATGATGGTGGGACATAATCTGAATGAGCTTGTGGTGTGACAACCCACAATTCCCGTTTTTTTCTACAGAAATTAAGATACCTATTAATATCCTGTATATACATATAAAATAATAAATGTCGGACACACAATCACGCTCAAAAAGTGTCCGAATCAAAACTCTGCCTACGCGTCTATAAGGCAGAGTTTTCGTTCATAGAATTTGAACATTACTGCCACGAAATAAGGTGTTAATTTAAATGAATGTTTTCATTTTATCTGTATAAGTTAATTTTAGATTTCGTTCATAGACTTTGAACATTACTGGCATGAAATAAGGTATTAATTTGAATGAATGTTTTAACGTTATCTCTGTTAAAGTCAACGCCACTCGGACATTTTTTCGATCGTTTACTAGGAGATTGAATTGTTTATAGTACTTCAATAGTTTAAAACATGCTATAAAAAACTGAATACACAATAAGAAGAGAGAGGCAAGAGACCAGAACTAGCAAGTGTTAAATAAAGTTTTTAATACAATTTCAGGATGTATGGGCATACCAAGCTGTGGGCATTCCCATAGTGAGGATATTCACAATTAACTACAAAGGCGAACTGAAGCACGAGCTCACGCAGACATTCCAATCTACGTAAGTGTTATATTTGCCAATGACGTAAGCAGTTTACTGGCATTATGCAACGAATCATCACAGTAGTATAGTATATAGTAGGAATGCACAGTGCTTTGACATTATTTTGATTTATGCTTTTGCGTTCAGCTCTAAAATACCGCTCGAATAATGTGGCATCGCGCCCTTAAGATAATTTATACGTCGAGATAGAGCCTTATGCTGCTAGATGAAAACAGACCAGATTTATTACTTTAGTGTCCTAAAGCTACGTCTTACATACTTACACTTGTGTAAGTGTGCGTGCATTGCTCAACTGGTTACTTAACTGTCAACGTCATTGTTTTTGACGTTTTCACAGCTGCCACAGTCAATCTTGACGTATAAATGATCAATGTCGCGCCCATTTATCTTAAAATATTTTTCTCTTTAACACTATACAGATAGTAAGTGTATATTCTGGAAAAAATTGTGAAGATTTACATGATTAAGCCCTATTTAAACTTACTATCAAATGAATTACCTTATGTAATAAAATCTAGTATTTTATTAATTTCCCGGTGTAACCCAGTTTTTTTTCTTTTAAAATATTAGGACACGTTTGTAGTCTTACTTGTAGTATTTGCTTTTTTTTTAATATTCAGTTTGTGTCTGAAGACAGATTGACTCAATTTTGAGATTGAAATATCGTATGTATACTGTAAATATGTATGTACTACAACTGCAAGAGTCGATTTGAAATTGAAGATGATTTTTATAAAAGGCATTTATTTTCTCAAAATTGATTCCTTTAGAATTCCTTTCGATGTCATTTCTATTACTACTACTATAAATAATACTATAATATAATAAATAATACTATAATATTTAAAAAATGTACACTGTTACTACCAGAAAAGTTTTGCTTTTTATTCGTTTTGTATAATTTTATTCTAACCGAAGCTTTTAATACGCAAATATACAATTATTAATTTTGTTTGGATCTATTAAAGACCCCATCACAGTCCAGTACATTTAGGTTTTATAAACATTCATGCTGGAAAATTTACTAAAGATCAAAGAAAGTTTCGCATGCGTCAGCATTATAGAGACTTTAAGAAAATTTAAAATAATATAATATCCACATATAAGTATTTAATTATATTGCTTAAATTTCCTTTCCATATTATATTAAATGTTTGTATTAAATCAATTGTAATAAATTGACCAAAATACAATGTTGCTAACGCCTGGTTTTGGGTACACTAATGAACACCGGACATGACGTTGTTCTCTGTCTACGCTAACTGTGAACATTGTCCAACTAAATGAATGTTTTTATTTCAGCTACCACGTGCAAAGTGACATGGTCGATGATTTCTTCCCGCCAATGAATAGTGATAGTGTTAGCTAGCGCGTTTTGTAGATAATAAATGGAATTAGAGAGACGCCACTATGGTAAGCCGGGCGGCATGTTGCGTAGGTTCTTGTTGCTTACGGAACGCGCAATCCATCACGTTAATCTCTCATTCAACTAACATTTCCGATAGTCCAATTTGAGTGCCTGTTATACTCGGTTCAGTTAGCTAAAATATATATTTAACTCGGTTTTTTTGGTGAGTCGTTCATAATTAATATCTTCTTGCTTATTATGCCGACAGTACTGACTTAAACACTCGTATAAATATATAAAACGTAGGTATATATTTTTTATTTACCCCATGCTTTAAATCCTCTATTAAAGATTCTAAAACAGTTAGCTTAATGCCAACATTAAAACACCCAATGTCCTAATAACCATTACATCATCCAAACGGGAGTTGTAATGAAATTCAGTGCAACATTACAACACTCGTTTGGATGATGTAATGGTTACTAGGGCTGGCTTTTTTAATGTTAGCAGTAAGCTAATTGTTTCAGAATCTTTTGTAGAGTATTCATATTATGGGTGTAGATAAAGTCTTGTACGCAACTGTTGATAATTTGATATTAAAACTCTCATGTGATACAATTATCTGATAAACCCACGTGTTTTAATACCCCTTATTACACAACAGTTGCATAAATAACTAATATTACACCTCCGAATATGTGTGTATGGATTCGACAGCCGGTTCAAAAGTGCGTTATTTATTTATTACGTACAATAAAGCGGGCGGATTTTGTATTAAAGTTAATTTCTAACGCGTTCTTTCTTTGTTTGGATATCGAATATTGTGGCGGTAAACATTAATAGCTTGTTACATTGTAAATAGAAACTATATATCAGTATTAGTCTTTTTTTTAAAGGCTGTCGAAACGTCTTCAAATACCTGTCAATTTATAATAATTTGCAGCCTAGCGATATTCTCTAAAAAAGGGATTCACTCGATTGTATGAAACGTGCAGTCGACGGAAACAGATGACGGCTATAATCTTGTAAATAAGGAGATAACCGAAATCCACCACGTTTTAAGCAACTGTTCCATTTCAGACTTAGCCGGATTATACTTCGTGGCCAATCGCGATACTGTAATTACTACTATTAATGACTGCACGTTTCATACTAAACTAAATTGCAATTTTTACTTAGGCAGTCCGCCTGTTTTTACATACTACTTACATCCTCTTTGTTATTTGTTTATATATATAGCATACAGCACTCTAATAATTCACTCGGAACAAAGTGCGATTTCTTTACCCGGGTGTAATTGAGGCCCTCGACTCGTGACTGCGAATTGCACGTACGGTTTTATTACGTAAATATACGTACAGTACTATTGTTGTTTACTTCATAATATGTATGATGCGTTAAATTAAATATGAAAATAAGACGACGGCGTCTTATATGTTGTGGCCATCCTCATTTCAAACACTTTTTTTCTATTTAAATAAAATACTTTGCAAAGGATTAAAACGCGTATAATTATAACTATTTTTGCGTAATTGTTTAAGTTATATGATTATTTTATTTAAACCTAAGTTCCGTAACCTTTTCAGAGCACGTTTTCAATGGGACTAAAATATATAAAATAATAATAAAAAATATAACTTTTACGCAAAAAACTTTTGTAATAATACATTTACCTACAATTACACGCGTTTTAGTCCTTTAGAAAAGTATTTTTTTTTCTATTTTCAAACTTCTCGTAACATAAATGGATGGAATCAATTCGTTTCATAGTAAAATTGTTTTGTGTTATAAATAATAGGCATATATAGTATTAGGATTTAATTTTTAATTACCGGCAGCAAATTGGACTGATTTCTAATAATATTCTTTTTAATACAAATCAACTGAATCATCGACATGTCATTGTCTCGTGTTTTCTTGGTGGTTGTGTGTACAGGGGGCTAACCTTACATATAATTATGTTGATTAATTATAAAATACTCTATGTACATTGTTTTTGTTATCGTTGTATATCATTCATGTTCTGATAGGAATTTATGTCTTCTGTCTGAATTACGAACATGTTTTTATTAATCAACGCCTTATTAATTGACAGCTAATAAGACGTCAAGCTTTATTTATTTTTGGCAATAAGGGACGAGACGAGCAGGACGTTCAGCTGATGAGTATTGAAACGCCTTGCCTATTAAAATGCAGTGCCGCTCAGGGTTGTAGAAAAACCCAAAAATTCTGAGCGGCTCAATATTTGCGCTCGTCACCTTGAGACATAAGATATTAAGTCTCATTTGCCCAGTAATTTCACTAGCTACGGCGCCCTATATACCACTATAGCCTACAAACCACTCTTCGTAAGCGAATAACAGGAACGGGGGTCAATGTCCGAAATTCTTTCAATTCGACGACTGTACACATTTTAATGTTTTTGCTTTATTTGGTTGGCCTTTACACTTTTCTTTATGTGCTATTATGTTCTACACAGTGTTCATTTTATTTAGGAGGTAATATTAGCTAAGAACTTTATCATTACTTAAATATTTGTGTTGCGCTAACGTAGTCGGGACAATAACTCATGAACATCTGTTCAACTCTCAGCATACAAGATTTTATAACGATATGTCACTCGAACGTTTAGCTCAGTTGGTTAGAGCACCGGCACGGAACGCCGGAGGTCGTCGGTTCGAGTCCCGCATCGTTCATAAAATTTTGTTTTTCAAAATTTATTTTTGTATTAATCCTAGAAGTGTGGGTTATCAATTTAAAAACATAACAAATTGTTTAGATTTACAAGAGCGACATCTCAAGTCAATTTCCTAATATGCAAATATTAAGGATTAAGCAGGTTATTAACTGTAAAGTAGATCCTGTAAATGAAGCCACTACCTGAGAGTTGAACAGAGCATACAAGATTTTATAACGATACGTCACTCGAACGGTTAGCTCAGTTGGTTAGAGCACCGGCACGGAACGCCGGAGGTCGTGGGTTCGAGTCCCACATCGTTTATAAAATTTTGTTCTTCAAATTATTTTTGTGTACAAACTCATTAATCAAGTTTAGTTCTCGACTATATCCTTATCCTAAAATTAAACTTAACCAAACGTCATTATATTTAACGAACTCATTCTGTGTTATTAATAAACGCGAATTAAAGTTATTCTAAGGTTAAACCCTGCTTGTCTTAGCTTACCTTTATCACTACAGAATTACATACAGGGAGAAGTAATTTTAAACTAGAAGTAACTGCGTTTATTAATAAGACATAATGTAAATATTCTGCGTCGGACTCTTTTAACTTTTCCCCTCTTTTTAACTCGATTTGTATAATAGGTTTCTGGTTTCGGTCTATTTGATGAAGCCGTTTAAAGTACTGCTTGGAAGAACCCTACCTTAAAAACGAAAATATTAATAAAAGCAAAAGATAATATTGATAAGGTTTAAAAACCAAGAAGTAAACAGTTTGAATGTAAATATCGCCGCTAATAAACCAACAAAAACTATCAACCTTACTAACATCAATATTAACAACTTAATGATACTTATTAACATAATTACAATAATATACACTAGCGGCTTTACAAATAAACTTGATTTATAGCTATATGTGAGAATAAACCAAGTATATGCAAAATGTTTAGAAATAGCGATTTTGCTTGTGATTGGTTAAATCGGACGTATAACGTTTCCCGCGTTTATTCGCAAGGCTGCTTGATATTCGGAAAACTTCATAATTATATTATTGACAGTGTTGTCAGCGATATAGTCAACATTTTGCATATTCTTGATTTATTCTCAGTATAACTTTGTACCGAGTTTATTTGTAAGGCCGTAAGTGTACATAGTCAAGTTACTATTTTAATATAAATTATTTACAAAATGTAATCCATCCGTCACTCAGGTTGAAACGGACACTTCGGTGTTTCCTGTGTAGTTTGTTTGCTATAATGTGTAAAAATTGTTACATCGCATCGTCTAAACTTGTCTCGATTATGTGTGAGATAAAATATACCTACAAAGGAGCTGTAAGGTGATTTGCTTTTGATGCGGCATAAGAATAAACTTTATAAACTGTATAGTGTGCATTAAGTATTAATTTCAATTCATGTTAACTGGTCGTACGTCCAGGTACTCCCACATGACGGTGCTGGTGGACCAGGTGTTCCCGCCGATGCTGTGCGAGCCCAGCGGTGAGTTCTGCCAGGTGGTGTACTGGCGTGATCCGCTGCTGGACATGGAGCTGCCGCTGCCCGCACCTCCCGCCTCCAAACCGAAGACAGCCACCAAACCATAGATAATCCTTAATTGTACTCGTAAACTCTCCCCGCTCGTGTAACTAGCATGTCTTGTGTAAAAGTATACTAAGGCCGGCGAGAGGAGATAAAGAATGTAAACAAAACGGACCGGTACTGAGTTACATTGCGATAGGAGCGATTATTATGTCTGTCCTATCACTCGTACGCAGAAATAGCGTCAGTTGGTCGACGATAGTTAGCGATACGACTATCGTTGCGTATTTCGTGGTACATGACAGCAGTTGTCAACATTTGATCCGCCATTTTGCGAACAAGTTCATTTCTGTTGATTCATCATTCAGATTGCGTTCGAAGTGATACGTAATTTTTCGTTTGCGTTTTTACTTTTTTGTTATTATTTATCTGTTACTGTTTTATTTCTTGAAAATTTTTGCTGTTATTGTATTTGTTGATTTTATTTAAGTAATCACAACCTGGCAGCTCTAGACAACATTTTGAAATATATCAGTTATTTTATATTCAAAGATATCGATGAAACAGTTTTGGACCCTTGAAACTTTGTTTACATTCTTTGTCTCGTCTTGTTGGCCTTACTAGTAGTCATATTCATAATACCGCCATCAGCTCATTAAAATTATCTATGTTTAGTTAAAATTAGTTTATATCTTTAGTTTAAGAATCATTTGCTGTTTGACAAAATTAAGTTCGACGGTTGAAATGGGCTTAATGAGCGGATGGCGTTATTATGAACAAGACGGCTTTCCCACTATTTATATTCAATAGTAATCAAAATACAAGACTTCTTATTTCGCATGTTCAACACTCAGCACACGAACCTCGCTCTTAAACTTAGTTCGTTAAGGACTATATTGATTAGAAAATTATATCATTGATTATTATGAAAATTCTGAGTGTATGTAATGTAGATTTTTGTAGTTAATATTTTTGTGTAGCAACGAAGCTTGGCATAAATACCTCACCGTTCACTATATAACCTGCTATATAACCTGGTTTATGGAGGGACATAATCAAATTAGCCTTCATGTATCAAAAGTATTGACGTAAAAACGACTAAAATTAGGGTGGCGCTATAGAAGCAAGATCTCTAAATTTAAAATTATGTATATTGTATTATAAATAAATTAATGTTCATTTATTGTTATGTCATCAAAAATATTATGTTTCTACTCAGCTCATTATTGTTCGATCTGAAGGACTAGCATCCATGGTCAAGCAATAATTAAAAATAAAACTTGTTACTAAAGCGCCATTCTGGTGGGATATGGAACTATTATTTTCTGCGGGACAATAATTGAAACTATTCGCCGAGATGGTTTTCTTTACCTCATTATTTCATAAAGTTGTTAGTCATTGTAGGTTGGGTCCCCTTCCCTAAATAAGGCATTATTGAACATGTAGTAGGGTGTGGTTCAGTAGAAGGCCGTATGGAGAATTATATATTAATATTCTGATTAAATCTTACTTACGCTTCTCGTAAAGTAAATGAATTCTGCTGCACAATCCTGACAAAAAGTATCAATTGATTTATAATTTTTTTGTTTCAATGTATATTTTAGCTGACTAAAATATTTATTTAAATAAAACAAATGAGAATTTTCTTACGTGAATAATTTAAATTTACCTTTTTACTGCAAGCCACTCCTGTTCAAAATCATAATACAAATAAACAAGTGGATGCTTTCTTTTTTATGAATTTGTTAATGTTTCCTATGTAAAATTCACTTAAGAAATAGTATTTTATGGTAGGTTTCAAATGTTTTGGTTGTCAATTTTGTTTATAAATTTCAAACCAGCTTGACTGATTTTAAATACTACAACATAATATTTTTTAGAATGCTCAAGACACAAACACCTGTTCCTGCGCTCAGTTAGAAATGTTATATTTTAATTATCCTTACGAGTATTACCATTAATACATATGAGGAGGACAGTGTGAGAGTAAACAAATGAATTTGCATCTCAAAGACTGCAGTTCCATAGTTGATATTAGATTGAGTGTTGTTGATTATAAGTTTGCTGATGATTGTTTTAACTGTGATGTCGTCTGATGATGAAGCGATGCTTTACTTTTGTACTGTGATTATCTTATGTAAGTCTTAAAATAATATTGCACATTTAATAGACAGCCATTTTAAAGACCCAAGGATGTATAGAAACAAGCTGTCAGTGTCAATTTTTTTTTAAATAATATTCCACATTTCATATACAGCCACTTGAAAGACCCAGGGATGTATAGAAACAAGATGTCAGTGTCATTTTTTTTTTCTTAAAATAATATTGCACTTTTCATATACAGCCATTTGAAAGACCCAGGCATGTATAGAAACAAGCTGTCAGTGTCAATTTTTTTTCTTAATAAAATTGCACGTTTCATAGACAGCCATTTGAAAGACCCAGGCATGTATCGTAAAAAGCTGTCAGTGTCAATTTATTTCTTAAAATAAAATTACACATTTCATAGACAGCCATTTGAAAGACCCTTCATGGAAGAAACAAGTCAGTGTCAATTTTTTTTCTTAAAATTAAATTGCACATTTCATATACAGTCATCTGAAAGACCCAGGCATGTATAGAAACAAGCTGTCAGTGTCAATTTTTTACAAATAATGTCAATAATTAGTTACACATTATTGGTAGGGTCCATTTTGCGATTGATTTGTTTCTATTCATCCCAGCTGATGTGGCCAGGAATGATTAGAGTTTATTTTTATACTTACTAGAATTGATTTTGCTAGATTAGTAATTATTTTTTCATGTTTTACTTTAAACTGTTTATACTATTGTAATTTATTTTTCTGTGATTAATGAACATAATATAGAACTATAGAAGAACTGCAAACAATTTATGCTTCTTGTAAAATAAATTTGATGGAATAAATTCTTGTTATTTTATTAAGTCTCCAATACATATTTATTTGTAATAAATACAATCCGAACTGTCATGTTATCAACATGTTTTTGTTATATATAGTAAATAGGCAAGTATCACAATAATAATGAATGGATGCCAGATTCTAATTACCCATAACTTTGATTCGTTAACATCTCAGGATTTTGAGTTTTTATGTTTTAAGGTGGTCACATTAAAATTATATTAACAATAAGAATAATCGACAATTTGACCTTGCATCTCGCTGATATCTAGATATCTCTATATATATACTCTATAGATTCTCTAGAGAACGTATAGTTAAATTTTGCTCAGATATTACTTACGCGAAACTTAGCTGAGGTTGATAAGCACGAACTTAACTTTTGCATTGGGCTATCACAGCTTAAACTCAGCATAATTTCAACTGTCAAAAGACTATGCTCAGTTTACACTGCTTAATTTTACGTGAGCGAAGACTAAGTACGCTATATATATTTAAGCCCGAATGTATAGATCGGTACAACGTGTTGACCCGTTGTCACTACCTGAAGACAGTCATCATCCCTCTTTCTGTTATAGATTTCAATATTAGTTATGCGTCGAGTTTGCGCCCAGCTACTCGAGTGATACGACGTTTGCATGCAGCTGACTATGACAAAATAAACTCCGTAACTCGGAACTGTCGGATATTGATTGGTCAACTCATCGCGATTCAAATAACATTGATGATGTAGTATCCTATAAAATAGACAAGTATCTATGTGCCTTATAGAGTGATTAAAAATAACAACAATTACTTACCCGATTTGGTATAAGTAGGTAATAAACATCTGGTAAAATTAATAAATAAGAAAATGAAACATCATACCAAATGAAAAACATTCGGTAGGCGGAATGATTATAACTAATGCTCGATTTCATGCTGAAAAGTCAAAGAATATGTGATTCAGTGCAATGATAAATATATTCAACCACTTAGTATTTCGGGTCATTCATTAAATCTACACGGCATAACAGCAGCGGTATACCTGATACTCTTTACTTAAGTGACAGTCATTATGCTGATATGTTAAATACAATTTTAGAGACTGTTTTTGAACCTTCTTCAACTGGCGACGTACCCATAGATAGGTACGGGATGTAAGGATTGTATTATAAATTCTGTTTATATTAATAACTCCATTTTTGCAAAATATCTAAAGATTCTTGACTGGTTCCGATGGTTTACATCCAACCTTTCTGAAATGTGGCCGAAAACAGCTAGCAATTCACCTCGCTTTTATTTTCAACTTTTCATTATTATTTATGCCCAGATTATGGAATAATCTATCACTGTCCCCATTTTTCATGTTCATTTTTGTTCATGTAAGTCGTCATGTCAGTACAAGCATAGACTAATAAGTGGCCATGCGACCCGCTTAGCAACCGGCGCCGTGCTGCGCCCGGGGTAGTCGGTGGGAAATGGACTACCGGCCATGAGAATGTAGGAAACCACGCAACACATGGAAAATGGACTACTGGAAACTCAGTGAAGATGTGCCACATCCAAACGATGGGTACTTGGAACGTGCGCGGATTACTCCAACCTGGAAAGCTTGACATTTTGGAAAGAGAAATTACTCGATGCAAACTCAGCATCTGTGGTCTAAGTGAAACCCACTGGAAAGTAAACAGCCATTTCACAACAGACACCCATGTCGTTTATTTATCCGGGAACGACACGTACAGCAGGAATGGAGTCGCTGTTGTCCTACCAAAAGACCAAAAAGACTGTGTAACGGGATTTGAACCCATTTGTGACAGAATCCTAACCATAAAACTAAAAGCTTCACCCGTGAACTTAAACATAATACAGGCATATGCTCCCACTAGCACTGCGAGTGAAGAAGATCTGGAGAACTTTTATACAAAGCTGGGATCGGCTACCTCTAATATACCCAAAACAGAACTTCTGCAAATACTAGGAGACTTTAACTCAAAGATAGGTATGAATGCCCATCAACTAAGCGTTGGTGCAGGGAAGTATGGACTGGGTCAGCGCAATGAGAGAGGAGAATGTCTGATGCAATTCGCGGCAGAAAATGGCGTGATTATAGCGAACAGTTTCTTTAAAAACCACCCAAGGAGACTGTATACTTGGAGTACGACAAACGGGAATTATCGCAATCAAATAGATTATATCTTAATCAGGTCACGATGGAAAACCTCAATCAGGAACGCCCACGCGCTTCCTGGGGCTGACTGTGGATCTGACCACCAACTTTTGTTCTCCAAAATAAAGCTGAAACTAAGAGCAGCTCGAAAACCATCCAATCAAAGGCTATTAACAGTAGACAATGTCTCAAAATTTTCAGCTGTATTAGAGCAAAACTAGAGTCAATGGACGGAGTTGAATCCCCATACAGAGAACTCAGACATACTTTGGGATCAGGCGAAAGCTCTCATATCCAAAGCTGTCAATAAAAAACGACAGCACTGTATGAGTGACAGTACTTTAGCCCTTGTTGAGGAAATAATGTTGATGAAGACTTCGAGCTAACGTGAGAGACCTTAACGCAAAGTTAGCGCGTATTCAGGAGGCATGCAGGAGAGATAAGAACACTCATCTTAAAAAAATATGTACCGAAGTAGAAGCTCATGCTGATAAGCAAGAATCCAGAGACCTCCACCACAAGATCAAGTCCATCACGAAAACCCTCTCGTCCAAAACGTGGGCTATAGAGAACGCCCGGGGAGAAACGGCAACAGAACTGGACGTTATTTCCGAGACTTGGAGTACTGTCAGTCTCTGCTTAATGATCCGCAGGCGAAATCTTTTCCTTCAACTGAGCCTAATACCGATGAACTGGGCCCTGACATACTGGAAGATGAATTAAGAGCAGCCATTAAACATCCTCAAAAATGGCAAGGCAATAGGAAGAGATTATATCCCTATAGAGACAATTAAGGCGTCTGTAGAGTATGGTGTACAAATCTTCCACGCGCTGTGCAACAACATATGGAGGACTTGCGCTTGGCCTCGCGATTGGGCGCATACCGTGTTTATTCCACTACACAAGAAAGGCTCCACCAAATCCTGCAGCAACTACCGCCGGATTGCTCTGATATCCTATGCTAGCAAAATCCTTCTTCACATCGTGAATGAGCGTCTGAAATCCTATTTATCTATTGAAATATCGCCAGAGCAGGCTGGGCTCGTAAAATTAAATGGTAAACGGGAGCAGATACTGTCCGTACGCCAGATAATCGAAAAATCCCGAGAAATCAATAAACCTACACATATCTGTTTTGTTGATTTCTCCAAGGCGTTCGACTCTGTCAAGTGGCCGAAGCTCTGGAATACTCTCCTAGAAGTGGGTACCCCAAAACATCTGGTATCACTTCTTAGGAAGCACCTTAAGAAGATGGTACGGCCTCAGTAATAACCGATGAGGTTCTATCTAACAGTTTCCACCCCAGTGCAGGAGTCCGACAAGTATGTATAATTTCTCCATTACTGTTTAACATCTACACAGAACTGATTATGAGAATTGCTTTGGAAGGTATCACGATTGGAGGACAAAAAATATCGAACTTACGCTACGCGGATGATACCACCCTCTTCGCAAGTAGCATGCCTCATATGGAAGTGCTATTACACAGGATGGAAAACGTTGGTCTTGATGGGGGCACTGATTTCAAATAATGGCGGCTGCATAGACGAAATCAAACGACGCATGGAAATCTCCAGATCGGCTATGGATAACTTGAGGAAAATATGGAAGGATCGCAATATCACCAAAACCACCAAAGTACGACTTGTAAGGGCTCTCATATTCCCCATATTCCTCTATGCTGCTGAGACATGGACCCTACGAGAAAGTGAGAAGAAAAAGATCAACACTTGAGATTTGGTGGTGGTTGAGACTTGGAGAAAAATGCTCGGTATATCGTGGACGGAATTCCGAATGAGTCCATTCTTCGGTAGCTCGGCATCAAACAGAGACTGTCTGCTACCCTACAAGCTCGCATTCTCACTTTTTTCGGCCATGTATCGCGATTCCATAGAACGCTTAATAGTGCAGAGTAAAGTCGAGGGTACTAGACCACGAGGCATGTCCCCGATGAAGTGGACGGACCAAGTGAGCCAAGCTATCGACGTTTCTCTGCATGAATGTACGAGAAGAATGGCAGTTCGCGAAGAGTGGCGTCGCAGTGTGAAACAGGCCACTAACCTCGACGTGACGACCACGACCACTCTGACAAGAGTGTAACGCCGAATAAGTCCCCATTTTTAAATAAGGTGATAAGCATCACATTGTGCCTAAGCTGTTTGAAAAATAGTATATGATTCATTATTACCAATAAGATCGTTCATTAAATCTAATCAACATGATTAATTAGTGGCAGTTCAGCGAATCAAACCTATGTGAGTTATTATAATTGACATTAGATGCAATGGAGAAGGGATATCAGTTGGAAGTTGTGTATATATTTCTAAAGCATTTGACAAAATTTCACATTATCTATTTAATACAAATTTAATAAGTAAACTTAATAACATCGGTATCCATGGTGACCTCTTGAGATGATTTTCCTCATATCTACGCGATAGGTTACAAGCCGTAGCAGTATAGGGATATACGTTTAGTTATGTTATAGGCACACCAGTTACATCTGGTGTGCCTCAGGGCTCTCATCTTGGTTCACTTCTTTTCAACGTTTTTCTTCATCTCATTTCAAAATTTTATTTTATGCTGATGACACAAAGATTGATTTTGTTAATTCTGCTGAACTTTGTCGGCAGTTTTAAGAAAATTTAATACATATTATGAATTTTGCTTATTCTCGAAAGAAATAAGTAGTAGTGAAATAAGTGTAGTGATCCATAATCCGGGGGATATGACAAAGGAAGACCTTTTAGCGGTGAACACACAAACTTCTGTCTTCTTGGGGTTGAATTGGACTAAATTTTGTCAGCCCCATTCCATAGTCTCGATTTCAGACACAAGTTTGTTCCTGGTCTTGTCGACGATATCGGGACATTTGAATTTATTATTAAAAAACTTTCAATAAGTCTTAAGAATTTACTACGTAATAAGTATCATTAGGAACTATTTTGCCCAGTGTAACATTTTAAAAGAGTGTAACAGATTCAAATCAAATCAAAATCACTATATTCATGTAGGTCACGGAAATTACACTTATGAATGTCAAAAAAATATTTTTCTTATTGAATCTAACCCTACTTCATAAAGGGTTTCTTTATATAAATAAATTTATGTGTATGAGCATACCTGTTGCAAAAGCAAATTGAAATCTGATCAAACATACAAAAACTTCAGTAAATATTTTACTAATTTTGTCATGACCTACCACTTGCCTCCATAAAATAGCAAAAGAAATATTAATTTAGGCATAATTGGATACCCATGTTGCCCACATATGGTGAGATCACCAAAGTGAATACTATGAAGAACTTATAGTATGGGTTAATAGCGATAACATTATAATGGTTCAAAAATAGGAATTAGATATAAACAAATTTTGAACTAGGTTTTATTTTCCATATCAACATCATTTTCATTATCTTCTCCATCTGTAATTTCCTCATCACTTGATACATCGACATCTTTGAAGAAACCTTTACCTTTAGTCCAATGACATTTCATTACAACTTTAAACTTTGCCATTTGAATACCTAACAGCTTCAGTATGCTTGCTTGTTCTGGAGTCAATGGGGTACCTTTTTTGCATACCTGAAATTCAATAAATTATCAAGAAATTATATTCATACATATTAGTAGTTTGTTTTTTTTTTTTATTTAACACATCACTTTACCACTGATATTGTGGATATCCATGAGCAGTTGCCTTCACCACTTCCCATAACATGAGGATCTTGCCCATTTTTGATTTTAATATTTTATAAAAACATATGAATTTGGTTGAAGCTACTCTGTTTACTTCCATAAAAAGTGTAAAATAGACTTTTAGTGAACTTAGAATTTGAGTGTACTTCTATACTATCTGTTATGAATAAGGGTACTTGGTATAAGTAGTCTTGGTAAGTAAAAATCCTACTCATTTAAGTGTTTGATTGAGGTTGTGACCTAAAGAAGTTTTACTTTAAATAGTATTTCATGCTTATCTAGCAAGGTATGTGTAAGCGCTATAGATACTATATGATGTTTTTGCCAATGAGCCATTATATATTTAATAATCAAGATATATTTATACCTGATACTCTTTTATCAGATGAATAACTCCACGTTCCAATGATGTTGGAAGACCTAGTCTTCTGAGGTGGGGTTCTATTGTATGGGAAAAATCTTCAAGTGGTCCTTTGGGTAATATAACATCTTTTGTTGCTATAAAGCCTGACCTGGCATATTCTGCATCATCAAAAGTTTTGAACCATTCCAGTACATCTATGACATCTCTATTTGTCATTAACAAGCCACATTGTCCTTTTAACTTTTTTGATAGCTAAAATCAAAGCAATTTTTAAATACATGTAATGTACATGCATAAATACCTTTAATTTTAATTGCTGAAAAAGGTTCAAGCTATTTAGAATAGATAAGAGATCCAATGTTATTTTTTATAGTAGAAAATTAAAAGGATTCCCACCTTTGGGTATGATACTTAGTATTTATCAATCACATTGAAGCACATATAAGGAGTTATACATGATTTGAAAAGATATTGCTATTTTGCAGGATAATTTTAATATTATGTTTTTTCATCTTAAACTCCCTTTGTTCATCCTATGATGCTCATACAACCACACACACATGCACACTCATGTGTGTGTGGTTGTATTCACTTACAACCAGGTGAACTAGGTATTTTTGGCCATCCTATTCATGAGAAATAAAAAAAAGATTTAGGTGGCTCAAGAATTTTTGTAATGTATAGCATTTTCAACAGTGGAAGCCTTCTTTGCACAGAATGGGGGCTAGATTATGGGTACCACAACAGCACCTATTTTTGCCATGCAGCAGTAATGTGTAAGCATTATTGTGTTTCGGTATGAACCATACCTAGTGCATATACTGGGCAAATGAGACTTAAAATATCTCAAGGTGACGAACGCCATTGTAATGCCGCTCAGAATTTTTGGGTTTTCATGAATCCTGGGTGACACTGTATTGTAATGGGCAGGGTATATTATTAAATAGATTCTTCACCACAAAAAAGTTCCTGAAATTCGCCAAATATTATTTTCCTTGAAATTATACTTCCACACTGATTGTTAGTTAAAGTATTTATATTTATAGACTTATGTTACCATATTTAATTGATCATCAACTTCATCACTTTTTGTTCGGCCTAGAGCTACAGCCATAACTTTATTCTTTCCAAAAAAGAATCGGGAATCCTTCCATTGGTGTCGTAAATCCTTAAGTTTTGTATTTCGCATATTATCAACAGAAAAAACAAAAACGTTTTCATATTTTGTTAGGCAAGACCTAACTTCCTCAATCATTTTCTGTTTTAAAAGAAGACCTTTTTTGTTTGTCTGTGTAAGTGAAACTGAAAACAGGCTCAATGTTACTTGCTATTATCAATAGGAAATTAAAAAATTAACTTAGGTTATACCATTTACACATACCTTTTTTATCGCGCTTTGATTTAGGCATCTTGTGATTTGTGAATTACAATTTAAAAAAAATTCACACACTAGTTATGTTATAAAATACCTTACAGTTTACACAAGTTTAAGAAATAAGAATGCAAGTTGCAACCTATTTATTTTTCATCATTTAAAATACCATGCCGAGTTCATGTGTATTGTGTTGACTGTTGCTACTTGCCACTTGGTACTTGCTAGTTGCTAAATACTAATTGCTATTGCTAGTTGCTACGCTACTTCCTTCATGCTTTCTTTGAAGTTTAAAGTTTGTAACATTGTACTTGTCAAAGACAACTTAGATCATTTCGTTCCTTAGAATATATCCACAGTAGACATAGTACAAATGTCTACTGTGATATAGCGTTTCTTTCATTAACCTCTATTAAGTATTTATTATAACATACGTTGATAAAACATATGTTGACAAAAGATAACACAATATCCTGAAAATTTATAATTCAAACTTCACTCAAAGTCAAAGTCGATAAATACATTCCACAAGCAATGAATGTTTCGATCCAATTTAAAATTATGTGTAGGTGAACGCTGTACAATTTATTGAAGTGAAAACTACTTTAGCTGCGTTGGACACTTTTGGTAGAGAAAATCTTATAGGTTCGCGTCACCGACATGCTCATGATGGCGCACGCGACAAATAAATAATTAAAAAATACATATAAATGTAAGTATAAAGTAAGACTTGCACTTTTTGGATGGGTGAAATTTTGTGAAATCGCGTAACCGAAATGCTTACAGCAGCATATCAGCTGTTGTGCTGTGTATATGTTATAAGTGAAATTGAATGGATTTAGTGAAAAGTTCAATGTGATGTGTATGTACTGTGCATTGCTGAAATAGTGTTTTTGTTTGATTAGAATATTTTTGAAAATTTATTATTTTATGAAAAAAAATGTGAGCCGTCACGGGACGCCTGGCAGATGTGAAACATCGACATTATTTTGTAAAAGTAATATGCAGAAAAGAACATATTGTGATAGGAACTAAATATGTCATAATGATAACATAAAATATTACGATTTTTTTTCAGATAACGATGACTATTTACTGAATAAACATTTATTTTCATTAAATACAAAAATTTACGAATTTATTTCAAATCGTGACTACTTAATTCGTTTAATCAGTGACTTCGGTAATAGTTATATTCGATATTGCCTCTGAGGACGGTATTACTGTGACAAGGCGATGCGTCGCCACGGCATGCGTCGCCACGCCAGAAATCGGTTTTACGTGTGGCTATAGATGTTTCACATCAAAAATTCGATTTTAGAGTTACAAAAATTTATTAAGAATATTTAGACAGAGGCTGAACTTTTGTTAAGCTAATTATGTAAATCAACATACAAGACAGGGTCTCTGAAAGAGTTTTTAAGAGTCGTCGAGGTAATCATTTCCATGTGAGTACGAAAATCAATCGTTTCGAACTCAGAGATATAAAAATCTCATTAGAATGGTAAAGGTTATAAATTATTTCTATATACCTATAGGCGTGTGTAAGTGTATTCTTTTTAATGTGATAAAACACAGAATTTAAACTATGGAAAGATACATAACTAACATGATATTAAGTATGTTAATAAAATAATGTGTCAACTAAAATGCGTAATATTTCATTTTTGAACTTGACTTTACTGAGTTGGAGTTATTTTAAGTTTTATGTAACCGAATAATTAAAGAATTTTGTGCATAATTTGATGACACCAGAGGAATAGGAAATGGAGAAAAGGATGGGAAATGAAAGACAATATTCGACATAAGGGTTCATATGCACCCACATTTTAATTCTTTACGCCTAGTGCAGATATAATCACTCCCACGCAACTTGGATGACCTCAGCTGATACAAACACTAGAACTTCGGATAGTGAAAACCCCATTGGACAGGACTCCTGGAATAATATCACAATATAGAAATTCGGCAGAAAATATTATATCGTTAAAATACTATTATTTCTCCGTTTCAGATGGTGTCTATAATTTTTGAGTGCTATTATGTTTATGGTTTATTTCAATATGGCTGCCTTAATTTGAGAACCCCGTTCCGTTTTTGTTTCCCCTCTGGCCCCGCAATCGTCAGTGTAGTGTATCGTTCACCGAAGAGAAAAATTGATATTGTGTAGCTATCGCTGGCTAAATTACTTTATTTCCCTTCTAACAAGTAAGTGCTTATGATTTAGTATTGAGTGGTAATATTTTTGTGAATAACAAGAAAGAATTGGTTCCATTTAATAACTGAATCAAATGTGAATGTGACGCATTAGAAGGAGTGTCTCGTGCAGCAGCCATTTTGCCTTTACCGGTACCACGATACTGCGGTGCGGACTGCGGTTATAGCTACTAACTATTCCAGTATTCATTACAAATATTCGTGGTTTTGAGTTAATTTTGGGACAAAATTAAAATACTTTCTTTATATAAATCGCAAGACTAACATCACGTTCGTGACCTTTCTACTAAGAGGCGTAAGTCATACTGAAACGTTTTATTTTACAGTAAATAGTTTCGCGTAATGTTAGGCTATGTGTGTTTAATATTAATTAAAAACCAAATAGTAATTAGTAACCTAAGAAACAAATCGTGACGGTGAATATAATGTAGAAAATGACGAAAATATATTAATGCGTCGTAAGTTGCCATATCTCTAGTCACGCCGTTATCTTTTACGATAACGATTGTCATAAGATTCCTGAACCGAATTTGGTCGTGTAATTTGTAATTATGTGTGTACACATTCTAAACACCTACTTTATTTTATGCTAGTCTGAAGATAACTATAACCTTGTTCTGGTCTCTTTCATTTACGCCCTGTGAGATCACATAGATTTGCACGTGTGGATATATAGTGGCCACCTATTTTATACTAGTACACTATAACCAAACAATATTGATTAGAATTTGTGAATTGAATTGTGAGTATTATTTGTAGTAAATACTACAGTTGCTAACACCATCCCTTCCAATCAGGGAAGTGCATTTTAAAAGAATGAGTCATTTATCAACTTTTAGTATCTTGTAAATGTCACTTACTCAAGTAAATTTTGTGTAGAATCTGTTTCAATATTATTAATAGTTTACTAAAATCCTAATAAATCAATAATTTATATAAAAAAATAATGTTATAAAATTGAAATGAATTTTTCAAAAAACAGATAAAAAATTAATTTAATTTGATCATGCACAATGTTTGGTTATTGACACTACTACAAGTTATTGAGACTATATAAATATAGTATATAAGTGCTGTGTGGCATATAAATATGGTACTAAAGTGCTAAATATTGTCATAACTTCAATACAATCTTACTGTATGTTAAAATGCTGTGTTACAATGGCTATAATTTGTTCAATTTCTAGTTATATAACTAGGTATAAGTGTAGAATAGGTATTAGTGAGCAGTACACTATATGGTATAAAAAGTCCCCTTAGTACTAAGACAGGTTGTTTTCAGCTAGTTATATTTTTAACATTTTAGCAGTTTAATAATTAGAATTTGATGTATATTGTTTTCAAGTGTTCTACAAAATATAGGATGAAATGCCAGTTCACCTGATTTTAAAACCAGATATGTTTATATTTAGTACAGATTACTAGTACTCAATTGCCACTATGAATTAAGTAGCAAATTCAAGTTCTCAAAATTTATGTATTTTGCACTATGTTGACATAACCAAAGCCGCTTAGCTGCAATAAATGCTAAATGATTTACTATATTTGAATAGCATTGTGAACCAACTGTTTCTTTAATAAGTTTTGATGAATACTAATTATTATTATGGCCGAATTGGCATGTCTGTGTCAAATCAGGTGACCTATTAGGCTTTCAAACACACCCCTTGCTTGGACAAGGTATGGTGAAACTCAAATATTTTCATTCTTAATAGAATTTTTAAATTACTTATTGATTGAACATTAAATTCTTCCAACTTGTCAGTTCTTATCCTGTTAAAATAACAAGTGGTTAGCATTTGATTATCCTTCAATACATAATTATGGGGTAAAATGTTTGTTTGTTATACATCACTATACTGATGTTATATTCCAATTGATTACCACAATATGCCACACCCTCTCTTAGGTAAAGTAATATTTTATAGGGGGAAATTAAAGATTGAATTTCAGACTAATTAGAGTAATTTGTACAGTATAATACTACTAGTAATTAAAAATGGAGTGTCACCTAGCAACAGGATATTGAACAGAGAAAACTAGTAGTAGGTACTTAAATAAGGGCAGAGTAGGTAGGCGCCGGGGTGGCGGCGACTGTGGGATGGGGTGAGGGCGGGGGTCGAGGGGGTGTGTGCTCGCGTCGCGCTGGTCGAAGTTCGTCTGGAGTGTTTATCCCGTCGGCGCGGCGGATCAATACTGTTGGCGCAGTGGTCGGGCGCTGGAGGAAGGCGCGCACCTCACTCGATCGAGTCTGTGAGATGCTGTCGAACCGATCGGACGCCGAGTCGATGTCGCGTTTGGCGTGAGGATATTGCTCTTTGAGCTTGCTACGCAAAGTTGTACCGCAGCGCGAGTGCGCTTGTCTACCTCTTTATAAAGGTGCGCCTTTATACATGATGACTCATACCCAATAATTGGATTCACTTAAGTGAAAGTGATGCTTAACGATTAGTCTTTCTGAGGACGTTCGTAATGCGTAAGAGGTGACTCCCGATCATTGCGTGTTACTTAATTTTTCAAATTAATTGCAGGGGCATCAGTAATATAGTCCTCACGCAGCATTAAACATGTCCGTCGACAAGGAGGAACTGGTGCAACGCGCCAAGCTTGCGGAGCAGGCTGAGCGATACGACGACATGGCGCTTGCGATGAAAGAAGTCACCGAGACCGGGGTCGAGCTCAGCAATGAAGAAAGAAACCTCCTATCTGTTGCCTACAAGAACGTCGTAGGCGCCCGGCGGTCGTCATGGCGGGTAATATCCTCAATCGAACAGAAAACCGAGGGATCAGAAAGAAAACAACAAATGGCAAAGGAATATAGGGTTAAAGTAGAAAAGGAACTCAGAGAAATCTGCTACGATGTTCTGGTAAGTCGGGATGTATTCTTAAAAAAATATTTTAGTAGTTTCAGCTAGTTTTGTTAATTAACGACAGAGGATACAACGAATATCGTGTGAACGTAGTAAATTGAGCGTAATGTCAAGCTAAGTCATCCCACGCGAATGACGTCATCATATTTGCACATTGCCAATTCGATGATGCAATCATTGGGCCTTAAGTAAATTGGGCAGTAAATTAATAAATTGGGGCTATGGAATATGGGATTTGTGAAGGCTATGGGGCGCGGTGCGGCTTTTCCGAGGAATGGTGTGGGGGTGGGTGGGTGACGTATTGCGCCGCGTCACTGCGCGCGCCGCCTTACTCACTCCACCTAGATTCAACAGTTCACATGCCTTCAGCTATTTATTCAGATATTTTAGAATTATATTATAAAGACTAAAATAATAGTTGTATGATGAGTGATAAATTCATAGGCATTCAAAATATTGGTCATGTATCTGAGGATAAAATTAACATTTTAACTAACTTTTAATATGCTGTTTAGTTTTATGGCCGGGATATATATTTTAAAAAATAGTGGAGGCTGCACCATCCATAGATAAATTTTAACATTCTTTTATTAAAAAAAAATTGTGTAGTTAGTAGTGGTATAACATAAAATAGTATTTAAATTTATATTTTTATCAAGGGTTTTTATTTTGCAGGGTTTACTGGACAAACACCTTATCCCTAAAGCTAGTAATCCAGAAAGTAAAGTATTTTACCTTAAAATGAAAGGTGATTACTACAGGTATCTCGCAGAAGTGGCCACAGGAGAAACCAGAACATGTAAGCTATTACTATTAAATCTGTCCAGAGTTAAATATGTTTTCTGTAATATTAATATTTAATTTAAGTTATTTTTTCATTGTCTTTGTAAAATTTACTTTTTGAAATTGATTTAACCACCAATTATATATTACAGCTGTTGTAGAGGATTCACAGAAAGCATACCAGGATGCCTTTGAAATTAGCAAGGCGAAAATGCAACCCACACACCCAATCAGGCTGGGTCTCGCTTTAAATTTCTCAGTTTTCTATTATGAGATTTTAAATGCACCAGAAAAAGCGTGTCAGCTCGCCAAACAGGTCATTATTTGTGTCAAGTTATGTATAGGGACTTTGCTGGCTGGCGCGAGGTGGGCGAACAGTTAGGGTTCATATTTGGTAATTATAAAACTTGTCCTCAGCCGTCGTGGATGACTCCCAGAAGGCCTACCAGGAGGCATTCGACATTGCCAAAGCCAAAATGCAACCGACTCATCCCATCAGGCTGGGTCTCGCACTCAACTTTTCCGTGTTCTATTACGAGATTATCAACTCACCTGCCCGGGCGTGTCACTTAGCCAAACAGGTTTATTGCACAATCTGATCTGAGTTTGTTGTACCAAAATGTAGTTTTTTTTATTACACAATTAACAGTGATCTAGATTGTCCCCCAACTATATTACCGCATGGCACTTAATAATGATCCACAGTTGACACTAATAAATTCCTGTTAATATAAGCATGTATGTATTGCTATTAACAATTTAATACTCGAACCAGCCAGCATCGGCCTGTTAACAATGTATTGTAAATGTATCAGTCATAGTGAATTATTAACAGGGGTATGTAATATAGAGAATGGCTTGTATTACAGGCGTTTGATGACGCGATCGCAGAACTGGACACGTTGAACGAGGACTCGTACAAAGACTCTACCCTCATCATGCAGCTGCTGCGAGACAATCTGACTCTGTGGACGTCAGACACACAGCTGGATGGTGACGAGCCAGCCGAGGGCGGCGACAACTAAGGCCGCCGCGCCGCAGCACCCTCCCACCACACGCATTTGTTCTCATCGGTGTTTAACGAGTAACATTCGAGATCGCCGCGCGAGCCGTCGCTTGTAAAATAATGTTAAAAATGTCGTACGCAGCGGACCTTGCGATCCGTCTAAAATTAAATGTTATGTGTCACCCTTGACGGTTTTGTATTTCTGTATTTAAACTGTATTACAGATATCGAGCTGACCTGATGAATATAAATATTTATAACTTAAGTTATTAAAATTACGGTTTCTTAAGTTAAAAGTGTTTTCCTTTATAATACAGTGTAACAAACAGCCCGGTCGGCCCCCGAATAACATTCCGTTCGACAATTGTCAGCAGTGAGTCGATACAAAGATGGTGAATGTTTTATAAATTATGCAATTATTAGTTGTATGAAAATTGTTAAATTATACCCAATATACTGATAAAAGATAGATTTTCATTAAATCAAAGTCACAACTGTAAATAATGGCTATAAATTTAATTTTTGGGGCACAAAAAACTTGTTAGTGTCTTTATGTGGTTTTTGTGATGTCCTTGGACTGTTAATATTCCACCAAAGGAATTCTATTATAATATTGTTGACATTAACCACTTTGTTGTGCCCATCACTAAGCATTCTAAAATTTCAAGCATTTATTATGATTTTGTGATGGACAAAAAATATATTGTAACATTTCTGCTGCATTTTACCAGCCATTAATCTATTATATTTTTCATGTTTTCACCAATAAACTTTTGTATTAAAATATACAATTTTTAGTTTTAGAAATCAATATTTGAATAAACAGCCTCCTTATTAACCCCATAAAGATTTTTATGTTTCTTTCTCATTGAGATAATAGATATCTCAGTTACTAAAAATGCAAGTTCGTAAGCCAAATTTATTACTGATAAAATTAGAAAACTAGTCTAAAAGAACTTGTCACATTAAGCAAACAAAAAATTTGATGTACTCAAACGATTCATTCAAAGTATTCATTGAACCTGTTGGTGGTGTTCAAAAATTGGATTCTTTCTCTAGGTTTCACTGCTAACCTCTGAAAATTTGGCTAGAGATTTTCAGAGGCATTTCAGCTTTATAGACAGATATCTCAAATGTTGAATTAGCATTATGATATATGACCTCTGCTGCCTAGGCGCTACAGCCTAGGACTAGAGACTTGAATTAGTAAGTTGTGACTTACACTTACAGCTACTTATTTATTGCCAATACAGGATAACTATTTCGTTCCTCGTTACAGAATGGAAATGATGCACTGTGCAATTGGTAGGTATTACACAAAAGGTTAATCTTAGGGTATTGTCTTATAACCACGCGAAAGGCTGTCTTATTAATAAACGCACTGTAAAGTTACTCCCAACTTTAAAATAACCGAATTCCACCACCGGACATTACGTGCAAAGTACCACCCGCATCACGTTGACGTCTGGCTTCTACAACCGCGCGTTTTGCTAGAAATTTCTTGCCTCGCGCATAATGATGGAATAAATTACCGGCTGCGGTTTTCCCGAACAGATACAACTTAGGGACCTTCAAGAAAATACCATACCTTAAAGGCCGGCAAAGCATTTCTTGACACCTGTTGTTGCTGATGTCCATAGGCGATTGGCTCACCTCTCCCGATCCCGCGAGCCTCTTGCCCGTTTGCCCCCTCTTATATAAAAAGAAAGTTAAAATGAAAATAACTTTACTTTGCGTTTATAACACATTGTATAGGTAAGTTGTAAATTGTAATTCGTTAGTATAATATAATAAGACAGTGGTTGTCACCGAAATGTTCATTCGTTGTCGGGGCAATAACTGAGGTACCTAAGACTAAACACTATATCCCCCCCTCTTTGGAAATCCATAATATCCTTACCAGCTTGATGTTTGGCGTTCTTCCATAATACGATTTTCAAGTACCTACCTAACTAGCACATTGTACTTTGGAAAAGACTAGACTGGACTTCTTTCTGGTGTTTGCAGTTCGATAGAATATGTTTACCAAATGATGTATACCTGTTTTTCCTCTGTTGTTGCAATGAAGTATTAGTTGCGGTGATTATGATTATCCACAACCGATGTGAAACGAAGGGAAGCAAAAATAAGTAAACGAAATTTTATTGATTTTTCGTGCCGGACGATCTAACTAAAAAAATGGTGAAAAAAAGGTGAAGGTACCAAAAATTTTGTTGAAAAGAAATATATTTTGATAGGAATATAAATTATTTTGAACATTTCAAAAGAAGTAGGTATGTAATGTGGATGTTACGTTTCCATTTTACGCGTACCTACCGAAACGCCTATGGTGTTTTGTTGGTAGATTTATAGTTATTATTTTAAAAAGCGATTGCATTACAGGCAAAACAGGCGCTAAAATACAAATATAAATACATGATTGTGAAAACCCTCTTCAGACCAAACGTGCATACGTGCCTACATACGTGAAAATATTGATTTTAGCGCATATAAAAGAAAAATACAATATTTTCTATTTTGGATAATGAGAGTTTTTCCACTGTAGGAGGTTCAAACAAAACACGTTTTTTCAAATATTCCATCTTTGCATTATAATATACACCTAACTCCTCTGGCCGCTTCTTCAAAACCAATCAAAAGGTACGTTCCCGAGCTATCATTGGCACCTCGCTCCCAACTTTTTTTATGTGGGGGTGATGGAACTGGATACTGAAAATTACATTATCTGTTCTCGGATAGAGCAGTCGTTTTGAAATTCATTATTTTGTTCTCTATGCAATGACATTGTAATGTCATTGGCTCTATGGCGTCATACTCGCATGCTAGATGATACGATTATTTCCATAAGTTTCTGTACTCGACAGCATTTCTTTAAAGTGTTTGTAGTGTGCGAGAAATGTATGGCCATTTATTGGAAAATTCTGTTCTGTTTTTCTAAAACGTCCAATGTCAATGAAAGCTATGTTGTATGTGTATATTTTGTTGTGCACAGATACCTATCTGAAAAGAGCTACTTACCTCATTAGAGACAAGCAAACTTCGTCCTTTTCTTCCTAGCCTTCCATGATGTTATAGTATTTTTTTTTCCAATTTTAAAATTATTCTGGAAACAAGATAACTGAATTATCGCAAGTAAATCGTTTAGCAATGGAATAGCTGATGCCTAAGAATATGTTATCTTGGGATCCTCGAATTATTCAAGTTTTAGAGCTGAATTGGGAGCTTTTGAATTAATTCTTAAGTCTAATAATGTCTCCCAAATTAGGCATATAACTACGGCAAGTTGCCCAAAACTCTCAAAAACTAAAATGTTCTTTGAATTTTTTTTTGTTGTTTTCATAGGTAGTTAATTAATCCTAGAGTCAGGATGGTTATAGAGCCGAAACATTTTCATTGTAGATAAATCAGCACTTATGTCGACGTGTTTTATGATTCCAGATGAGTAGTGGCTATCTTTTACTGTAGTAGTAGTACCTATTGTATGTAGCTGGAGATATAAGAGGTCACTGCAGAGATCAGATATCATAAACTGGAATAACAGTTTGTGTTTTAATATAGAATATTGAAAACGATATCCACATTATCGAAGTAATAATGTTGCGCAGCGCCCTAAAAACGGATAAGGCGCCGTAAACATTTATCCCAAATTAATTGTTCTGCCTACCGGTGACCACATAGGTACATTTGCTGCGGCAGGTTATAGAGAAGAAGGAGGAGTATAACCAGGTACTATGTTTGGCGTTCGTAGACTATGACAAAGCCTTTGATTCGATCGAGACCTGCGCGGTGTTTCAGCCTCTCCAGAGGTGCTACATTGATTATCGATAGCTTTGAAGTGATTTTATGGAAACGCCCACGATGATATACGGAACGCAAACGAGGTCGCCAACTATGGGCCTTATAAGAAATCTCATGGTCCCTTAGCATAGCCCGCTGGGAGTTTCCCTGCGAGATCGAATCAGAAATGAGGAGATGCGTAGGATAACCAGTCATCGATATAGCCCATATGGTTGCGAAACTAGTGGCAGTGGGCAGTTAAAAATATCTGGATAAAAAGTACCCACAGTGTATCCTTTCTGTATCCGTTACCTAATATGTGTGCAAAATTTCTTGTAGATCGCTTGAGTAGACACGCCCTAGCGAGAAAGCCTAACAAACTCACATAGAGTTTATGATATTAGTAGTTGTTTATTGCAACGGGGCATCGGTATTTTTTAGTTCATAACTAGAACTCATCAACACTGCTGTGTCGCTTTACATCTATAAGAGTATTGTTAAACTTCCAACAACCGTACAAATAATCATGTAACAAAATTATTAGAAAAACAATTTCAATATGGAGACTTCATTCTAAAGCGATATACACAACAACCATTAGTCGTATCACCGTCCTTCGACAAACTCCGTAATGCCTAGTACCTATCGGAATACTTGGTCTCGAATTGATTCCCAATTCTGCGGTCATTTGGAAGGCAAAGGCAAATTAGTTTCGTAGAAACTAAGGATCAGAAACAGAGAACGACAATACTTAAAGCCGGCCCAAATTCTCACGCTCTGCAAACCTAGCGAGAATTGACGGGGAACCAGTTTCTCGTCAGTCAGTCGGGGCTGTGTGAACGGCCAGATCACTTGGCGTTGCGAAGTCGCTTCATTGTGTCTTGCACCGTATTTATCACGGAGAGGTTTCCGAAGAACTGTTTGAACTTTTTCCACCTTCGCACGACACGTCACAAACTAGGATGCCATCTCCACATTGTGGATTTCTAACGTTCTTATTACAGCGCTGTTGTGCGGTATTTCCAAGACGGTACGACTTGGTTAGCTCCAAGAAAAAGACTTACACTTTTCTAAAAGGCATCGTTCCTCTTGTGTAACAGGATAATGTGGGCGGCGGTGTTCATTTTACATCAAATGATCCGTACAGTCTGTCTGTACTCTTCCAAAAAACAGCACTTATGCTTCAGCATAAAGTGATATTGCCATGCACATACATCCGAAAGTGAGAATCAATCCTATAACCTATAGAAATAAAAAAGCAGTAACACATGGTGAACCAGCTTGGGCTTTGTTCTGAGAATGATAGTTTGAACTTACTATTCAACCGAATGAATGAAATTCAGAATGTGGTGATAAAAATTAACATTTCTAACATCATTTCTATTTTTGTGAAATTCTTTATCACGTAATAATATGCCACTGCTCTTATTCTTTCAATCTTCATTTAAAGCAAGTACCTTATTACTTTTCGCCTTCGATAAAGGCTTAGAGGGCACTTGCCCAAAGCCAACCTCAGGTGGTGTTTAGTGCATAGGCAGATATTTTATTAATACCCTGTCGACCCTGTAAGGATACAAGTTCAAGTTTATGAAAATATTGTATTGTCATAATTGTATATCATAATATGTATAACGGAACGGAAACGTATATCAAATAACAAGACAAAATACTATCAAACGATTTATTATAAAAAATAATACATATAGTATGTACAATTAACAATATACTCTTCCTATCAATAATATTCTGGACATATAAGAGGCTTGCACGTAACAATCATTCTTACATACTTACATACAAATAAAGAACTACTTTTTCCTTTACTGGACCTGTGAAAATGTATTGGAACTCAAGAATCCAGTCTATGGTGAAACCTTGTAACTCATCAAATTTCATGATTATAGACCAATGTGGACTGGACCCAGTTTTGTCTTTTTATTTACCCATGACGCATCTCTCTAAAGTCCTCACTATATGGGGCATTTTCTTGAAAAGGGACCTAATAGACCTATACTTGTAGATAGAGCCTCTTGATGCTAGACAACCAATGAAAACAGACAGCTTTATTACTTTAGTGTGCGTCACAAGCCACGTCATACACTCATGATTTGTATGTCAAATTGTGTTAGTGTACGTTCTTTGTTTGAAATAGAGGTTAACAGTCAACCTCAATTTTTTTTCGATAGTTTCACAGCTGTCACAGTCTTTCTAGACGTATAAATGATCTATGGTATATACCATTATTCTTAATTTTAACCCTATTATAAATTTATGCATACGTTTCACAATGATTAGGTAGTTACATAGACGAAATACCCATGTGTTCCATTATAACTCTTCAACATCTGTTCCATCATATAGCTTACACGATACCTTCTTTCTCATTCGGGGTAAGAAAGTAAAACACAGCAATGGTCTTATAAATATTGCTACTAAATATAGAGAACTTACTACTAAACTTATTCTGACTAAAGTTTCATTGTGTCGCACGCTGTCACGATCATCGATAGATGATATCGAATAGAATCCATAAACATAGAAAATAGAACGAGGTGCACACAACACAAAGTAGCTTACTATTAAATATAACGACAATTTTAACGCTTGCTTAGATTCTACGTGCTCTATCAAAGCGGGTCTATAAGATTTAAACTTGCGAAATAATATTATCCCAGTAGCAGACATCAGCAAAGTCGGTAAGTAAAAATTGAACAGAGCAAGCATTGAATATAATATATCCACTCTATGATCTGTATCGACTAATGTGCAGACTATAGTGTTGTGGTCTAGACGCAATGTGGTCGATAAAGTAAACTCGGGAATACTGAGGGACGCGCTGAGAATCCATACGAAAACGGAAGGCGGTACGACGGAGACTGTGTCTACAGTTCGATAATCTACGAGCACTGTACGAGGTTGTGATGAGGCTTCATGTTCCACCAGGCTATGTGATGATCTAGTTTCCTCTTCGTCGCTGCTGATGCGTTTTAATCTTTGGGCAGTGACTTTTTCTTGTAGGTTTATGGTTGCCAGCGTATGCAATGCTATTGTAGCGACAAGATACAGCGACGCAGTTGAAGAAAGTACGCTTGTACCTCTAAACGCTATGCAACTGGCTCTTCCAAAAGTCCATGTTCTATTGTTATATGACCACAGCTCGAAGGCAATTGATACGCACAATAGTAGAGAATCTATTACAGTCAGCTGGGCGATTATGGAATATATTCCTGGAACAAAATATTCATTTTCAAACAATTATTTAAATACAGAGATTATTTTGTTATATTTTATAGAAAATCTCACTAAAATTGAATTAAAAATAGTGTTAAAAAAATGATGTATCCATATTTATAAAAATTTTATGAACAGATATGAGTAGAAGGGTTATTTTGATAATATCCTGAAAAGCACCCCACGCTTTTTTTACAATAAAATCATTTTTAATTCAAATTTTGTAAGATTTATTTTCTATAGTTTAATGGGATTTTGTAATAAAGTGTATTTTTTTAGTTTTTTTAAACAATTTTTTTGTTATATTGAATTGTCATCGGTCCTTAATAAGTATGCCAAATTTCGAGTTAGTCCGACGTTTTGGAGGGGGTCAAAATCATGTATAAAGATTCTGTTACATACTAACTAACATACGTATGAAGCGAATAAAAGTGTATTAAAAAGAAATTATTAACGGCATACTTTTAGCTTCATCATAATTTTTATCGTAATATAAAATACAAATTATACATTTCATACAAATTCACCTAACCGATTTGTATAAATACGAGTACGTTAGAAAGCATTCTTATTTTGAATACTTTTTACCCGACAGCATGACACAAAGGAGGATAATGTGAACATACAATATAAAATTAAAGACTGTACATACAATACAAAGACTTATTAATTTTAAGTCTGTTATGTTATGTACTATGTTTGCCGATTTTGGCGATTCTTACATCAATTGAATTGTCTAATAGGTACTTTATTATGATAAAGTACCTATTAGACAATTCAGATTTATGATCGGTTCCATATGTTTAAGTCACTCTTAATAGTGTGTGACTATAATTTAATAATAGTTCAGTACTTCCCTTGCCCCAGTTACAGATAGACACCTTGAACTAAGAAACAGTTCAATAGGGTCTTTGGAGTGCCAAACCGAATTCCGAAAAAAGCAAAACTTATAATTTAAAAAAAAAAACACAACTACACACTTAAAACAGATATACTTACATCCAATTCATTGAACGCATAACCTAGTTATTTAGATACCTAGTGTCAATCTTATATATAAAGTCCTCGTGTCCCGGTGTTTGTTAGCAAACCCTTCCGAAACGGCTAAACCAATTTGTTTAAAAGTTTGTGTGTATATCGGGTAGGTCTAAGAATCGGCCAACATCTATTTTTAATATAAAGGTCACCCTACCCCAAAATTTTTAATTTTTTTGTAACAATTTTTTATATTTTTATTTTATTATGATTCAGCATTGAAAAATACATACAAATTTAAATTTTGGCCCTTCTACGATCTACAACTATTTTTGTATCACGATTTTTATATTATTCTGTTCCATCCACCAAACCGATATAGGGTTGCAAGATGGCAATCGAATACAATAAGTCTGTGAGTCGGTTGCATGTACTACTTCTTAACAATTATTACAATTAAGGGCTGTTGTCTTGTAAATTTTTTGAAGTGAAATCTTTTTAGCCGCTGTGGGCTCTTTTTGGTATAAGAAACTCTTATGGGTTCGCGTCACCGACATACTCACGAGTGGCGCACGCTATAAATAAATAATTAAAAAAATAAATAGATATCGTTACACACTTTTTGGATGGGTGAAAAATCGTGAGTTCGCGCCACCGAAATGTTTATAGCAGTATATCTGTAGCAATACAGCTGACGTATTTTGTAATATCTCGTGAAATTGAATGGATTCAGTGAAAAGTTGAATGTGAATATACTGTGTATGGTTGATATAGTTTTTCCTTTATTAAAAATAAGTTTAAAAAATAATTTGAAATTAATAATTTTATAAAATATAATGAAATTTCAAATTTTAATACTAAAACTTCAAAGTTTTCACTTCTATCGGTAGTTTCTACAAGTGTCATTTTTTATCATGTTCTGAAACACACCTTCAATAATAATAAGTTCTATTACTAAGATTTTTCGAACTTTTTTACACACACAAGGAGCCACACGAGAAGTTAAAGGGGTTATTAAGTAAAATGACAGTAAAGTTTGGTTAAGTGCGAGATGATCTCATGACTTCGAGAGTCTTGAAATTACATCGATAAAATATCCTGTCTAACTAATCTGTGTGTGTCAAATTTCATTGAGATCCATTCAGCCGTTTGGGCTTGATTGAGTAACAAACATCTAAAACATACAAAACTTAACAACAAATAATTATGTAGAGCTAATAAAAAATTAAGGCTCTTTTATTATTAGATACTATGAACTGTATCTCATTATCGCCCGCATTGCAAAGGCATATCATTTTCAGGTATTCAAGTAAACTGCTGTAACTGTCTGTACATAACGGTGTATAAAAACAACCGAGAATAAAGACAACATAACGAATATATTTGAATAATGATAACAGTAACTCATTAAGTTCCCAAATAATGTTATAGCGAAAGGATATATTTAAGTCAACAATCATTATGAGTGCCGAAGTGAGCTATCCTGGCGCCCTAATAGGCGAGTCACTGGAACAACCGACAACGCCCTATTATGACAGCTTGTAAGGAAATAAAACAATAATATTTTATACAGTTAACTAACATAACAGCAAACTTACTCAGTCATTTTAATTAAAAAATTAGCAATTTTAAAAAATACCAGCAAACTTTTAGTTGGGCACATTTTAGGCATTATATTTTTAATTTAACTTTTTTTTTGGTGAGCGTAATAGTGAGATAAGTCTTTGTTAAGCGACGGTTTGATTAGTTTAAATTTAGATAAACAATCCTTATTAATGGCCATAGACACAGGAAGAGTAGGTAAGGAACCTTTGAAAAACTAATTTATGAAGATGGTATCGTGAACTACATTGTTGTGTTTATTCTAACGGAACTAAGGAATAGCCCGGTTATCCTCAGTTTTCCTGGACTCCTCATCCAATAACCCTAAGACCATACCTAATATTGTATTAGCTTATAAGTTTAATCCCCCAACTTTTAGAAATAAGTTTTTTGATACCTACATAATATAAGGTCTAAATTATTAATTGATTTATTAATTAGATAGTAAGCTTTATATAAATTTTTGATAGTAAATAAAGAAACTTTTAATTTGAAAACAAAAAATTTAACGGAACTCTCAGTGCGCGAGTCAGATCGCTACTTGTCTTTTTAAGATTTTGACTTTTTAATTAAATATAAACCGAGAGTGCGTCCCATGTTAAACAAAGGAAGAATGTAAATCATTTAAAATTACCGTTAGTTGCTCTCCTTAGCACTGCAGCAAAGAGCACGCAATTGGCGAAGAATCCAGCGCCGGCGATACACGCAATAAATACCGCAAGGACGAGAGGCGGCAACACTGGCTCGGTGGCGGGAATCGCCGGATCCAACTCAGCTGTCATGGCGTCGCGACTCGCGTGCGTCCTCGTTGCCCCGTCGCGTCGCTCGACCGCCGTCGGGAACGCACTGGGATCAATGACTGACCGCGTATGTTTGCGTTACTCGTCTTCCCTCGACGTTTTTTTGCCACAATATGAGTCACCAATGAACATGTGCTCATAACATTGGAATAATACAATTTTATTGTCCTGGTTGCTTACACTTGTTGAACGGCAGACGACTTACACAAAATTAATCCAATAACTAGCTTGATGTTTCAAATTTATTGCAAAAATAAGTCCTGAGCAGGTATTGTTATAATTTCGTATGCTGCCTGCGCGCTGTTCCGGATGTTGCGAACTGTAAGCGACTCTTGGCCGGAACATCCGTTCCGTAGAATTGGATTCTAGAAAATATTTAAAATGCAGATATATCTATAGGTGAAAGAAGAATATTGAAAAATAAATAATAAGAAATAATGGAGTTTCTGGCCAAATGGCTTGAAACTCATTGGCCACACTTTAAAATCAATATTGACAGTTTTATCATTCTACAAATTATTTTAATCAGGTACAACCAATGTGAAGCGATGCAACAAAAATACTCAAACGTCACGACTTACACGAGTAATTAAAAAAAAGGTAGTTTATCATCATTTCGAAAATATGTTTTAAGCATCCAGCCAGCACATGCAGCGCTTGTTCAATAGGATGTCCATGAACATGACGAGCGTGGACCAACCATCACATCCTCGACCATATTCTATTGTCATTATTTTGGAAAGTCATTATTTTATTTTATTAAGGAAGCTAACAGCCACAATCACAATACAGTTAACAGATGTGAATTAACATTAGGCCAATTAAAAGTTACCACATATGAAAAAAAAGTATGTGTGTATTTATGTATGCACGCAAGAAGTATTACTTCATTGGCGTAACAAAGCAAAAATCCTTAAAATTATTTATTCCTCCTGCTATTCTACGTTTGTAGAAAAAACAATATTGTTAGATGGCTTTAACAATTAATTATTAAATAACGAATAGGGCTGTATGGGCTTGAACCCTTTGTCTGTCCTAATAATGGACGAAGAAATCACAAAAAAAAAACCAATGTCGCAAACGTTAGAATATCTTAGGAACCAACTTCACCCTGTTACTTTTGTGTTACAGTGATGCACGCGCATCTTAAAATTTCACTCTTATAATTTTTTCATAAAGCGCCTAAAGAAGTATAACTTAATAAAATATTTCTAACTATGTAAAAGTATATCTTATCTAAGTTTTACAATAATTAAGTTTAATCTAGCGGTAACCACGGACGAGTAAAATAAGAAGGCCTCCGTGTCACCTTAAATAACATTGAGGCATCAAAACAAGCCGGTAAACGTGTAAATAGCCCCACGTATACACTTACACTAATACAAGCCGATCGGCCGCCATTATGAGATTTGCCATCGTCTGTGACAGATCAGTTTGCGACGCAATAAAATATTTTAAAAATACCGTCGTGCGTTGTGGAAAAGTGTAAAAACAATACTATAAAAGTATTTGTAGATATATGATTATTTTAGGGAGAAAAAATTGTGTATCTGGTATACCCCGTAACCGCACACACACTAGCATAAAGGTGCTTCACTTGCTAATATCACGGCACGGAGTCGTTCTTTTTTTACTAGTCCGTGGCGGTAACATATTATATCTAATAATTACTAAGTGCACACCTAGTACTCTTTATGTTACCAGCAAATAATAAATCAATTATAATGTTGTCACTATTGTACAAAATATTGAGCTTAAGAGCTTTTAAATAAAAAACTATTTTATCGATACTGCGTTTGGTGGTAAGGGATATGAATCAGAGGCGGTTTTCACACGTGCGGAGTAGAGCTCTAAGCTCTACGGTGAATTAAATTCAACAATTGAGGGTTAGGTTATTGAACAATTATAATTATTATTATCATTACAAGGGCCATGTTACCGTTCAGTCATTTATTGTTATTAAAAAGAACACAGGAACCTTAGATTAAGGATTGGTCTCCGCTGCGCTCCTACTACTAGATACCGCAGGGGTAGTCGCAAAGTGCAGCAACGTCAACAATGTGTGACGTTGACGTGCCACATGTTATGTTTGCTGTGCTAATAATAGAAACTAAAATGCCTGGTTGGGTAGTAAAACTTTGTAAAAATATACTACATGAAATAAGAAAGACACTGGGATCACATAATATGTGATATATATGATATTATCATCAGTAAGTATTTTATATTTTAGTAGCTGACCCAGAAAACGTTGTATTGCCGATATTAAAATCGCGATACAAAAGTAACTGTTGATCGTAGATGGGTGAAAATTTGAAGTTCTATGTGTTTTTTAATGCTGACTCATAATCAAATAAATTGAAAAAAAAAAAATGGCGTGGACCACCCTTAACATTTAGGGGGATGAAAAATAGATGTTGTCCGATTGTCAGACCTACCCAATATGCACTCAAAATTTCATGTGGATCGGTCAAGCCGTTTCGAAGGAGTTTCATACACAAGTATCTAATGGTTGCCGTAATAAAAAAAAAACTATTGTTCTTAGGTAGTGCGCTATCTAGTTGGAGCAGCGGAGACCAATTCCTTAAACTTAATCCAAGACTGGAACATTAACAATCCTAAATATATTGCATGAAATCTAAAATTTAATCAATAGGTAATTATTTCTCCAATTAGACGATATAACTGCACCTGTTTTGTGACGAGGTAATGAAGCCACAAAAATGTGTATGGGGTTGCGAACCCCATTCATTATTCAGGTGTCCCAAAGTTATGGGACATGAAGGGAAAGTACCTTAAATATCGTAGATAGGGTATTTACTGAAAGAAGACTTTATGTTATTTTTAAAAGTTACTACTTAATTTTACATTTAAGTCGGTTCGATTCCCAGACGAGGCAAGTTATTTTTAGAAAATCTTTGAATGCAGAATTACTATTTTTTTAAAATAACATAAAGTCTTCTTTCAGTAAAATACCCTATCTACGATATTTAAGGTACTTTCCCTTCATATCCCATAACTTTGGGACATCCTGTATAAATTGATGCAACATATCCCCAACAAACAGAAATATAATATCAAGTTCAAATATCTGATGTCATCTAGTGCTTCAACTCTGGACTGTATGAAATCGTTATGATTATTCGTCTATCATCACGTAGTTCGTTTTGTCTGAGTTTGGCAAATTGCCACGTGTGGCACACCCGAGCTTATTTAGCGATTCTGTACTATTATATATTCTAAATACAATTTTAAGCGCTTACTAGCTAGTTTCAAATATATATATATATATATATATATATATATATATATATATATATATATATATATATATATATATATATATTGAAACTAGCTATATTTATAAACTAGAAACTAGCTTTATTTATTTATTTATTTATTTAAGATGTACCAACAATAACTCAACTTAACATTAACAATTGATTTGCACTTACATACTAATTCTAGGTTGGTTATTCTAATTAGGTACATTCAGCATTTTAATTATGAAAAGATTAAGTAACTTAGTAATAAATCTTAAATCTAGAAACTATAAAATGTAATTAATTATAAAGTGGTAAGTGTGGAATTACAAAAAATAAAAGTAAGAATAATAAGTCATTAACAATCTAATACAATATATTATTGATTATTGGTCGTTATTTTTTCTAAAACTTTATTTCTAAATGACTTAAACGTGTCGTGAAAAATGTCAACGTCATGATCGTTGATATCATTGAATGTTGTAGATATTCTATTATAAGGACCGTATTGTTTCACATTCGTTCTAGAGTAATTATTTGAAAATATTTTATTAATCGGTTGTCTTGGTAATCTTGGAATGGAGAAATTTAAGTTAGATATTATGTTAGGTTCTATGGATCCGTGTATAATTTTAAAAAGGTCCAGAATAGTTGTTTAAAAGTATCAGGAAAAGAAAGCATTCCTGAAAAGGGGTTCACTAAGGGGTGGATATATAAATTGGTTTTAATGGTATTAATATTGATTTACAAGCTACTAAAATAATCTATGACACGTTAAATAACTTTAATTAATGGTTCTACTTGTGAGTACGCGGATCTCTACTATTAATTGATTATATCGGTTAAAATGATTACTCGGACCGGTCCTGGAGGTCTACTCGCAAAATCGACAACGATACATTCGGAACGATACGATAATACTCCGAATATATCGCAACTATCCTACTCTAACAAATGTTCGAATTCCTTATCGTTTATCGTTACCATAGACTAATATTTTGATTTTTTTACGATGTTAGTGTGAATGAAATATGTTCAAACCTAAACATTATCTGTGCTATGTCGCTGTTAAGTGTCAAAAGTCAAAACATAGTTTAGGCGCTAAGGACCATGCCAGACTCTGCACCACCAATTTGGTATCATTTACACATAATGTAAATGTTACAAAAATATGTAATGAATATGATATGACCATTTAAATTTGAATAAATAATACAAAACTTGCGGATAATAAAATGTAAAACAAAAGTAACTCAACCCTTCTCGTCGACTTCCTATTTCTCAGGCGGCCATTTGCATTATTTCTACGCATAAACGATCAACAAAATGACTTAAATGACTTAGTAGTAACAAAATCCTGTCGAATAGTAAATCACATATAATTATGTCAATAATATTTATTAAGTATGTATATTGTATGGCAAATATATCTATACAACTTGAAACGATAATAGCATCGACAGCCTAGAAGGTGTCGTTTAGATTATCGTAAAAGTGACGTTTGATTATTAGTGAAATTCGAATATTCGTCTCTGACATTTTCAACTAAGAGTAAGGTTACGACCGATAATATCGAATAATGTTTCGTTCGTTCAATCATCGTTTCGACATTGATTACGATGTAACTAAGAGTAGGATTCGACACGATTAATGCGACGATTTATCGAATATCGGTTTTAGGAGTAGGCCCCCTGTAATGGTTATAGACGAATGGTTAATGTAACTAGGACCAGCCCGATCAATGGTAACACGCGTACTGCCTTACTGAAGGCACGTGGTTATAAGAAATTATTTTTATCTACTAAACAATATTTGTAATATAATGCTGTTCGATGTATTTACTTCGAGCAATTTCCATCTCAAACATAGGCCAGAATTCATTTGATTTAAAAATACCTTTTAAAAACATGATTGAAATAATAATAATTATCTTCAGTATCGTTTACCTCTTAGATGGAATAACTTTTTTATGACAATAAGGGACGAGACGCGCAGGACAGTCAACTGGTGGTAATTGATAAGCCCTGCCCATTACAATGCAGTGCCGCTCATCACCTTCAGACATAAGAAGTGAAGTCTCATTTTCCCAATAATTTCACTAGCTATGTCGCCCTTCAGATGGAAACACAAAAATGCTTACACATTACTGCTTCACAGCAGAAAAAGGCACCATTGTAGTACCCATAATCTAGCCGGCATCCTGTGCAAAGAAGCCTCCCACTGGTATATGCCCAAGGTCGCCTCTTACGACACCCTGGGACTTCCCTTTTCTTTTAATGCCCCGGTATATATATCGACGAAAGTCATGTTTTTAAAATAATCTGCAAGCCAAGTTCCATAATTCTTTTTTTGTTTTTAAGTCACTTTAATAAAAAAAAACACAAAAAAATAATGTAATAATATCGTTTTTCCTCTCACCTTTTTAAATTTGGACCCATAATTATTGTTAGTTTGTTTTAAAGAACTTCCACAGCTCGATTGCCTTTATTTTTGCAAAGTTGTTAAGTATTAAAGTAGTAAAAGGGTATTAGTAGTTGGTAGTTGAGAAATAACATAACACGAAAGCGAGTTGTAGTATTTTCTTTAATTAACGTGATTGTTTTTGTTACAAATTTAAATTAATTAATTAATCCCACTAGGTGCAATCATCATATGATGAATATGGATGTTTATATGTATTTATGTATGTTTAAGTAAGTATATTGTATTAAATATATCGTTGTCTTGTACCCATAGTACAGGCTATGCCTAGTTTGGTGCAAGGTAATTTGTGTAAAAGTGTGTCAATATTATTATTATAAATAAAAAACCTTCCCCTGAAAACGTGACCTGGAATGGTCATGAAACGTCGGGTAAACTAAAATAGTAATAATAATGTAACTTTTACCAAAAATCTAATGTAAAAACACAGTTACAATTTTAAACACAAATTTAACACGCGTTTTAATCCTTTAAATAGTGTTTAATATAAGCGATTTACTATAAGAGAGGAAATCGGACCTGCACAAAAAGACTATAATAATAATAAATCTTTATTTGTTGGAAAAACAAACAAAATTTTCATTAAAATTACCCTCGAACCGCAAACTAGGATAGCCCGTGATGTGTGGGTCAGTCTCTTCCCAGTTGTGCAATGTAAAATGTCAAAGAAAACGACCATCAACATATTTTAAGGTGACTGACTAACAATGGTGGTTATGCAACTAATGATGACAACAATTACTATTTTATATATAATTCTGGGTGTGTTTTGTGTGCGTCAGTGTGTGTGTGTGTGTTTTTTTTTCTGAGGGGAAAATTACTTTTACGCATAGGATCGTGGTCGTATTGAACTCGTATGTCGGGCTCGGTTCCAAGACCAATACCGACTAAATACCGTCTCTTCTTCTATCTCCCTAGTCCCCATGGACTCGCCGCATTTTTTATGGCATGGGGGGAGAATCTAGCTTTTGATATCTCCAACTAAATAAACTACAGTTTTACTGCAGTGGCTTTTCTTGCCCTCTCTAACCTACACAAATCATTGTGTGTGTGTGTGTGTTTGTGGGTGTTTGTTGTGTGAATATGTGTTTAGCTTTTTATTTATCAATATAAGTAGACATTAAGGAATAAGATTCTCAGTAGCCTCGTTTTTAGTTTGTTTAACATGTTCTTGAGTGTATAACTAAGTTCATATTATATTAGAAAAACATCATAGCCTCATTTTCGTATAGACTCATCAGAGTAAAAGCTAGTTGTCATGCATATCTATTGTCTTAATGATAATATCTTTCGATATTGTTCGCCTTCGTCGCGGCATCCTGCGACAGTCGGAAGTCAGAGAATGTGCAATCTTGTTTAACTTAGATAATTTATACGTCTAGATAGAGCCTTTTGGTTCTAGACAACCGATGAAAACAGGCTTGGTTTATATTCAACTTTTCAATTAATAAAATATGATTCAAAATCACTTATTGAATGTCAAAAACCACCCATTCAAAATAGAATGCCTCAGACCTAAGAAGAAATGCGCAACAAACTCATCTGGCTTTTTTTTCCATAAAAATATGGATTACAATGTAATATGATACAATAAATAATTATAATTAAAGAGGCAGAGGGTGATCACCTCATTCCCAGTCTGTGGTATCCTTTCCCACACAAACTTTTAAATTTCGTAACACATTTGTTTTTTACATTTTCTGGGATTATATTGTAGAAGCATATACATCGCCCAATAAAAGACTTATTAACTCGACTTAACCGAGTAGTAGGCAAAACAACAAGTTTATGCCTCTTCCTTTGTTAACATTATGGTTATGACCACGTTATGACAGTTGCTAGCAAATTCGTTAATGTGCTTATGTACATATATAACATTATCAAGAACTATTAAATTTCTTTTAATGATTCTTGATGATTCTGTTAAAATCAGCTCAGCTCATTCACTCACACAATCATCATCACCCACAAAATAATGTGCTCTAGTGCATCTAGATTATAGCACTTAATAAAATAGCTAAAATTGTATTGCTGTCGACATGACGTTTGTTGATGGTGCAGCGTTTAAGTAGGTATACTTAGAAATCTCTCTATATTATCGTGCGGAGTATTAAAGATTGACACACAAACCTAGTTTTAATACTTACTATCTCCCTAGTCCCCATGGACTCGCCGCATTTTTTATGGCATGGGGGGAGAATCTAGCTTTTGATATCTCCAACTAAATAAACTACAGTTTTACTGCAGTGGCTTTTCTTGCCCTCTCTAACCTACACAAATCATTGTGTGTGTGTGTGTGTTTGTGGGTGTTTGTTGTGTGAATATGTGTTTAGCTTTTTATTTATCAATATAAGTAGACATTAAGGAATAAGATTCTCAGTAGCCTCGTTTTTAGTTTGTTTAACATGTTCTTGAGTGTATAACTAAGTTCATATTATATTAGAAAAACATCATAGCCTCATTTTCGTATAGACTCATCAGAGTAAAAGCTAGTTGTCATGCATATCTATTGTCTCAATGATAATATCTGTCGATATTGTTCGCCTTCGTCGCGGCATCCTGCGACAGTCGGAAGTCAGAGAATGTGCAATCTTGTTTAACTTAGATAATTTATACGTCTAGATAGAGCCTTTTGGTTCTAGACAACCGATGAAAACAGGCTTGGTTTATATTCAACTTTTCAATTAATAAAATATGATTCAAAATCACTTATTGAATGTCAAAAACCACCCATTCAAAATAGAATGCCTCAGACCTAAGAAGAAATGCGCAACAAACTCATCTGGCTTTTTTTTCCATAAAAATATGGATTACAATGTAATATGATACAATAAATAATTATAATTAAAGAGGCAGAGGGTGATCACCTCATTCCCAGTCTGTGGTATCCTTTCCCACACAAACTTTTAAATTTCGTAACACATTTGTTTTTTACATTTTCTGGGATTATATTGTAGAAGCATATACATCGCCCAATAAAAGACTTATTAACTCGACTTAACCGAGTAGTAGGCAAAACAACAAGTTTATGCCTCTTCCTGGTGTTAACATTATGGTTATGACCACGTTATGACAGTTGCTAGCAAATTCGTTAATGTGCTTATGTACATATATAACATTATCAAGAACTATTAAATTTCTTTTAATGATTCTTGATGATTCTGTTAAAAATCAGCTCAGCTCATTCACTCACACAATCATCATCACCCACAAAATAATGTGCTCTAGTGCATCTAGATTATAGCACTTAATAAAATAGCTAAAATTGTATTGCTGTCGACATGACGTTTGTTGATGGTGCAGCGTTTAAGTAGGTATACTTAGAAATCTCTCTATATTATCGTGCGGAGTATTAAAGATTGACACACAAACCTAGTTTTAATACTTACCTAGGTATAAGTACTTGGAACTACTAACCTACAGCTTGTTTACCTAACCAACTTACGTATACTATAATAAAGTATTAAAATATAAAATACTTTTTACAGTAATCACATCTATAACGCGGTAACCTTATAATGCATTTTCATATTACGCGATGTCCGTCGCCTCTATAACACGGCCAGTGTTCAATATAACGCGGGAATTTCCCACATACATATTCTGTACTGTGAAATATATAATGCTTTGTTCAGTTCATAATTATAAGCTTTGCGTACCTTCGTACTTGTGTTATTGCAAAATTAAATTATTTTATTAAATTTGTGTATTTTTAATACACAAATTTAATAAAATAATAAAACTAGGCAAACAATTGGAAATACTTGTTACGAATTGTGATTATGTATTAGTATTATATATATATATATCCTTTAAAGTTAAAGTTATTATATATTTTATTTTATGAAATGCTCACATTATGTCGCTATTTATTTCCGGTATGTGTGGATTGATGCATCTACTATACTCAATAACTCTTGTGTTTATAAGTATTAATTTACTTTTTTTTCTTTTTTTGACTTACTCGTGTAAACCTTTCAGTTTTTGACATTTGAGTATTTTTGTTGCGTCATTTTTCATACATTGTAATTGAAATGATTTGTAAAACAATAAAAATGTACATCTTAACTTAAAAGAGTGGCAATGAGTTTCTTGCTACTTCTTCTCATTAGCTCAACCCTTTACGAAGTAGCGGTAAATTCAATAAGAAACAATATTTTTATTTTTTTTGACATTCATAAGTGTCATTTCCCTGACCTACATGAATAAAGTGTTTTTGAGTTTGAATTTGAATATTACGAATTATAAGATCCAAAGTACGCGTTATACGGGAATAGGAGACGTATAACTCGTTTTCCGTCTACCGGGTTATAGGGCGGCTTCACTTAATTTTAAAGACAGTTCACAGCGATTGAATGAATGAAGCCTTTATTGCAAGAAAACTAAATAAGTTACATTCTTAACTTATGGCAAAAACTCACCTTGTCGAATGTGCCGCAAAAAACTGTAGATCTGTTGAGATACTGTTACGAAAACCAAACAAATTATGTGAAATGGGGCGACGCCATCTCTAATGACTTTAGATTTGAGTGCGGCGTGTGTCAAGGAGGGCTAACCTCTCCGGACCTCTTTAGCCTTTATGTCAATGATCTGATTGTGGAACTTAGAAATGCCGGAGTTGGCTGTCACATAGGAAAAACGTGCATGAATAATTTTAGCTACGCTGACGATATGGTGCTTCTGATTGGGGGAATCAGAGGCCTCAGGAAACTGTTGGCTATCTGTGAAAAATATGCAGGGCAGCGTGGCCTCAAATATAATGTTAAAAAAACACAAACAGAATTCCGATGGTCTTTTTTGACGGTGTATCCATAGATAGAGTGGACCGTTTCAGGTACTTGGGGCATATTCTTACTGAGAATTTGTGTGATAATGAAGATATAGAACGCGAGATAGGGCTCTGGCTGTTCGCTGCAATATGCTCGCACGCCGGTTTGCACGGTGCAGTCCTGAGACGAAGCTGACACTGTATAGAGCATATTCTCTACGTGTCAGCTTTGGGTCAACTGCACTAAAAGTGCAGTGCACGAAGCAGCATCAGAGTGCAGTATAATAATGTATAATGCATTCTGATGAGACTGCCCAAATAGTGCAGTGCGTCAGGCATGTTTGCCGACGCCAGAGTCCCCGATTATTTCGCAGTGATAAGATCACGAATTGCTGCTTTTTGGCCTTGCATTCGCGAATCCAAAAACTGAATTCTCAGTGTATGCTCTAAGCACCCAGAGAATCCTATACTCCAATACTGGCTTTCGGTGCAACGTAACAGTACCCGGAAATAGTTATATACATTACTCTTAGCTATAATATTAGCTATAAGTACATTACTCTTTGTACGAGTACGAACCCCCCTTTTGGGGTAATTTTAGTTTTAAGTTATTTTATTATTTGGTGGAACTCTGGGGCTCGGCAGCTAAAACCAATATAAATATAGTGCAAAGAGCCCAAAATAAATTGATAAAGGTACTTATTAAATGGAGAGGTGGTAAAACCAGTGGAATCTGCTATATTTCTTGGCCTTACTCTTGATTCCAAATTGCAGTGGGGCCCCCATATTGAAGGATTGGCGAATAGGCTTAGTTCTGCAGCATATGCGGTTAAGAAAATCAGACGGTTAACTGACATAGATACGGCGAGATTAGTATACTTTAGTTATTTTCATAGTATTATGTCGTATGGTATATTGTTATGGGGCAGTGCGGCCGATATAAATACTATCTTTGTGCTGCAGAAGAGGGTTATTCGCGCGATTTATAACCTAGGTCCTAAAGAATCATTAAGAGAAAAATTTAAAGAAATAAACATTTTGACTGTTGCTTCTCAATACATTTTTGATAATGTTTTGTATGTTCATAAGCACATTGAAGAATTTTCTAGAAACTGTGACATTCATAATGTTAACACGAGGAACAAACATAAACTTGTTATGCCTACTACTCGGTTGGGTCGAGTTAGTAAGTCTTTTGTTGGGCGATGCTTTTATCCTATCCTATGATCCCAGAAAATGTACAAAACAAATGTGTTACGAAATTTAAAAGAATTGTTAAAAAACGTTTGTGTGGGAAAGGTTATTATAGCATAAACGATTTTCTTAATGACACCACGGACTGGGATTAAAGCGAACACCCTCAGGCTCTTTAATTATTAATGTTTATTGTACAATATTACATTGTAATCCATATTTTATAGAAAAAAAAAAGCCCGCTGAGTTTCTTGCGCCCATTCTTCTCAGGTCTGAGGCAGTCTCTTTTGAATGGGTGGTAGATTTTGACGTTCAATAAGTGATTATAAATCCTATTTTGAATAAAAATATTTGAATTTGAATTTGAACTATTTAATAATAATTATTTAACGTCAACTGAAAAACTTTACAAAAAAATAAAATTACTAAATGTTACTCAAACATATATTTATACATACACAAATAAGCTTCACTAAAAAACTACAAGTTCAAAAAATTATTTTATGAAATGCAAATAATTCAATATGTCGAGCACCAAGAACTAATTACGGTAAGAAATATATTATGTACGAAGGCTATTCAACTATATAATAAGCTCCCCAGTGACATAAAAAATACACAATCTTTACAAACACATATAAAACTCCTAAAACATAACATATTGAACAATTATCAAAATAATAAATAATTAACTATTTTCCACTATATAAGATGTCAACCTACATATATTATTAATTAATATGTGTACAATACTATAATACTAATAACAACATTATAATATAACTATACTAATTACACACGCAACTATAAAAATAAATTAAAAACTTATGGAAATATACATATATATTTACTATACATATCTACTTTAAATGCTATCCCTACTCTTCTACATGACATAAAATACACGTATTTAGTGTTATACAAAAGAAAAAAATTAATATTAAATAAAACTATATCAAACGATACTTACCCCGACGTGCCATGACGTATCTAGTAGCTCTTAATCATGTGTTGATCATAATGTTTAGGCGGTTTTTTCATTTCTACTCACTTTGTTTTGTATAGACTCGCAGTACTACGAATAAGATACCTACTGTTTATATTGTTTTCATGTGTAAGTGAATATGTTCTGAGGGCCTACCATCAACTTTTAGTACCCAAACTGAATCACTAAAATTCGTACCATGAAGTGCCTTTCACTGAATGGCGTTTGGATCGCTTATGAAGAATGAGCAAAATAAAATTGCGTTTCGAAACCTAAAATGATATGATTTTAGCGGTTTTTTTGCGTATAAAATACTAAAAATACATTTTAAAATTGCGCAATTGCGTCAAATTATAAACCATTTTTATACTTAGCCCTTTTGTATACTTATTAAATAATAGTAATATAAATAAATATAGTTCTTTGAATTACAAATAAATGTTTGCTTATGTGTTTTTGTAAAAATAACGAGTTATAAACGCACCTCCATTGATGTTTGATTTGACAGGACCACAGAGTACATTTTTTTTAATTCGTTCTTGCGAACAGGCTATAGCCCGGGCCTCTGCCTCGTCTTTAGTACTTTCATTATTAGTATTTATTTTCAGTATTTTGTTTAAAAAAAGTCCAATAAAGTATTCTCATCTCATCTTTACACAATTAAATTTTTCTTTTCTATGATTTCACTATTTTTTAAAAGTTATTAACACCACGATTCACTTTCCTCTAAGGAAGTAGCAACTTTTTCGAATCGGTCACTTTGACAAATAAGCTATCCAGTTTAGGTTGAAATAACACCTCATGGTACGAATGAATGAATGAACTAAATCAGTTTGCGATTCAGTTGATAATCAGTTGATTTGACGTCAACCTAAAATAGATAGCTCTAATCACGTTGTGGTACGAAATAGCAAATCAGTTCATTTTAGGTTGTCAATTGAATCGCAATAAGAGTTCATGGTAGGCCCGCTGTTCTTAATGAGAATAAAGTTCTTTAACCATTACTAAGTACTGCCATGTACTTATAATAATTTTATTGTTACATCTTATTCTATTTTATTCAATTTATTGTAATGTGTTAGAAATACCTGAAATAAATGACATAAGTATTATTATTATACTACAACTTATACTATATGATTATAATTATATTTCACCTATTTCTTAAGTTATTCATAGCTATCTTGGCCTCCTCCAGATCATTGCACATTTTCCTGTCGTAACATGTTCTGCTCATTGTTGGTCCAGCAATCTCTTTGAAATCATCCTCCCATCGTATCGTTTGCCTCCTTCAGCTCTCTATTTCTTTTTCCATATTTTTTTTTATGGAATAGGAGGAAAAACGAGCGTACGGGTCACCTGTTGTTAAGTGATCACCGCCGCCCACAATCTCTTGCAACACCAGAGGAATCACAAGAGTATTTAAGGAAGGTGTACGCGCTGTTTTTGGAGGTACCCATGTCGTATCGTCCCGGAAACACCGCACAAGGAAGTAGTACGTTGAAAACCGCACTGTGGAGGACCACCACACATCCAGATTGTGAGGATGATATCCTAACTTGTGGCGTGTCGTGCGAAGGTAGAATTCGGCGGCAGGAATCAGGTTAAACAGCTCTTCGGAACACTCCCTATGATAAATGCGGTAATGTTTAACTGTTTTTTCCACACTTTACTGCGTTTGTCATTTTTAATTTATATTGCTCTCTTAATTTCAACATACCCAGCGATACAAAGGCACATTAAGTATTGGGAGTGGTTTAGGAAAGAGCCTCATCGGCGCCCCTCTAGCGGCCATATAACATTACTAGCTGCTGCCTGTGACGTCATACGCGTGAATGCAGGGCCGGATTTAGGGGGCTACAGCCCCGGGGCCTGCACAAAAGAGGGGCCCCCTCAATAGAGACTTAGGAAAAAAACCCATATTCAGACTAGTAAACTACTTTTCCTTTGATACTTTTTTTTTCCGCGATTTACCTTTAGCTACAAACACGATCTTATTAAATACTAGTGGACCCAACAGACGTTGTCCTGTACACACGTCTTAAATTTGAAAAATCGGTCCAGCCGTTAGGAGGAGTTCACTAACATACACATGAGCAGGAGAATTATATTATATGGACGGAATTGAGAATCTAGACCAATCTTAAATTCACTGAAACAAACAAAAAATTCATCAAAATCAGTCCAGCCGTTTAGGAGGAAGTTTAATTGTGAATCTAAACCATTCTCGAATCCACCTGAAGACACACACTAATCTCAAATTCACTGGAACACACAAAAATATCATCAAAATTGGTCCAGCCGTTTAGGAGGTAGTCCAATTGTGAATCTAAAGTATCCTCAAATCCCCTTGAACTCACACAAAAAATTTCATCAAAATCGGTCCAGCCGTCTAGGAGGAGTTCAGTGACATACACACGCACACAAGAAATATATATATAAAGATTTACAGAAATCATCGATCTAATGTATTATTTCTTAAAACTGAAAACACAATTTTATGAACGATGCGGGACTCGAAACCGCGACCTCTCGTTCAGTGCGAGCGCTCTTTCCAACTGAGCCAACCGTTCGAGTGACGTATCGTCATAAAATCCTGCATGGTGTGTTCATCTCTCAGGTTATAGCTTCATCTACAGAATCTACTTTACAGTTGATATCCTGCTCAACCCCAATATTTGGATATTAGGAAATTGACTTGAGATGTCGCTCCTGCAAATCTAAATATAAGATGATAAAACTGAAAACAAAATTTTAAATTTTTACGCATCGTTCATAATATTTTGTTTTCAATTTTATTTGTGTAATTAATCCGAGATTTTTAAAGTGATAACCGTGGAACAAAGTGAATTATTTCTTGTTTATTATTATGTACTGGAAAACTTGAGTGAAGAAAAATTGTCCATTTTTTATTTAAAACTAGCTGACCCGACAGACATTGTTCTGTATATAATAAATAAAATAATGTTTTTATATGAATTTGTCAATAATATATCATAACATCAAAAATTACTTCGTAAAATATGCACCCTGTTGTCGTAATGAAATTGTTTCACAGCCGAACTGTCAAACCGTGCGTCAATAAATTCTCTCATAGAAATTCTGTATGGACACATCAAAGGAAAAACAAATTTGTTGTTTTTATTTAATTTAGCAGCATTTTCATATTTATTCACCTTTTAAACCTTCTCTGGACTTCCACAAATAATTCAAGACCAAAATTAGCCAAATCGGTCCAGCCGTTCTCGAGTTTTAGCGAGACTAACGAAAAGCAATTCATTTTTATATATATAGATAAAGATAGATAATTTGGGGTCTAGAAGCCTCCACTCCTTTGTTGCCCCGAGGTCTATAGATCTCTTAATCCGGCATTGCAGGCTATAATACTATGTTTATATCTACTTTCATAATAGCCTTTACGTTGTCCATACATCTTGTTAATAAACATTGGATCTACAAATACAGCCTAAGTTGCTGCAGGTTACGGTAAAGGTATTCGTGAAAGTTTCATGAAAGTCTGTCCAAAAGTATCAGAGATAATCATATACAAAAAACAAACAGACAGACAGACAATTTTTTTTATTTGTAATTAATTTTACCTAAACTATTTTGTGCAAACATGGTTATTAGATATTAACAGAAACTTTACTAATAAAAATCGACTGATAAAATTATCCATTTTAATTGGAAAATAATTTGGGGCCATAGAGACTCCACTCCTTTGTTGCCCCGAAATCCGAAAGACTGACTCTACAGTTTTACTATAGTACTAGGCGACTCGACAGACGTCTTGTACACACGTCTTAAATTTAATAATTTTTTTTTTGAATAACCTGTAACAGTTTGGACGGCCTTGTTGAAATTTTTTATTAAAAGAAAAATTAATGAATATCAAATTTAATTTCAATATGAAATTATTAGATGTACAGTTACTACACTTGTACAATTCGACCAATCCATAGTCTGTGGGTATGTGAGTATATTATAAGGTCAGAATGTAGATTCAGGAAAAATTAAAAATATAAATTACATTTAAAAAAAGATGTGTTCAATCAATGAATTATACAAATAAACGAATTTCATATGGACTGAATTGTGAATCTAAGCCTTTCGAATTCACTGGAACTCACAAAAAAATGCATCAAAATCGGTCCAGCCGCTTAGGAGGAGCTCAGTGTTCACACAGTTGATTCAATAGGTAGTTTTTGATATAAGTACAACTCTATGGAATTGAAGAGTCGTAGATATAATTGTGTAAGATAGGTTTACACTTACACACTTTATGTTAATTAACTATTTTTTCTTTGTTTAAGAAATTCCCTTTATTTTCCCTACGCTCTATATACGTGCCCAGATTGCCTCAGGGATAATGCTCCTCTGCAGCGATAATTGAATTAATACAATAAAAAGTACATTGGTTCGACCAAGATATAGTTTAGCTAGATAATATTATAATGCAAAGCTATAATCTTGTTTTTGCTTTTTTAAAATTATGATTAGGATTTGGTACATTAAATTGTAAACATATTAATATTTGGTGTAATTTAACAAGTTCTGAAGTACTTTAATTTAGTTTATACGAGCACCAACCTACACGTAAGTTTGAGACACACAAGCACTTTATCACCCGCATTAGAAACTGTCTCATATTTACTTATAAATTACTAATTAATGTACAAACGATATGTCTGTCATAAGCGCGTTCTTGAAACAATATCCAAGACCTTGATATTGTAAATCGTAATACATTTGCAGAAGTAGCACAATTCACGGCAGTTCAATTGTTTTTATAAGTATATTCTGTTGACAACCGCCCGCGGGTATGTTTGATGGATGACTCGCGGAAATGCTCCTACGGGGACAAGCGTGGGCGTCGATTTGACAGCCAAAATCTGCGCTTTCCTTACACTTTCTCTCCGAGGTGAGAAAGGTATACCCACTCAGGGGGCACGCGATGTTTATTCGATCTTTCGGTAGCCGAAGACGCTAAAGTGTAGTACGCGTTCTAATCGCGTCTTTATTGGATGGATACGTCTTGTCTCACAGTGCATCGTTCGCGTCTCTGATATTCAAAGCACCTGCATGTTTTCCGTGCTTATAAAAGACTCGGGAAAACTACAAGACCGCTGTAAGGCTTCGACGGAGTGAAATGTTACATGGCAGCTATGGAGTTCCAAGTTAAAATAGTGACTTTAATATTAATTTTATCCCTGAAAGCCGGCACGCCTGCACGTTTTCCAGTAAGTAAGAAATTATTCAATCTATTTCTACTTATCTTTATCTAGATCGCAGCTTAAGGGTAGAAATGATAGATGGGTAAGGTTTGGCTTTGAATACCTTATATGTGTATTTTTTCTCTCGTTAGTACGGAAACACGATAGAAATTTAGTTTATATAATTCTTATATAGGTGGTAGGTATTTTTTGACGTTTGTAGATTAATTGATTTAAATTCGAATAATAATATTTGAACAAGCTTATTAGATCATTTTATCAATTAATTAATTGTACCTTATTAATGTTAATAAATTGTTTTTTCATTGGCTGTTAATGTTTAAGATTTTATCATAGCTTACACGCAATTCGGTTTGGCTCACTTAGTTTTTGAGTGGAGCAATAATGTCGCGTACTTTTTTTTATAGATATTCTGTTCTGCTAAATAATAAAAATAAATATAATAACCTATTTGTTATAATTTAAATTGAATATCATTTCAATATAATATTGGGATGAACCAATTGAATATTTAATACTTAGCTAAAGTTTATATAACGATTTTAGATCTTATCAACTTATCCTACATACCCTACGAATACAGTAAAAAAAAATTTTCAATACAATGAATTTTATTCCATTTAAACTAATATTGTGATACAATGATTTTTATTTGATAATAATATTATTGTAAATAAAATTCCTTGATATTAAAAAATACATAAGAAAAAATGTCGCAGGTTTGAAAAAGTGCTTAATAATCTTTTTTATTATTTACTTATTAATGTCTACTAAATATTTAACAATATCATTTAAATGTAGTTTCTTGACAAGTTGACTGGATATCTAGCAAAGCCATATCAGCTATATAATATCCTTATCAAACTTATATAATAAAATATTTGATTTAATGTATGTCCCTCTGTTATTACTGTAAGCGAGTGACATGTATTTTGTTAACAGTGGATGGCTCCATTGCACAGGATGCCGGCTAGATTATGGGTACCACAACGGCGCCTATTTCTGCCGTGAAGCAGTAATGTGTAAACATTACTGTATTTTGGTCTGAAGGGCGCTAGAGCTAGTGAAATTACTGGGCAAATGAGACTTAACATCTTATGTATATAGATGACGAGCGCAATTGTAGTGTGGCTGAGAATGTTTGGCTTTTTCAAGAATCCTGAGTGGCACTGCATTGTAATGGGCAGCGCGTATCAATTACCATCAGTCGAACGTCCTGCTCGTCTAGTCCCTTATTTTCATATAGTAAAATAAATAAATAATACAAGATATCGTAACAAAACCTCTATGATTTCACCCAAGGTATCAAATATCCTGTATCCTTTCATTTTTAGTAATAAATAACCTCCAAAGATTGATCCTTATCAGCAACAGAGTCTATTAAAAAAGAGTTTGGTAACAAACACCGCGACACGAGAATTTTATATATTAGATTATTATTTTACTCATAGGTTAGTATAAGTTATTAAATCGAAGCGAAGGAAATTCGGATCATTAGGTCTTGATGAAATTGCCAATAGTTATTGTATAGACCATAGGTTCTCAACGTGGGCGATAACGCCCCCTTGTGGGCGTTTGAGACTTTCGGGGGGCAGTAGAAGACCCAGAGAAAAAAAATATAGTCTAAAAAGGCAAAAAAATACACGAAAATATTCTCAAAGGGCGGTGAGCAAAATAAGGTTGAGAAACTATGGTATAGACGATAAAAATTTATGGATACTTTGAAAACTGCAAACTGTGAATACAATAATTTTATTTGTCAGTTAAATACAATAAAGATAATTAGTAGATCTGATGTGATAAAAATACTCTTAGTTATCTACAGCTAGGTATGTCTGTGGGTGTAAATTGTAATATACTTATCATTATTTCATTACACGCTATTGTCGTATGTATTCAAAGACAAACAAAACTCACTTTCGAATGCGCTACTTTTGATATATTGTCTCTTTGTTCATAGCGATGATATATTCAAATTGAAATTGAAATAATTTTATTAAAAATAGTATTTAAAATCACTTATTGAAGGTAAATTACCACCCATTCGAAATACTATGTCTGAGACCTGAGAAGTACGGGCGCAAGAAACTCAGCGGACTTCTTTTTTATTCTGTTACAATATATCTGGTATCGTACAATAAAATGTATAATAAAATAGCCTGAGGTCGTTCGCTCCATTCATATATAGTCTGTGATATCATTAAGAGAAACATTTATGTTATAGTAACCTTCACCACTCAATTTCCAGTAATGTTACCCAAGGTGTAAAAATACGTACGCGAACGACGTCGCGGGGTATCAGCTAGTACCTAATATATAAAATATTTTTTTATGAATTTGTCAATAATATATCATAATATAAAGAATTATTTCGTAAAATATGCTCCCTGTTGTTGTAATGAAATTGTTTTACAGCAGAACTGTCAAACCGTGCGACAATAAATTCTCTCATAGAAAATATGTCCATACAAAACAAATATCGGACGACGGGGGACAAATCAAAGGAAAACAAATTTGTTGTTTTTATTTAATCCCGTACACTTTCATATTTATTCACCTTTTAAACCTCCCCTGGACTTCCACAAATAATTCAAGACCAAAATTAGCCAAATCGGTCCAGCCGTTCTCGACTTTTAGCGAGACTAACGAACAGCAATTCATTTTTATATATATAGATAAATATCAAAACTGAAATGAAAACTTTAAAAAACAAAGCAGCGATAACACGAAATCAGAAAATATCACGATATGTATCTAACGGTAATGAAACTGCAAACCGTACTAATGCAACAGAAGTAGCGCGAGGGGGTGAAAGGGGAACGGGAGGGGGCTTCACGTTCCAGCGAGGTCCAGAGATAATTCGTGTTGTTATTATATGATCTCCCCCAAACCAACTGCTTCTGTGAAGCTTATAATATCCCTGTAGGTGGAGGCTTTAATGAATATCAACAGTAGTTCATATCCTGCCAGATGTTTGCTCCTATTAGTATGAACGGCACTGTAGGTAGCTTACGATTTGTCAGAGTGTTACGAAGAGTTTAGAATTATTTTTGATGTCATTTCTAATATACTAGATACTACTACCACTTCGGAAACAAATAGCGCTCAAAACAAAAGAAACTCACCCAGCATTCTTTTTTTTGCGCTCTTTTTAATTAAATATACAATACTAGCTGACCAGACAGACGTTGTTCTGTACATAATAAATAAAATACCGTTTTTGATGAATTTGTCAATAATTTTTCATTGTAACATAATAATATGCTCCTTGTTGTTATAATGAAATTGTTTCACAGCGAAACTGTCAAACCGCGCGTCAAAAATACTCTCACAGAAAATATGTCCAAACAAAACAAATATTGGAAATAAAAATAATTATGGGTCCCAAATCGAAATAAAAACTATCCTTTCTCTTAAGTTGGACTAAAATGCACTCCATGAAGTAATCCCCCATTGAGTTTAGGAGTCCATTGAGGACAAACATTGTGACACGAGATTTATATATATTAAGATTGTACTGTCATTGGTATTGCTATCATAATCATAATCTAGTCCCAGGCTGTCCAGTCACTTAGGTGTGCTGTGATAGATCAGGTAGGCTGTGGAGTAGTAGGATTTACGACAGAGCCATTTTTTAATAAAACATCTGGGGGACCCAGTGAGCCTGTATATTCGTATGTAGATGTTTATAAGTCTACAGTAGTCTGTAAAAATTGTTGCGCCTAATACTCTTATATGGAGACCGCCTTCTTACGCGGAAATCTAGAGCTTACTTAGACATGCTTAGACTTACTCACGTAAAACTTAGTTAAGTGTAAGCTTAGCATAATCTTTAAATTTTCTACGGCCGTTCCCACTATACTATCTACAGATAGAGATAAATTACTACCTTCTACTGTCAGTAATTAATTAGCTGTCAATAATCTGTCTCAATATACCCGATAAGTCATTCTTATCGCCTTATATTGGGACGCGTGAATTGAAATTTCCATATAAACTTCTATGGCTGGTATGCTATACGTTGTCCCATTGACAGACAGCGTGTACGGATAAGGTGAGTTACCGTCGATAAGTTTATTGGGACAGAAAAGTCAACGATAGTTACGATTTTTATCTCAAGTAGGAGATAGACTGAATATTGGGAATGGCCGTAAGGCGATAAGAATGACTTATTAGGTATATTGGGACAGCTTCAGATTGTTGACAGCTAATAACTGACAGTAGAAGGTACTAAATTATCTTTATCTGTAGATAGTATATAGGGAATGGGCGTAAGGAGAGGGTCATCTTACGCTGAGATCTGAAGTGCGTACTTAGGCATGCTCAGACATTATTTTCGTAAAATTTAGTTAAGTTAATATTTGATTTCGTTTTTATATTAATTTGACAGCTGAAATCGTGGTGAGCTTAAGCTTAGATAGCCCAATGCAAAAGTCAAGTTCGCTTTATATTTTTTTTATGAAAATAAGGGAAGAGACAAGCCGGATGTTCAGCTAATGGTAATTGAAACGCCCTGCCCGTTACAATGCAGTGCCGCTCAGGATTCTTGAAAAACCCAAAAATTCTGAGCGGCGCTTGTCACCAATTGCGCTCGTCATCTAGAGATGTAAGATGATAAGTCTCATTTGCCCAGTAATTCGAAACACAAAAATGTTTACACATTACTGCGTCACGGCAGAAATAGGCGCCGTTGTGGTACCCAAAATCTAGCCGGCATCCTGTGCAAAGGAGCCATACTGGTCATCTCCATTAACATTGTATGTGATACAGAAAAATGCTAGAAATATATTGTGTTTTAATCGTACCCACATTTATTGATTCGGTTGTCTTAGTAAACCTATAATAAATAGCAATCATAATCCAAGAAGAGCTCGTCAAAAGCCCCACATCCATCCCATAAGAATTGATCTTAATACTTAATACTCAATTAGTCCAAATAGTGTCCTCGTATAAGCGATTACACATACAATATTATATTAACAATACTATTCTAAGTATTGATTGTAATCACTGCTACAAAATATTAAGCTAATCACACCATTGAATAGTTATAGATAAAAAGCTTGTTAACTCTTTTATAGGCCAGAAAGTTAATATAATAGAAAGAGTATTTGACGGCCGAGTATTTTTGTTTCATCACTTTACATTATATTGTAATTGAAATGATTTGTAAAACCATAAACAATTTGTTATGTTTTTAAAGTGATCGCTCATTAATAACATAAATAAAGTATGTTTGCGACAGTTAGGGCTTTAGGGCTGATGATGATGTACAGGCTCTCTGTTATCATACGTCTTATTTTTTTTCATGAAAGACCGTGAGTGACCACTTGATACAAAGGGATCACCGCCGCTGACATAAAAGGCATTGATTTTCTCAAAATTGATTCCTTTAGAATTCTTTTTAATGTCATTTACTAATATATAATATACTAGATACTTCTACCGTTTCGGAAACAAATGGAACTGAGAGAGAAGAAGCGGCGCAAGAAACTCTCCCAGCATTCTTTTTTTTTGCGCTCTTTTCATTATCTTGAATCTCAAGGGGAATCACAGTAGAGTTGCTGATATCTTTAAACGGTTTTACACGCTTTTTATGAACTTTGTTTCGTTGTCTTAATACGGCGCTAGGAAGATAATAAATCAATGATAATAAATCAAAAATAACATCTTCTTGCCTGCTCCCATTTGGTTGGCTCTCCATCTCGTCGTTGTCTCGTCGTCGAATCGTATCGTTTATGAAAGTCTATTGAATTAGGCGTTATTTTGAGTAAATCCACAATTATCCAAATGTTATGTCTTTTTCTTGAGTGTTAAAGAGGTTAATCTATAGAGGCATCCTCAGGAGATGTTAACTCACCGAAACGAGACATTTCATCGTTAATACTTTGTAGCCATAGATAATTTATGCGTCTTTATAGAGTGTAATAGACGTCAACACGTCGAAAAAAATAGCGGCGAACTGTTGACCTCTATTTTCAGCAACGCACGCACACTTAATCAAAGTGACATACGTATCGCGAGTGTAGGTCGTAGCTTGTCACGCACGGTAAACTTGGCCTGGTGTCATGCGTTGCCTAGCAGCAAGAGGCTATCTATCTAGACGTATAAATTAACTAAGTTTTGCGGTAAGCCATGACTACAGTAACTTACCATTGTCTACAAGATCAGCGTTTAGTGGCCCAACTAAAAGCTCATTTGGTTGGAAGCAGCCAGTTTACCAGTGGGAGGCTCCTTTGCACAGCATGCCGGCTAGATTATGGGTACCACAATGGCTTCTATTTCTGCCGTGAAGGATGTGTAAGCATTACTGTGTTTCGGTCCGGGCGCCGTAGCTAGTGAAATTACTGGGCAAATGAGAATCCTGAGCGGCAGTACATTGCAATGGGTAGGGCGTATCAATTACCATCAGCTGAACGTCCTGCTCGTCTCATCCCTTATTTTCATAAAAAAAAAGTCATCGTTTAGTTGCCCAACTAAAAGCTCATTTGGTTGGAAGCTCTAAAACATATTTTCCAACACAATGGCGTCTTTGTTTTTCTTTTAAACCCGTTATGTGCTTATCTTACACTCGATTGAGCAACAAACACGCTTCGAGAGCTTCCGCATATTATTTATAAAAAAAAAGTATTTATTTTACCTCAAATTTATGAAATCTCGTGTCAGAAATGTTAAAACATGTGTCATTCGGTGTTATAACGGTTGATGGTTATGACAAAAGGTTTGTTTAAGAAACAATAAGTAAACAACAAAACATCGTTGGCACAATAGCCTATATTTTTATTTTAAAAACATATTATATGATATTACATTATATACATATATAGATATTACATATATGCATCTATTTGGACTGAGCAAAGCATGTTATTAATTCATAAAAATAAAGGTATTAACATAGATTACAGATTGGTACCTCCGCATCGCTCTAAATAGACTACCGCATGTATAGTCGCAAAGTGCGGCAACTAATACTACGCACAAGTGGGCGTACTCGAGCCAGTCTCGAACAATGTGTGACGTTGACGTGCCAAATGTTCTGTTAAACTTTGCTCATATTTGAAACTAAAATACCGGGATGCGTAGTAATTCTTTGTAAAAATAATACTACAAGAAATAAGAAAGACACTCACATATCATTAGTATTATGTATTTGATGGATTTGAATGTAAAATAACACGAAGTGTAGATATGATGCAAAATTTTAAAGATAACATTGAGTGGCAAGATGCCACGCACACAAGCATCTAACGGCCGGCCGTTCCCAATATTCAGTCTATCTCTTACTTGAGATAAAAATCGTAACTATCGTTGACTTTTCTGTCCCAATAAACGTATCGACTTAACTTACTTAAGTGTCATTTTCGTGACCTACTTGAATAAACTGGTTTTGATTTGATTTGGTTTGATAGAAGTTTGTATGGAAATTGCAATTCACGCGTCCCAATATAAGGCGATAAGAATGACTTATCGGGTATATTGGGACAGCTTCAGATTATTTATAGCTAATTACTGACAGTAGAAAGTAGAAATTTATCTCTATTTGTAGATAGTATATTGGGAACGGCTGTAATAGTTGCCGTAATAAAGAAGCTATTGTTCTTAGGTAGTGCGGTATCTAGTTGTAACGCAGCTGAGACCAATCCTTAATCTATGGTTATAAACATTTTTATAATTTCCACAATTTTGTATTTCTAAACCGGTTAGTAGTTTTCACGGAAGACATTGCGTTTTACATCAAAGTAATAAAATCTGTAGTCATAATTGTCAGAGGAAAACTGGAAGAAACTAATTAGTGTGTAGAAGCACATTCCTTTTTGTTTTGATTTAATTTAGGATAACGCTGTTAACTTGGTTTACGTCCTTCAAACGAAATCTGTCTATAAATACGACGTGAGAAATAGGTAGGATTGACACTGTTGATGACTATCCCAATAATAATGCAAGTAACTTCATGGAATTTTATTTTTTTATTTATGCCTTCGAAAAGCTAAGTCGCTTAGCTGCTGCAAAAAAAAGAATGCTGGGTGAGTTTCTTGCGCCGCTTCTTGTCTCTTAGAGCGCCATTTGCTTCCGAAGCGGTAGTAGTGTCTAGTATATTAGAAATGGCATCAAAAAGAGTTCTAAACGAATCAATTTTGAGAAAATAAATGCCTTTTATGCCCTTATCTTTGAATTTTGTCGTTCTTGAAAAATAAAGATATAGACTAACCTTAATTTCTTAAATTAATCTTAATTTCTTTAGCTTAGCCCCGGTTAATAGTATTTTGATTTCTCTCAGTCGAAAAGCATGACTAATAAATACAAAAAATTGTAATGATTGTAACCCTAATTACAATATTGCATAAGACCCTAATAAAAATAACTCGACATACTGGCGCCAATCACTGAAGACAAGACCAATCACTTTAATGTGTCATTAAAGTTATACGAATATAAACAAAAACTTTGTATAACGCTATAAATTTGCCAAAATTGCTTTCACCTCCATTACGCGTAACAATTCGTAGCTATAATTTTATTTTGGCAATTACATTACATAAGACGATGCGGCGTAATGTCTCCGGCGAACTCGATCACGTAGCGGGTTACACAACACTTAACGGCACGTACTTTGTAATTTTCAATCGAATCGCGATGATTCACAATGCCCCGTTTGTTCTACTCGAGACGTCACTTAAGTAGCGACACAGAGGCGCGATAATCGAGATCAACAGACGATTCGATAAACTTTCATTATCCGACAACGTAACAAATAACGATCCATTCAAATGCCTAAATAGTCTAATAACTTCGACGGACATTCCGTACAAAAGATTGCGAGCTCGTTGTAGAAAGACAAATAAGTAAATAGCTTTACTTTCCCCTTTACTTACAAGTGCTAATCACTCACATGGTGACGATATCGGTTTCACTAACCTCTTTGTGTCTCGAAACACAGATGAAATTGATAAATAACTGCTTATTTGAACTATTTGCTTGGACTCGCTTTTGAAATTTATTTTCGGAAAACTATGCAACTCAGAAAATGTTTTAAATGAGATCATGTCTTGATAGTCTATCTCAGAGGGTATAATATATAATAAGGATAATGAGAACAACATACTTAAAAATGAATATTAACTAGTCTCTAGAGATTTAAAAAACTAGGACGCAGTCAATAAATAAAGCTGGAGTCAAAAGACACCTGAATACTGAGTGTAAATTTCTCCCATTGGGCTAAGTCTTAGTGACACCATACTATAGAAATAATACAGATCCAAGTTGAGAAATAGATATAGTGACGTAGAAAGTCCCCAGATCACCTGGAATTACATGTGAGAAAATTTATTTCAAGAATTCAATAATGCGGTGGATATGATCATCAATTATTAAGATTAACAAGAATGACACGAAGGGCTTTTGCACAGACTAATAAATAAACTTCTTAAGCATTTTGTTGATATTCTCGAATCGTACCTCACTCATAGAGTATTTACATTCTCCGAATTGAAAAGATATAAAGGAGTACCACAGGGAAGTGTTCTAGGCCCGGTCACTTTTGATATATATGATACATATATATATATATATATAATACCCAAGAGTAAACAAGCAATTCGCATACCATTGCAACTTTTGTAGCTGAAACAGCTGTAATCGCTATAGGGTCATCAACACCATTTATGATTGGACAAAAAATTGGCATATCAACTGTGTGGCTAAATCAACTCGATCGACGAAAAACCTTAACAAATGTCAAACGCTTAGCTTAACTTATTATATTATGGATGTATATAATAAAGCTATTTTGTTCAATATTAACCGAAATTAATAATCCCACCTTGCTAAATGAAAGAAACAGACCCTTAATAAATAAAATTAAAGTTAAATTGCTTATTAACCTAGGCTAGAACAAGCCAGTACCTTAAAAAAGGAAAGCATAATTAATGTGTACAAACTACTTTACATAATAGATTCCTATGAATAAATAATAAAAAGTTAAAATTATGAATAAAATCTGAGCAAAAATATGAAGTAATCAACTTACATATTATTATAATCATACTTGTAAAATGTATAAATAATGAAATATTTACAACTTAACCAACTTTATTAAATTATTTGGAAGAAGAACTTATTTAATTATATTCTAACACCACTTTTACCACACCTCCGTTATCCGTTGCGTCACAAAGAAAATTGAACAAAGAGGATGTAAATACTACTTTATAAAAATTGAAGGTCACACGAAATTGAAGACAGTTCTTGAAATATGAAAGAAACCAAAACAGGTTGACACAGAACAAAGCGCTTCTTTCTTATATGAGTTTGTAAATAAGTATATTCTGTAGATTAAATATTTACTTTTCTTTTATATATTTTTATTATACTTATTTATTTATAATTTATATAGAACGGACATAGCCCAATTACACTTATAAATAACTAATTAACATAAACATACAAAGAAAAAATATTAAATTAAATTATATTAAAATAACAATTAAAAAATAGTTTTGTTACTTATATCAAAAATTAAAAAAAAATCTTAAAATACAAATATTCACAAAAGTGCAGGATCTAACCTATGAGGTCAGCCCATTTGTTAGCAAATACAAATAATAATAATAATAATACGCTGAAATGTTCGCGTGAATAGCCGAGGGCCCCCTCTAGTACATAATAAATCCCCGAAAATTAATATGGATTATTAGTTAGTATCAATCTTTTTATGAAATATGTATTTGATATTATTTAAACACGATTTTATAATACGTTGGATGAAGGCAGCGCAGGACCGATCGTCGTGGGGGTCTTGGTGAAGGCCTTTGTCCAGTAGTGGACTTATTCCGGCTGATCATGATGTTAAAACACGATTCATATATTGGATGCAGCACCTTACAAACTTATTTGTTATGTATATCACCGTTGAGTTTCTTGTACGTTCTTCTTACGAGCTCTACTTTTTCAGTAATTTAAAAGAAATATTTAGTGACGATTTAAAAGCGCTTAGTTTAAGTCTATTTGAATAAAGTTTATTTGACTTTGACTTTAATCGAGTAGCTTTTAATAATTTCGCGCAATGATGTTGGTAATGCAAAAATGTATGTAGTTTGCGCATGCGCACAAAGCACGGGTCAATGTCATTAAGCAAATTGTTGAAGCTAAATTTGTGCAGTGACTCCTACGATGTGTTTCTACTAAACATTTAAACAATGCTTATGATGGCAACATTCAATTAAAGGAACTTTTCGCATGTTCAAATTGATGTATGACTAATGCTATAATCTTCGGAATAATTTATCACAAACTCTTCTTGGAATCGTGTCATTAAAAAGTAGTTAGGAAAGTGTATCATTTTAAACACGCGTGACATACATTTTTTAAGTCTTGTAATAACTGGTAATGAGAGCTCTCTAAATATTTGTGTATCAATTTCAGGTTTTTATTTATGACAACAATCTATCACGCAGCTAAGTTGACATGACATGAGCGTACAGTCTGACGATTTGCCTTCACTTTGTATTTTTCTTCTTTAAAAAGCGGCCAAGTGCGAGTCCATGAATGGATCCGTAGCAGGAAGTAACATAATAAAAGTTCTTGTAGTTCGTTTTAACTTTGATCGATGTTTTAATAATAGTGTATTTTTTTTAAATTAAGTTATTGATAATACGATTTATGACGTCGTATTAAATATCTACTTTCTAGATCTCATTCAAACCATTGCATGGTAATGTACATTACTTTTTTTTTTTAGTTTTATCATTCTTTTATTTTAGACGTTACGGGGGGGGGGGGGGGGGGGGGCTATTTTTACCACTTAACCAAAGATTTATTTTCTATTTTTGTGTAAAAATCTTAATGTGGTTTACAGAATACATCTACTTACCACTTTTTTTTTGGGTTCAGTATTTGAAACTTATGAATTCGTCATGTCTGTCCGTCTGTATGTCACAGCCACTTTTTTCTGAAACTATATGAACTATATTTTTGAAACTTGGTAATTTGATGTATTCGGTGAACCGCATTAAGATTTTTACACAAAAAAAAAAAAACAATAAATTTTAGGGGTTCCCCTTAGAGTTTCACTCAATAAATTTTTTTCATGAAACCCATACGTGTCCTCCTCATCTATGGATAAGTCTTCAATAAAGATATTTTAAAGTTTGTAATATGATTTTTTTTAAACTTAATAGTTTGCGCGAGAGACTATACAAAGTGGTAAAATCTGTGTCACCCCCTGTTACTTCTAAAAAAAGAGAATGATAAACCTAAAAAAAAAATATGATGTACATTTAACATTACCATGCAAACTTCCACCGAAAATTGGTTTGAACGAGATCTAGTAAGTAGTTTTTTTAATACATCATAAATTTTAAAACGCAATAGTTCATAAGTCTTATACCGCAATATACCGCTACGAAACCCTTCATGGGCGAGTCCGACTCACACTTGGCCGCTTTTTATTATTATCGTGCTATTTTACGTTTGTAGAAAAAACAGTATTGTAATAAAGAAGGTATTAAATACAACCAATGAAAATGTTATATAACCGCATAATTTGACGTGCAATTTAATATCATTAAATTTGTTTTTATACAATTAGAGAGAAACATTTTTATTTAAACTTGTATATAAATTGAAATTATATATTTAAATTTATTTAATTCTCGTCCATTGGTAGCTGAAGTATGATACAAATGGTCTACTTGAGAAGCTAACGTCAGGATGTCGAATTTGCGTGACGCTGTGCGCGGGCATTGTGAAAATAGAGTTCCAAACGCGCCAAAAGAAGTATACTACAAAAACAGGCGAAGTGCGAGAAGAAGGATTCATTAACAACTAACATGATATAAAAATATGTAGTTTTTTAAATACTTTTTTAAAAGAAACATTGTTTTATTATATATATATATATATATATATATATACTAGCTGACCTGACAGACGGTGTTCTGTAGATAGTAAAAAAATACTGTTTTAAAAGGAATTTGCAAATAATATTTCAAAACAACAAGAATTATTTCGTAAAAAATGCTCCCTGTTCACTATAATGAAATTGTTTGACATTGGAACTGTCAAACCTACGTCATTAAATTCTCTCATAGAAAATATGTCCATAAAAAACAAATATTGAAAATAAAAATAATTATGGGTCCCAAATCGAAACAAAAACTATCCTATCTCTCAAGTTGGACTAAAATGCACTCCACGAAGTAATCCCCATTAAAATCCATTCATTAGTTTAGAAGTCCATCGCGGACAAACAACGAGACACTTAATTTATATATATTAAGATTAAGATAAGATATATAAACATCACTCATATTTTTTCCAATATTTTAAAAACCCCATATGTCGTATATTTCTCGTCTAGAAACTAGGTCTGTAAATCGCTCGGACTGCAAGCTCTGTTATCTGGAAGGCAAAGCCAAATCAGCTTCAAAGAAGCTGGGCGTCATAACAAGAGCACGCCAATACGTGGGCTACAACTGCACATAATAATATGGAGTATTGCGGTCATCTCTGGTCTGGCGCACCCCCAGTATCGGCTCCATCCATTTTACCGCGTGCAACACAGAGCTGCTCGAATTATCGGGGCCTAGTGCTCTGTGAATCCCTAGATCACTTGCCATTGTGAAGAGACGGTGCTTCATTGTGTCTTCTACCGCATTTATCACAGGGAGTGTTTCGAAGAGCTGACTCATCTGATTCCTGCCGCTTGTTTTTCTGGACTGTTTGCGCACTTAGGCCAGGCCTGTCTCACTCCCCGTGTAGGTATCGAAATCGTAAAATTTTGAGTTATGTCGTGTAGTTATGTCTCAAGGTGACGAGTGCAATTATAATGCCACTCAAAATTTTTGAGTTTTTCAAGAATCCTATGTAATGAACAGGGCGTGTCAATTGGCATATGCTGAACGTCTTGCTCGCCTCGTCTCTTATTGTCATAATTTAAAAAAAATGCGAATTCTTACTTTTTTATGAGAAAGTTGTACGCCCCTTACAATGCAGCGCCACCGTATTATTGATTTAAACCAAAATTCTGAGGGGCATCCCAATTGCGTTCGGCACTTAGAGTCGTAAGGTAGGTCGCTTCTATTAGCCCAGTAATTGCCATAGTTACGGTGCCCTTCAAACCGAAACCAGGGGCGTGTATTGGTTTTCTAGCAAGGTAGGCACTGTAGATCTAACTAGTCGAAGTTGAGCTTTAGTCGGCTAGGATTTGAGGTCAAAGTATTGAAGTTTTTTGTGCTTCGTATAAAGTTTCCGGACCATCCAGTCAACCTAATGCTTTTAGTTTGTGGCATTCTAGGCACTATAACAATATAATAGTTAGAAATTTAGATAACGCGAAGAGGTTGACGTTACCTCGCGAGGCAATGGTTTTTACTGGGTATTTAGCATAAGGTAAAACTTACTAGGTGGGTATTCCATAGAAGTTTGATTATAGAATAGCGAAAATAACTTTAATACTAGTCGTATATAGGTTCTTATTAAGGAAGGCAATGCCCAATTGCCTATATGGAATGCACGCCCCTGACCGAAACATTAGCTATGTCCACACTGTGCATTTTCATCTTCAACTTCTATTCAACTTTCATTTGGCCAAAATAAATCGAGCTTGGCTTTCAATCGGCAAAGCGAAACTCGCGCTGTGATACACGTTTTTGACTCGCTGTAGTGTTAAGTAAAAATAATAGTTAAAAAAACTAAAAAGCACGTTTTATATAAAATTCAACTAAAAAATAGAAAATAGATTTAAATTGAAAATAGTGTAAAAAAAAGCGTGGGGTATAGCTATTTTCAATTTGAATTTATTTTCTATTTTTTAGTTAAATTTTATATAAAGCGTGCTTTTTAGTTTTTTTTAACTAGGTATTATTTATTTTTCATTTTTTAGTTAAATTTTCTACAAAAGCGACTAACATTAATTCCTGCCTTATCGACTATAGATGAAAATTATATAAATTAACAAAAATCATATTTTGGAAATTTAAAAATTGAATAATTTTATCAAATTAGTGTAATGTCATCGGTCCTCGATAAATCTACAAAGTATGAACGAAATCTAGCCGTTTAAAGTGGGTCAAAATCGCGCCCAAAGAAGTCGGTTACAAACATACAAACATATAGGTGAAGCTAATATAAAGCGTATAAAAACTGAAAGACATATATATAAGTACTAAATGAATGTCGTTCATATATTTTAATTTGCACTACAAAATCGCGTTGAGAATATTTATTTTAATTTGTAAAATTTACATTTCGTGTTTGAAGTTGCTTTATTTTGTAAAAAGGTTAGAAAGAAAAAGATGTTTATTTGAAACGAAGTTAAAAAGTACACTTAAAAATAAAAGATTTAAATATTTATGATAGGAACAATAAACAAAATTACTGGAATATTAATACTATGCGTTACGAAATAGTCCCAACTCAGCATATTTGCTGTTGTGAAAACAGCGCTGGTCTTCCGTTGGGATATTTGGTGACGTCACCTTAAATATATTTTATAGTAAAACTTATTTTAGCAAGTAAACTTAATAAGGTAAAGTTAAATTAAAAAATTACAGTGGTAGAACCCGCAGATAAAAGTGAAAACTTAGTAATTAAAGAAATTTCATAATGTTTAAAAAGAAATAAATTATTAATTTTAATTTATTTTTAAAACTTATTTGCAATATACATATTGAACATTTCACTAAATCCATTCAATTTCACTTAAAATATATATACATCACTAATGTTGCGTAATACATAATTCACGAGATTTCACCCATCCAATACCTAAGTGTCTTACAAAATATATTTTTTATTTTTTTTATTATTTATCATAATTATCACGAATTACACAAATAAAAGTCAAAACAAAATATAAAAAAAAGAGTGATTAGCCATGCTTATTTTTATCACACCTTCACGAGACAACTTTTTCGTTTATGTCTTCATTTCAAGTACAATGACAAGCTTTTTTTAGTAAAATTAATGATATTTACCCAAATCTATTGACTTTCAGGATGTTTCGCGATTTCACGGATGGTGGCCGGATAACGGAGGAGATGACAAGAGTTCGCTGACAGATTACCAAGTGGTGTATTTACCTAAATTGGTACCAAGAGAGGCTCTGTCAGAGACCGGCTCTGGAAAAGATGACATTCCCTTCCCCTACAGTTTTAATGCATTTGGAAGGTTTGTATAACAATTAAAATTTGAAAAACAAAATTTTATGAACGATGCGGGACTCGAACTCACGAACTCCGGAGTTCCGTGCCGGTGCTCTAACCAACTGAGCCAACCGTTCGAGTAACGTATCGCTATAAAATCTTGTTTGCTTTGTTCAACTCTCAGGTTGTAAGTGGTTATACAATATTGAACAAACCTTGGCTGTATAATAATCCAAGTTACTCATATTCCATACAAAAGTTACAGTGAAAACTGTATAGTTATACTATTTATTATTTATATAAATATATATTAATGCAAGTTAATCCTTACCGTCTTACGACCGTTTTTAATAACATATCTCTTGTTGTGGATACATTGCGGTCACCGTTTAATGACAAGATCTTATCTACCCATAGTTATGTCCAATATAGTTATAGCCATTGGGCTATATATGAAAGCATTGGCTTAATGTCGATAGGTTATTGAGATGTAAGTAAGCGTAAAAGGATAGATTTGTTTACCTCTAGTAAGTTAAACTAAGGATATATAGGTTATTGAAAACGGCCGTTAATGTAATCTTCAAAACACTCAAACACAAAGTGTCATACAAAGCGCGAGTGTAAGACGTAACTTGTCACGCACACTAAAGTATCAAACCTGGCCTGTTTTTATCGGCTGTCTAACAGCAAGAGACTAGATAAAGATCTAGACGTATAAATTATCTAAGAATACGAATTTGATCAGCCCTGAATTGGCTTTCCAAATCCGAAATGGTCTTACCGAAAGCACCTATAGTTTGATAGCACAATTTTCATACAGTTTAAATTTGGTTGCTTATATTCTGTCGCCATGTGTGAAAAACTTTAGAAAGTTCTGTTGGGCATTTGTGGTTTTCTTCATCAGCTTCACTTCACTATTTGTCTAAAATGCTTCATTTGTAGCAGTTGAAGGAATTACTTATATATCTTATATTTTTAAACGAGCAAATCTTACATATTATATATAATCTGAACGATTTTCATAAAATTAAGTATGATAAGCATAATTATAGGTACATCGCCAAATTATATTTTCTGTCTAAAATGCTATATTTGCCGTTGTAAAAACCAAAATGATATTTTGTATGACTATAAAGATTGTGAATTTCCTACGAGTACCCATGGGTTCCAACATCGAATCAATTTTTTTGCTATATCAAAAATCTGGAAATACAATCTCCTTACAACGAAAAAATCTAAATAAATTATGGAGGATAAGCCAATATATAAAAATGTACTACGTAAAACTTCAGTGGCAATGTATAACCTTGTGTATAATGCTGTATAAAAATTTTCAGGAACTTCGATTTACAACTGGTTCCAAATCGGAGACTCGTGTCTCCACAATTCAGAGTGTGGTCCGAGAACGGAGAAGAAGAGCCCCTATCTGATGTGAACCCTAGCTGTCATTTCCTGCATACAGGATCTGATACTGTCGCAGCCCTTTCGTCGTGCAATAACCATGCATTAGTAAGAAACTTTGTTAATTATACTGCGCTTAATATTTTTTTTATGAAAATAAGGGACAAGACGAGCTGGACGTTCAGCTGATGGTAGTTGATACGCCCTGCTCATTACAATGCAGTGCCGCTCAGTATACTTGAAAAGCCCAAAAATTCTGAGCAGCACTGCAATTGCGCTTGTCACCTTGAGACATAAGGTGTTAAGTCTCTGCTACGGCGCCCTTCACACCGAAACACGATAATGTTTACACATTACTGCTTCATGGTAGAAATAGACGCCGTTGTGGTACCCATAATCTAGTCGGCATGCAGTGCAAAGGAGCCTCCCATGTAATTATAAGATTAAACTGGAAAAATCAGACGACATATATGTTTGAAACACTTTTACAAATAGCGATAATGATGAAAATTCGTCCCCTTTTATTATTAAAACGTCTAGCGAATTTTATTGAGTAGCTATCGGAAAATACTATATGCCTGCATATACCTAGTAGCACATATATGTCTACTGTGCCTATAGATACGTTGCTCCGACCTCCTCTCAAAATTCATATTTATTCAAACAAAACAAATCTTATAACTATATTTACAATACTATGATAACATTAAATTAAAACTATCATTACGGGGAAGCGTACCAAGAATACTGGCAGCATTTCCGCGTTGGATAGCTAGGCTGATCCGTTGACCGAGATAGCTGCCAGCGCTTGGGTTAACAGTGGCCCTAAGATAGTACTTCGTACATTCTCCGCTACTCTGGGCTCCACGGGCCAAGTGTCTCGACACCAAAAGGCACAAAGATGTATGACTCACTCAGACCAACATATTTGCGACTCTTGCTCTCTTCGGCAGTCGAAGCAGCAAGCCCAGTACCCACTGACGTAACTTAGACATGAGAAGAAGCCAGAGTGTGTGATTCGGTAGTTTTTAAATAAATACCATTAATAATAAAGTTCCATTTATACTGCATGTATTTTTTATTATATATATAGATATTTACTAGACAAAGGTTAGATCTTAAGATCCTGTTCCTAAAAAAAGAATCATTGAATAGACTTTCTATTCACGTCTGTAATATCTTTTTGAAGAAAACAAAGCAAAATATCTGATTAAAAATAACATTTATACCTAAATATTTTACTTATTCCAAGGCATTTTAATTAGGCAACAATGTGGTAAACTTGGCTTTCCTTATAGCCTAAACACATGGTCGGATTTGGTACGGCAGAACTATCGGACGCCGTCTGGTAGCGGACCATATTCGGTGGTATGTCGAATTGTACATCGCATCAAATTATTATTTAGATCGACCGGACCGTACCGACGCTGGACCAATTGGTGCGAGGCGCCCACCGGACCGTCCGATGGTCCAGCCATACCAGATGTGCTTAGGCTCTTATACTCAATAAACTTTGTTACCCCTTAGGTGTTATGTTACTGTTCTGGAAGGTAGTGTAACTTAGCATTAGCTTGTTCTGTCAAGTATACCTATAAGAATCACAATGGAAGTAATTTTAAACTTAATAATAAACTAAACAGTAATTATAAGTTATTTAAGCGGTTTTCTAGGAAATTTCTTCCACGTACGACCAAGCTGTGGAATGATCTTACTTGTGCGGTGTTTCCAGAACGATACGTAATGGGTACTTTCAAAAAAAGTGCGTATTTACACCTTTCTAAAAGGCTGCCAACGCTCCTGTGATTCCTCCGATGTTGCAAAAGAATGTGGGCAGCGGTAATCACTTAACATCAGATGACCCGTATGCCCATTGGTTCTCCTCTTCTATAAAAAAATAACATATTGTCATAGATTAAATTTTAAGCCATTAACTTTCTGGGTCAATAGGATTAGATAGATACATTATTTTGCTATTAAGTTCACAAAAATATAGATAGCTGGCAGTAATAGTGGCAATTTTAAAGTGATATTGAACATCAATAAGAAAAAAATAGCCGTTCGAATGAAATAAAGTTAACTTGTAGCATGTAATTATTACAGCACGGCTTGATAATGACGGATAACTCTACATACGAAGTACGACCTCTGTCGAAGGGCAGGGCCATGTCGCACGGCACGCGGCGAGGTCGCACTGCGCACATTATACGACGAGCCTCTCCGCCGCCGACGATCGCCGACGACGCCAGACCGATACGACACAACCGGCGACGACCACGCGTCTACCCGCGACCGCCTGCCTCCCCCCCGCGGACATCCTATACCATAGAAATCGCACTGTTTCTTGACCAGTCTGCGTATAAAATATTCTATCCGTACCTCAACTACAATGAAGCAGAACTTCGGGATTTGCTACTCGCTTATATTAATGGGGTATGTTATTTGTTATAGTATGTTTAATTTGTGTAATTTGATTAGCAGTAGTTCATTTGATTAAAGTTTTGAACCTCAAGTACCTTAAAAGATCAAAACTTTTCTTTTTTCAGATCGATTACATTAGACCAAATTCAACGTTCATGATTAAAAACAAATTAACTGGCTAAGCGGCCTTGGCTCAGTCCATGAGACATATATAATAAATATTATATTATGTATTAAAAAAGGATAGGACATTATTATTAATAAGCCACTAATTAAACCATTTGTCTTGTCAACACTTTGCCAACATTCCCCTTAATGCCTCGCCTAGCATTGGATTACTGAGTGTCGAAATCTCAGGCGATTACCAATTCTGCCGTCATTTGAAAGCCAAACCCAAAATCTCTCCCATGAAATTAGGGGATCATCAAGAGAGCGAGGCTTTAACTCTCTATAAGGTGCAGATCCAGCCACAAAGTGTGGAGTATTATTGTTCTTATCTCTGGTCTCTTGACACAATGATACGCATAGTTAGATCACTAGATCACTTGGTGTTGCGTAGAGATGCCCTTCATTGTGTGTATTTACCGCATATATCACGAGGAGTGTTCCGAAGAACAGTTTGACCTGATTCCTGGCGCCGAATTCCACCTTCGCACCACACGCAACAAGTTTCGAATTCATCTTCACCATCTGGATTTGTGGCGTTCCTTCATAGTGCGATTTTCAAGAAAATTTCTTCCAAATACCACCAAACTGTGAAATGATCTTCGTGACGAGGTGTTTCCACGACAACACCACATAGGTACCTTCAAAAGAAGCTATCCAAACAACGCTACTATGATTCCTCTATTCTTCCAAGAAAGTATGTGCAGTGATGATCATTAAACTTGTCCTGCTTGTCCTCCTCTTCCGAAAAAAAAATAGTAGATTAAGCCACTGCTCATTCATCTAAAGCATAGATTCTCAACCTTATTTTGCTCACCGCCCACTTTAATATGTTTTTTTCTAGAGTATTTTCGTGTATTTTTTGCCTTTTTAGACTATATTTTTTAATCTACCCACGCCCCATCTGCGCCATCTCAATGCCCCCTTTCTCTGGGTCTTCTACTGCCCCCCCGAAAGTCTCAAGCGTTATCTCCCACGTTGAGCACCTATGATCTAAAGCAATATCTTCGCCATGGTAACAAATGGCACAAAACAATCAACAACTTAGACAATTACTGCCTCAACTGTTGTTCACTTTAGTCACTCTTGACCAAGGTAAATGCAAAGTTAGTAAAATTTTTTAAAAATGTTATTACTCTTTCTAAATATTTTGTACCTAACTGTAACAAATAACAGAATAAATTGTATTCAAGGTTCCTCGTAACGAAGTGACTCAAGTTTTCGTTTCCTTGTCTCTGAAATTGTATGACAGGAATTGTAATTAATAATAACAATCACAATTTAAGGCTGACTGCAATCGCTATGGGATATATATGTTGGAATGGTAACAATTACTTTGTCGAAGTAATTAAGGTTATCGGAAGAAATCTTGTGTTTTCCGACTCATTAAAAAAATCGGTGAAGAAGTGGTTAGCGATGTATTTATTCATGATGTCATTAATGGGCGGAGATCATAATCTACCATCAGATTTCTTGGCAACCTTAACATCTTATAGTTATTTATATATATGAAAAGCAGATATTAGTAATATAGGTACGGTATATACTTAGCAAAGCAACCTAATTTAAAAGGGGTACAGATTGATACAGGTTTTGGGATTACACTAATTGTGATGATGTAACAATGTATAAAAAAATATAGGAATAGAAAAAAGCTAGATTTTTTAAACTTTGTGAGAACAAACATATTTTACTGTACCAAAATGCGTCCCAATTAAGACACCTTTGAGTCATGAATTGCGCGCACCATTAACATATCTGCTCCTTTTTATTGCATATAATTAAATATAATGAATCATACTTACATAGTTAAAACTTAAAAGTTATCGTACACGATTCCAGGTCCAAGCACTGTACCAACACGCCTCGCTGGGCACTCGTATCCAGCTGTCGCTGGTGCGGCTCACCTTACTCCGCACCCAGCCCAGTTCTCTGCCGCCGCACGCAGAAAGAGGAAGGCTCCTTGACTCTTTCTGTGCCTATCAGAAGTCCCTCAACGTTGAAGATGACGATGATCCACAGCACTGGGATATGGCCCTGTTACTTTCGGGGTAATATATTTTTAACACTCCTAATACTCATATTATTAGCAATGTAAATAATTCGGACAACAATTACTGATGTCAGCGGGCACGGGGACGTGAATTTTCATTGGTCAGGCAGTGATCAAAACGTTTTGGAATTGGTCAGGTCAAATTACGCAGACGTAGTCGCTAACTATGGACCTTATTCGACAGCTCATGGTCGCTCAAAGTGCAATGGAGAGGGCTATGGAGTTTCTCTGCGAGATCGAATCAGAAGTAAGGAAATCCGTAGGAGAACCATAGTCGTTGACATAGCGCAGATGATTGCTAAACTGAAGTGGCAGTGGGCAGGGCACACAGCTTGGACCGATGGCTGTTGGGGGGTAAAGTCCTGACCGATCGGCATCTCTGGGGGAGGCCTTTGTCCAACAGTGGACGTCTTCCAGTAGAAATAATGAGGTGAAAATTACAAAATATCGTAAGGAACCGCTATTCATAAGGCTATAGGTTATAAAGTCGATGATTTATACATAATTAGTATCAGGATATGTACCGGTTGCAATACTGTCCAAAATATTAGGGCCTCATCGACATCTCGACAGATATCTCATAAATGAAAGCTGGCTTGAATGTCAAGGGCGCTATAGGCATGGAATCCAATGTGGAATTAAATGTCAAATAATGTGGATATTCAAGTATCTGTCCAGTATAATAACAAACTGTTCAGTAGTTCCTGCTATACAACTCTATAAAATTCAAGAATCTTTGATAAGTAGGGTTCGTAAAATTTATTTTATGTTAAATGTTAAGTTTTTCTTTGTTTCTTGGCTGACACAGCTACATCCTATAGCCGGGATAGCTTAAAATGATCTTTATATTTACAATACTGAGACACTTTTGTTAAGTCTTATTTGCCGACATAGGCCGAAACACAATAATGCTTGCTCATTACTGCTTCACAGCAGAAAAAGGCGCCTTTGTGGTACCTATAATCTAAACGACATCCTGTGCAACTGGTCAAATTTTAACAGACGGTTAACCTATTTTCGAATATATTTCAGCTTGGACTTCTATTCGGAGGAGGGTGGCCGCCGTAACGGCGTGACGATGGGGCTGGCTCCGGTGGGGGGAGTGTGTCTCCCCGCGCATGCGTGTGTGGTCTCCGAGTTTGGAACCACGGACACGCTGGGGCGACCCTACCCGTCTGCAGGCTTCACCTCCGTCTACATCCTAGCACATGAAATAGGACACAAGTCGGTTATCACACTTTATCCTAGCCACCACATACATTAACCCCTCATTCAGTGTCCAAATTGTTGCGATTGGTTTATTATTTGGGGGAGGAAATTGCCGAGGACGAAACCCTGAATGACTTTTTTACTCACGATTCGGTTATCCACACTTTATCCAAAAATATTTTAGCTAAGAAAGGGTATAGTTACAGTAGACATTATGTCTACCGTGCAGGGGCGTGCATTAGTTTTCCAGCGCGCTAGGCACTGTAAGCCTAACTAGTCGTAGTTGTGATTAATATTTAAAAATTTAGTTCCTGTTATAAGGATAAATATAAAGTTCACTTACCAACATTTTTCTGCTGTTCTGTCATTTTCATAGTGTTTTTTATCAAGATTTGTCAAATTATTCAAGTCACCGTAACCAATATCATTCCACACAGTCTTCTTTGTAGAAAATAAACAGCAGGAGAAGCAGAACAATAAATTGGAATGGCGGCATCCAGCTAGCCAAGTGTATTTTTCGTAATACTTGGTATTGAAATATCTCATAGTTTTACCTTTATGTTGAGTTGAACTTATATTTGGTACTGGTCTATTAAGAGACACAATTTTTATTTTATCTACGAACGAAAATTGTGCAAAAGGATATGTAGGTACCTAATTTCTGTAAACAAATTGTATTTTCGCCACAATTGCGACACTGGAATTTCTCCATTATATTTTAATTCCTTTCTTGTTACCAATTTTAAACACAAAACACACAGGAAGTTCTTCCTTTTCCCAAAACACACAGGAAGTTCTTCCTTTTCCCAATACAAACACTAAATATAATTAACAATAAACAAATCAACACAAAACAAATAACTAATGTAATTAGCTTAATAATTCTCGCCCTTGATATAAAGTACACGAAAACACAACAACTAAAAAAATGTCGCTGTTATTGTTGTTTACACTAAGCGAACGAGACACGTCATAATAATTACTAATAAATCATAATGTAGGTATAATTTCTTTCGTTGGTTTAATGCGTGACAGCTACAGTTGTCAGTTCTAACTGTCATAAGCTTGCCTACCCGAGAAGTGCCAAAGAAGTCAAATTGCGATGGTCATATTTAAGAACGATTTACATAGTCATTGTATATTTTTTGCTGTGGTCGTATAGCCTTGACAAATAAATTTTGTTATAGAAATTGAACGTATTCTACTAGCCTTCAGTAGGCACTTTTGGAATTGAATACTATCTTATCGGAACGCATTTAATATATCGCGTAGCGAAAAACTTTTTTACTTTCACTGGTTGGGTGTTCAACAGAAGTTCGATTATAGAATAAAAGAACTAAATTTATCTGAATTAACTTGGAATCTAGTGTAGGTATATTATTTAGAATCTATATATGGTAGGTAGGCTATTACTATCGGCATAACATAGAATGCACGCCCCTGCTAGCGTGGTATAGTTAGAACCTTCATCAAGTGGCATGACTGATTAGCTCTTACTGTATTTGTTGGGAATAAGCGTTTTAAGCAATTTATTATTTTTTAAGTGAATACCCTCACTTCTAGGATTAATTACACAAATTAAATTAAAAACAAAATTTATGAACGTTGCATGACTCGAACCCGCGACCTATCGCGTTCCGTGCGAGCGCTTTTCCACTGAGCCAATCGTTCGAGTGATGTAAAGTGCGTATAGTATAAAAGTGCGAATAATGCATCTACATTAAAGTTTTATTTAGGTTACTTAGCGTTCATAGACAAGAATAGCTTTAAATGATTATGGGGAATAGATAACAGTGTATTCAAAGTCAAAGTAAATATAAACTTTATTTAAATAGGCTGAAACTAACAGCATTTGAAACGTCACTATAAATATTTACTTTTTATTACTGAATCAACGATATGTTCGCAAAAAGTAAAGCTCGTGAGAAGAACATACAAGAAACTTAACGGCTACTCTTTAACATGTCACACACAGTCCAGACCTGAAGATTTTGTCGCTATGGTTTCAGTTTGGGAATGCACCACGACGGTTCTGGCAACGCGTGCTCTCGAGACGGCTTCATCATGTCTCCATCACGGGGAACCAACGGGGAGGCGACCTGGTCATCATGCAGCGCTCGGGTCGTGGCAGACCTTAAGTTAGTTCTTCTATAAATTCAGTAGTGTTGAAGTAATTTTGTAAAGTAAAGTATGCATTTATTTATGACAACACAGAACATATATAAGTAGTAAAATTAACAAATTAAAAATACGACGTCGTGAAAAGGACACCCATTCAGCAATTTTGGAATTGATTTCCAACACTGATTTTAAGTAGATACCTACCAAGTCGACCTGTTGAAAGCAGCTGTAGACAATAAGGTTCCTTTAGTTATATAGGTCTTAATAGTGACCGTCTAAAAATATTAGAAAAAGAGTAGATACTAAAAAGATTGAATTCGAATGTGAGTTTTAAAAGATTTTTTCATTTTTTATTTTATTAAACAGGACATGTTTTCATTTTTTTAATTAATTTATGCTGTTTATTTTCTGATTTTATGCCTCTGAACACTTTTTCTCTAATAGAAAAGATTTGTAAGGAGGAAACAAGTATCTTCTATCGTGTCCTCTGTTGAGAAGGTCCCTGAATGGGGTAAAATGAATCTCATCCAATTTAACACCCAAAAGACTCAAATTTGCCCGTTTACCACTAAAAATCCCCATTTATATCACCGCTCTTCAACAACACATCGCCACAATGCCTTGCCCGATATCGGAATACTGGTTCATGAAATCTCGAGCTATAGCCGAAAGTTAATTATGATAATTGAATTTTCAACAGTTGGGCCACGTGTCTCTTCGATGGTGAAGACGACTTGGATACACCGAAGGAACTTCAACACAACAGATTCGGCGGATATCCCGGCGCTATTTGGGGCGCAAAGAAACAGTGCGAGGTAGTATAGTGACGCATGAATTATTAGAAGTACTAGTGACTGTCTCTTGCTGTTACACCAAAGATTGAAACAGGCCAAGTTTAATACTTTAGTGTGCGTGACAATCTACGTCTTACACTAGCGATTTGTATGATACTTTGTGTTAGTGTTTGCTGAAAATAGAGGTAAACTCTAAACTCAATTTTCTTCGACGTTTTCACAGTCATCATTTTCATAGTCTATCTAGACGTATTAATGATCTAAGCTCAGTAGCTTACATATTACATAGGTCACAGTAGGATGTTGTTGGGGAACGCAATCCTACGTTCTTCTACGACTTGGTACTAATGTATGTTACGACTCAAACCATATTAGTAATTTGTGTTACAAGGGTACAAAGTGATAATTCGTTGATATCAGAGAAAAGTAAAGGATCCTGTTATAGAATTCTGAGCGTTGCGAGGTACTCAATATACATGGCTCAAGCACACAATATTTTCGTCCCCCATACACACAAACACACACTATTTTTGAGAAAAAAAAGTGGGAGTATTAAAAAAATAAAATAAATCATACCTACTACGTATACTACCTACAATCATTTTAATTATTATTTGTTTAGATGATTCTTACATCTAGATAGACTGTGACAGCTGTGAAAACGTCGAAAATATTTAAAATTGGCTGTTACCCTCTATTTTGAGCAATGCACGCGAGTGTAAGATAGCTTGTCACGCACACTAAAGTAATAAACCTGGCCTGTTTTCATCGGTTGTCTAGCAGCAAGAGGCTCTATCTAGAAATATAAATCATCTAAGGTTAATTATATATTTTTCAATCAATCTCCGATGCAATGGCCACTGGCATGGATATTGATTATTATAAAGAATCTTTTAGGATTCTCTTCTTCCTTTTTACATAAGAAGACTCCGCTAGTTCCACCGGTTCGAAGATGTGTGTTTGGATCGAACTCTCCTATTCCTAGGCTGTGCAAGATGGTAAACATATATAGCGATTACATCGATATTAATTTCACGACTTCTGTCTATACAGTTCGTAAATTATTTGTATGTAAGTTTAGTGAATAAAATGTAGTCATAATATAATTATTATGACTACATTTTATTCACTAAACTAAGAAACATAATTGTTTCTTAGTTTTATAATATAAATATAATAATCTTAAATAATAATAATTTAAAACCAAATCATTTAACCATTATTACTGGTTAGCGTATACTTTTTTTTCCTCTTAAACTAATATTTACTTTGTGAAAATTATTAAAGCATGTGGTAGATACCTGTAATTGTTTGTTACATTAAGTACATTATATTTAGTCTGTATTATAAATATATAACGCATCAATTTAAACAAATGTTGGTATTTCTAAATAAATAAGAGGTAGAGATATCTTAAGGGTGTTTTCTTTGATGCTTCAGGTTCTGTTGCGGGATAAGGACGCGTCACCTGCAGAAGTTGGTGGTGGAAATGTTTGTGCCCAGCTCACCTGCAGATCTCCGCATAGAGCTGGCTTCTATTACTCGGGACCTGCGATTCCTGGTACAACTTGTGGTGATAGAAAGGTAACTTTATAATTAATTTATACATCTATACATATAAATAAAATTAGAGTGTCTGTTTGTAATATTGAAATAACCGTTTTTTACTACATGTATATAAATATATATACGTCTGTCTGTTTGTTCCGGCTAATCTCTGAAATGGTAGGACCGATTTTGACGGGACTTTTATTGGTAGGTAGGTATGTAATAAGGAGTAACTTAGGCTACGTTTATTTGTGAAAAATTCTTTTATTTTAGAAAAATAAAGAAATGTTGCAATGTCCAAGAAACGGTCTAACTCTAAAAATAATTTATGTGGTAAAACAACGTTTGCCAGGTCAGCCAGTATATAATATAATATTGACACATTTTAATACTAATTATCTTGCCCCAAACTAGGCGTAGTGTACTATGGGTACAAGACAATTATATATTTAATACAATATATTTACTTCAATATATATAAATACAAATAAACATCCATAATCTAGCCGGCATCCTGTGCAAAGGAGCCTCCCACTGCACTCTTTCACATTGCAAACATTTTTTGGATTTAAATGAACATAAGTTTTGTCTATGACTTAAAAATACCAGTTTAAGCCACCTGTTAGTAGATGGCGAGTACAGATGCTTTTTTGTAACATTGCTCTTCAAATATGTAAGTAAAAGTTTTGCAGATTAAATGTTGCGATTAGGGTTTCCAATCTCGGTATTACGGGATTTCAGTATTTCGGGATCCCGCGGGATTGGCGGGATTACAGAGAAGCAGAAGAAGTAGTTTGGTGGATGACACTGGACACTGGACATTTTATGTTTTATACGTAAACATTTTTAGTCACATGTTGGTAATGAAACTAACTGACCTTTTTTTATGAAAATAAGGGACCTTTACCAGTGGGAGGCTCCTTTGCACAGGAAACCAGCTAGATTATGGGTACCACAACGGCGCCTATTTCTGCCGTGAAGCAGTAATGTGTAAGCATTACTGTGTTTCGCTCTGAAGGGCGCCGTAGCTAGTGAAATTAGTGGGCAAATAAGACTTAAGATCTTATGTCTCAAGGTGACGAGCGAAGTTGTAGTGCCGCTCAGAATTTTTGGGGTTTTTCAAGAATCCTGAGCGGCACTGCATTGTTATGCTCAGGGCGTATCAATTACCATCAGCTGAACGTCCTGCCCATCTCGTCCCTTATTTGAAAATAAGTGATTTGATCATAGCTGATGGTGATCGATACGCCCTGAGAGGAGATACAAGGTATATTTATTGATACGAGCTTATTAATTGCACTCTAAAAGTCTTACATTAATTTGATTTGTTCTCTCAGTAACTTGATCTCATAATAACTTTACAATTTACATAAAGTGGAGGGTATTACGAAAGAGGGAGTGTTCCGATGAGTTGTTGAACCTGATTCCTGCCGCCGATTCCCACCTCCGCACGACACGCCACAAATTATGATATCATCCCCACTATCTCGATGTGTGGCGGCGGCCCTCCACAGTGCGGTTTTCAAGGAGCTTTCTTCCACGTACTACAAAGTTGTGGAATGAGCATCTTGTGCAGTGTTTCCGGGACGATACAACGTACAACTTCCTTAAGGGCCGGCAACGCTCCTGTGATTTCTCTGGTGTTGCAAGAAATTTGGGCGGCGGTGATCACTTAACACCAGGTAGACCTCGTTTGTCCTCCTGTTCCATAAAAAAAGAGTTTTCTATTACAGAATCATTACAAGTGGACCACACCTTTCACCAAAATGCCTTAGATTAGATTATATTGGTTACTAACTGCGGGATCTCGCGAATACTGAGATCCCGCGGGATCCACAATTTCAACCTCCCGAAAATACTGAGATTGGAGAAAGACTGCGGGACTGGAAACCCTAGTTACAACAGAGATGCTGTTAAGGCATTGGAGATATATTATATATATGGGCTAGAAACATTAACTTTACTACTAACAGGCAAGTTTATTTACTCTTGCAGCACTGGAATATTCTCGAAACCGAGGATGAAACGTGCAATCCATACTTCATGACTCTTTTATTTTTAAAACGCTAATGCTGAACAGTGTATCCTTTCCTAGAAGAAGAAGATTTTTTTTTTTTAAATCCAATCACTGAGAAAAAGCAAATACTTTTCCAGTGGTGCGATGGAGGTGCGTGCGTATCTTCAGACCCGTCGTTCCAGCAGAGTACAGATGGGCCCATTGGTGACGTCACGACCTGGAGCGAGTGGAAGTCCAGTGAATGCAGGTCGGGGTGCACACAGCGCGGCCGAGGGGCGCGAGAACGGAGAAGAACATGTCCCGCAACCGCCAAGTGCGAGGGTTCTGCCTATGACGTGGCCCTCTGTGATGATGTTAAGGTAGATATTGCATTGAATGCGTGAATTTTCTTGTCTTCCATTGCTGTTTAGTTTGCTTTCTCTTGTTGTAATTAAAAAAAAGTTACACTTCTGTGCTCAAATAAAGCATACGTACTGTTATTTCTACGTTTGTAGAAATAACAATAGCGTAAAAATGTTGCAACGATGGCTTTGGCAATTAAATATTATATAACGAATACGGCTGTACGGACTGGAACCCTTTGCCTGTCCTAATAATGAACGAAGGAACCAAAAAAAATGACGAATGACGATGATGCAAAAGTCAAAAAATTTTAGGAACCAACTTCAACCTTTTGTGTTACAGTGATGCGCGCGCATCTTAAAATTTCACTCTCATATTTTTTTTCATAACGCGCCTAAAGAAGTATAACTTCCAAAATATTATGAGCAGCATGCCACTGTCATTAATGAGAGAGATTGTATATTTCTTTAGCACGGGGCCCGCTTATGGCAGGTGATCATCCCAATTACACCCTAAGTTATGTGCCGACGATCGAGTTATTATTTTAGCTATTAGTAATTTCCGGGTGAATTTACAAAATTAGTCCCAAATTTTTAATCCACGTTTAAGGGCTCTTACATTTGTGAAGTAAATAACAGAATTGTCCAATAGTTTGCGGCATTTTGTTATGTTTAAGTGATTTCTCTTACTTTTGCTTAGTGGACAACTCGGCTCAGTCTGAAAACCCTTAAAATCCGTATCTTACATTTAAAATTTGAATTTCATCCAAATAGTTAGCTCTGATTCCGAGATATGCACAATATAGATACAAAAATAGCTATAAGATACAAGAATTGTTCGGTAAGAGATCGCTTAAATAGTTTCTTTATGCTCAGTTTAGAGAACAGTATTTTAGCCGTGTAAAATAAATTCCAGATTGAGTTAGATATTTCAACAATTTTATTCTCTTGTCATGTGTTTGGACTTATGTAGCTACGCACGGACGAGTAAAAAAGAAGGACTCCGCGCCGTGATATTAGCAAGTGAAGCACCGTTATGCTAATGTGTGTGCGGTTACGGGGGATACTAGTTACACAATTTTTTCTCCCTTAAATAATCATATATGGCCACAAATACTTATATAGTCATGGTCGAGTAAAAAAAGGACTCCGCGCCCTGATATTACCAAGTGAAGCACTCTAATGCTAGTGTTTGTGCGGTGACGAGGAATACCAGTAACATAATTTTTTCTCCTTTCTTAATTAGTTATATATGGCCACAATTACTTTTAACTCCGATTTTTTGAATTCCGATAGATTGTTTTACACATTTTCGCAACGCCCGACGGCATTTTAGAAATATTTTTTTGCGACGCAAGCTGATCTGTCATAGACGATGGCAAATCTCATAATGGCGGCCGATCGGCTTGTATTAGTGTAAGTGTGTGCGTGGGGCTATGTAATTTACACGTTAACCGGCTTGTTTTGGTGCTTCACTGTTTTGTAAGGTGACACGGAGTCCTTCTATTTTTACACGTCCGTGTATATAGTATTTTTTTTACTTTTTCACAACGCACGAAGGCTTTTTTTAAATATTTTATTGAGACGCAAACTGATTTGTCACAGACGATGACAACTCTCATAATGGCCGCCTATCGGCCTGTAGTAGTGTAGGTGTGTGCGTGGGGCTATGTATTTACACGTTAATCGGCTTGTTTTGGTGCTACACTGTTATGTAAGGTGACACGGAGACCTTATTTTTTACTAGTCCGTGGTAGCTACGTTATCAAATTTTTGCCTAAAAGAGAACTTCATGTCTTTTCGCTCTAATTTATATATACTTATAAGAGATTTCCACCTATTTATTGACTCATCACGATGTTTTTGGAACCATAAGGCGTAGATACTTGAAATTTGGTAAGAATATTCCTTTCGCCGAGTTGAGGTCAGCTAAGAATTTTACGAAACATCACTCCCAAGGGAGGTTGCGGGGGTTTAAATAAAAAACAATTTTACTATAGTGCCTATACATATAAAACTAGTAGTAGTAGTCCAACAAGCTACATATTATTACGTTTATGCAGGCTAGAATACTTATAGCATCCACCTAGACGGCGTCTAAGGTAAGGTACATTTTTTTTTCATTTACTGTTCAAAACAAAGCATAAAATAAAATTTCTATATCTTAATACCACAGTAACCCCTAAAGGGTTTATTTGCGAAGTTGTCGCTCGAGTTTATCTATCTATATATATAAAAATGAATTTGCTGTTCGTTAGTATCGCTAAAACTCGAGAACGGCTGGACCGATTTGGCTAATTTTGGTCTTGAATTATTCTAAGTCCAGAGAAGGTTTAAAAGGTGAATAAATAGAAAAATGCTGCTAAATTAAATAAAAACAACAAATTTGTTTTTCCTTTGATGTGTCCATACATAATTTCTATGAGAGAATTTATTGATGAACGGTTTGACAGTTCTGCTGTGAAACAATTTCATTACGACAGCAGGGTGCATAGTTTACGAAGTAATTTTTGATGTTAATATATATTATTGACAAATTCATATAAACATTATTTCATTTATTATATACAGAACAACGTCTGTCGGGTTAGCTAGTATTTATATATAAACGCTGGCGATATATTACTATAAATACAATAATGGTATATTAATATTTACATTGGTCATCACATAAATATGGTTGTTGTTCTAAATACCTTTTTTTAGTACGCCTGTATATTTTCCATTCATTTTATATAAATTTTGTATATTATCTGGCAAATTGTTTAAAATATAAGGGTATTTTATTACTTAGTATTCTTGTGCCATAGATGTTATTGGTTTTTGGAATCTCTTGGATTTTATTAAGTTTCTTAAATTGCTTGGCCTTTGATACTCTATTAGAAATGATGGTTCATTAACTTTTATAAGTATTAAATATTTAACTTTATCATATACATTAATAATCTAGCAATGCTTAAACAACATACGTTTATCATGTTTAAAGTTATTAAGAATATTTTTATGAGTCAATAATTTTAACATTTTCAACTGGATTTTATAAATTTCATTAATATGGGTTTTATAAGTTTTGCCGTAATTGCTCAGGCCAATAGTTAATAGTTGAATCTGCTAGAGCTGTGTAAATTAATCTCATAGTAGTGAGTGGCAGCTTTGGTTCATAATATTTAACAATAACATATATCGCGAAAAATTCACAACACTACAACGTTCGTGTTATATTTACAGGTTTGTGGCAAAAAGACTCGAGTGACAGCTAATGAGCTGGCAGCAAGAAAGTGTACCGAATACGCAGCTGTCCTGTCAGACCTGGATCCTCGGGGAGGTGGGCTGCAGGCGCCTCATGATCCTAGTGAGTTTGTATAAAATAATGTTCGGGCTCAGGAATAACATCTTTTTTTTTTATGGAATAGGAGGACAAACGAGCGTACCTGGTGTTAAGTGATCACCGCCGCCCACATTCTCTTGCAACACCAGAGGAATCACAAGAGCGTTGCCGGCCTTTCAGAAGGTGTACGCGCTTTTTTTGAAGGTACCCATGTCGTATCGTCCCGGAAACACCGCACAAGGAAGCTCATTCCACAGCTTTGTAGTACGTGGAAGAAAGCTCCTAGAAAACCGCACTGTGGAGGACCGCCACACATCCACATGGTGGGGATGATATCCTAACTTGCGGCGTGTCGTGCGAAGGTGGAATTCGGCGGTGGGAATCAGGTTGAAATCTGGGACTGTATTAAGGTTTCCTATAGTCGCTGGTTTTTGGCTCGTTTAATAAATGAATTTATGTAGGCACTTGGAATCAACCAAGAATCATGAGGATAGAAGTAAAATGCACTCCACTAACCTTTGAACACTCCCACGTCACTCAGGTGGCGGCGGCGCAGCAGCTCCAACGGTCCTGATTCTGGTATTCCAGGTGAATGTCACACTGGCGGTCGCAAGCTTGCTAAGTTTATATGAACGATGTAAATTTTGACACTAGCATTGAACGTCATCAATGGAGAGTCACGAAGCTTGTGGTAGACTTGATGACCACAGTTTATCACTCGGGGTAAACACGGGTTACAGAAGTAGTGCTAGCGATCACGCCCGAGCAAAGCTCAAATGCCTCTCTCCGCTTGTCAACCCAAGCGCGACTTATGTCTCGGATAGCGGAGCACTTACAACTACCCTCATGATTCCTAATAAAATCAGCAAGTACCGTACAAAAAATAATGATAATAATTAATCATTTTATTTGCAGCTAAAAACCACTAAGTACCGAATAAAACAAGACTTTAATTGAATTGAAATAAAACTACACAGTAGGCAAACAGGCTCAAGCTCGGCATAGGCTGATAATAATATGCCCAGCGCCAATCTTCCACTCGAGCCATTCTGTCACCTCGCAGCTGTCATATATAGACATTATACTATATATGAGATTTGAAATCATCTTTTTTTTATGTAAATAAGGGACAAGATGAGTAGGGCGTTCAACGGATGGTATTTAATATGCCCATTACAATTCAGTGCCGCTCAGGATTCTTGAAAAAACCCAAAAAACTCTGAGCGGCACTACAATTGCGCTCGCCTCCTTGAGGCATAAGATGTTCATTGTAATTTGGCCAGTAATTTCACTAGGCACGGCGCTCTTCAGTTATTGTTTCGGTAAACACATTACTGCTTCACGGCAGAAATAGTCCTCCCATTGGTTCAAAATCAATCATAATTGGTTAACCACAATCAATATCTTTATGGGTTCATTGTAATGTTACTTATAGCTCGAATGTGGATGGGCTGTGCCATATTCTGCCGCCGCTCAGCCGGCGGTGGCTTCTACGCGCCACGAGTCGAGCTCAATGACGCTGGTCTGGAGCCCTACTTCCCGGACGGCACGTGGTGCCACTTCGACGGTTCTACCAACTACTACTGCCTGCAGCATCATTGCTTACCTGAGGTGACGTAATGTGTTACACATAACCAACGAAAAGTCTTTAAAAGCGTGTGTTTTCTTACGATTTTTGCCCTCGCCATAAGGGAGTAAAAAAAAGTGTGTGTGTACATGCATGTAAATGTATGCATGCAAATGTATGCACGAAAGAAGTTAAACTTTTTTGGCCTAACGAAGCAATTATCATTAAAATGATTAAACTCGCGCTATTCTACGTTTTAAGAAAGAACAATTTTGTAAAGATCTTGCAAAGATGGCTTTGACAATTAATTATTAAATAATGAATACGGATGTATGGGCTTGAAACCTTTACCTGCCCTAATAATGGACGAAGAAACAAAAGAAAATAACTTCATAATTTTTTCATAACGCGCCTAAAGAAGTATAACTTCAAAAATAAAAAAAATAATCAATACACTTTTATAGAATTGGATGACAAACTAACTTCTTAGACGTGATGAGAATTCATCTTCATCACTCTTTGTTGTAAGAGATTGTAACAAGAGATAACTAATAGACATGTTTTGAGCTCTTTAAGAATCGCTCCATAGATAAAAACCACGTTTCCATTTGGTAGGGATGATATTAATGGTTGAGTGCAACGTGTTACTGGAGAGGGGCAACTGGTGTCAAGTCAGCTTTTTCTTCTGAAACTCCCTGATAGTGTTATAACCAAATTACTGTAATGCTAATCGAACTTAGATAATTAGGTCATCTGTAGGATATAAATAGTTAATCTGCTCAAATACTCTTTTTAACGTACATTGCGTTAACTCTCAATTAGGTGATACTGTGCGTATGGTGGAATAGGAAGGGCATTGTTTATAATAAGCTTTTAGCGTCGGGCTAAACTATTAAACGGATCTGTAATGCCAAAACAGATAAATGATAAAGCAAACGGACTCGAATAATACAAAGGGTCCTTCATAATTGATAATGCTAGACTTTGTGGTCATCTCTATCAGTTCTTCTTAACCAAATGAAAGTTATTTTTAATGCTTTGAAACTAATCAAATATATTTTATAAATAGGCTTCAAATGACTTATAAAATACATTGGTACTTGGCGGACGAGGATCGAACCGGTTGCACCTCAATGAGAGCCAAATAAGAAAAAAAATAATGAAATTATAATGAAGAAAGCGTATTATAAAGTTCAGGAGTATATGGGTGATAAAAATGTATGGATAATATGAAAACTGTAAAGGAGGAGAAAGTTGCTGAGTTTCTTGTCGATTCTTCTCAGAACAAGGCAACTCAGACAATTACCCAATAAAAAATATATAGATTTTTGTACTTCAAAGAAAATTGTAAATTTGATGCTATAGGGTTAAATCACTACATATTATAAAACAAAGTCCTCCAGTGCGTCTGTCTGTCTGTTCGCGTTAAATTCAAAAACTACTTCACCGATTTTCATGTTGTTTTCACCAACGGAGAGCGTGGTTCTCGAGGAAGGTCTTAGTATATAATTTCCGATGGCTTTAGACTACATTATTCTCGAATTCTATAAAGTTGACTGCAGCTGCGGAAGCTCCTATATCAGACAGTCAAAAAGAACTATTTCTCAACGCGTCAACAATAATCAGCAATAGACGAACAATTGCTTAAAGCCAGTACCAACCACTGGATTGAGCTGAATAAGCCACGGGTGAACTGTGCTGAACGCCAATACATCCCACGTTTGTTACAGATGTTATTGAAATTAAAAAGCATCCTAACAATTGGAATAGGGAGGATTGTTTTAGACTAGCGTAAACATGGAAACCCGGGGTCTCACTATGCAGTACAAATGAGCAACAAAAAGACCCGAAAGTATGGACGTCGTCAGTAGTGTGTCGTGAATTAGGGAATTAAAGACCGAAACGAATAAGGTGCCACGTGGACATGAATTGATGTACTATTAGTTTCAAGTGTCAACGTGTCAAGTGTCAACGTGTCAAGTGTCAACTTGTCAAGAGTTTCTCGCCGCCATTGCAGTTTCGCCGCGACCACAATTCATGCAATTAATTCTCCAAGATAATAAAATATATATTGAGAGTACCCATCATAATAATTACAATTATTCCTGGATACCTACCTACATATTTTTTTTTCTTTTGATAGAACAGCGTGTGTCGGGTAAATCACTTCGTTATTGATATCATATTTAATTAGGTTAATTCATTTTTTATCGCCGTTAATTACTGTAGCAGCGTAGAAGAAAGTAATAAATATTAATATAAATATTAATAACTGTTAATTCTTTAATGATACTATAATAATTGTCCTTATTACTCTGGTTTCATTTCCTGGGTTATTAATTTCGTTGCGTCCTGTCATAATATGACATCACTACATATTATATAACAAAGTCCTCCGCCGCGTCTGTCTGTCTGTCTGTTCGCGATAAACCCAAAAACTACTGCATCGATTTTCATTCTATTTTTACCAATGGATAGCGCGGTTCTCGAGGAAGTTTTTTGTATGTAATTTGTTAAGGTTTTGTATTTATTAAAGATATTTGTTGAAGTTGTCGGAAAAAAATAAGCTCTCCGGTCTCAACCGTTTCGTTGAAACGAAAACGCCGTCTAAACCCTTTGAAATAACAAAATAATGTATGGTGGAATTGTGTATCTTATATAGCTCTATAGAAAAGTCCGAAGGCATTTGTATATCTTAATTGATAACATACTGTATCCATTTTAATACTTAAAAGTTCAGATCAGTATAAAGCGGTAATGTAAAAGCTGTTTACAGCCAATCCCAATTCAGTCTATCTCTTACTTGAGATAAAAATCGTAACTATCGTTGATTTTTCTGTCTCAATAAACTTATCAACGGTAACTCACCTTATCCGTACACGCTATCTGTCAATGGGACGACGTATAGCTTACTAGCGATAGAAGTTTGTATGGAAATTTTAATTCACGAGTCCCAATATAAGGCGATAAGAGTATATCCCGGTATATTGAGACAGCTTCAGATTATTGACTGCTGATTACTGACAGTAGAAGGTAGTGATTTATCTCTATCTGTAGATAGTATATTGGGAACTGCCGTTACTCAAATACGATATTAATCCTTAAATAATTTTATTACTATGTACATAATGCAATAACATCATTCAGAAATACGTTATTGTTCCTTTTTTAACTCATTAACTTTGAATACACAATTCTGACTTAAGACTACATTATTCCCGAATACTTATATAATTTTTTCTATTGACAGAACAGCGCCTGTCAGCTAGTTGTATATAAAATAAGTATTCAAGAATTATTATTTGGATTTTTAATAATTTTATTGCTAATTTAATGCTGGCTTCCTTTAATGAGCCAAGCGTAACAGTATGAAGACTACGAACCAATATCTTCCAACCAATCGTTTTTACTTTTCGGCGTTTCACAACATTTTTAACCACAAAAAGGAGGTTCTCAATTCGATCGCGATTTTTATTAATGTATGTACACCGATTATTCCGAGATTTATGATCCGATTTACATAATTCTTCTTTAGTTCGATGCGGAATAGATGCCATTCGTTGCCATAAAAAAATTACCCAGTAGTTTTCATTTTATGAACATTTATGTCTTCGTGGATGATATTATTGTTTTTTGTGTATAGCTTTTTTAGGAGTTTTCATTCAGGTTGATTATATATTTTTATTATTAACTGACACTAAAAAGAAAAAAAAAAACTATATTTAAAAAAGCCGACTTCAAAAACTGAAAAGTGTCAAATAAATAAAAATTTAATTTAATACACCTCTTATGCAAACCTTTACTTTTAATATTGATTAAATAGGTACTATTATTTGTATGTGATAGTTTTAAAAGCCGGTTTTTTTGTATGCCAGTATGTATCTCTCTGAACCTCTTTCAAGTTTCGTTCCAAAAAATATTTTTTTATATTTAATTATTATTTATATATAATTATTATCATAATATAATAATAATAATATAATATTGACACACTTTTTACACAAATTATCTTGCCCCAATTTAAGCATATATAGTTTGTATTATGGGTTACAAGACAATGATATATTTAATACAATATACTTACTTAAACATAAATAAATTCATATAAACATACACATAAACATACATAAATACATATAAACATCCATGACTCGGAAACAAACATCCATATTCATCATATAAATGCTTGCACCTACCGGGATTCGAACCCGGGACCTCTAGCTTAGTAGGTAGGGTCGCTAACCACTCGGCTATACAGGTCGTCATAACCTCTACTATTTGTATATTTTTATTCAAAATAATTATAGTTTAGTTTATTATAAATTTTGATTATCAATCAATCAATTTTTATTTATAATTCATAGTTTTCGTACTTTATTTATAACAAATATATTTTATGAATTTAAATTTGTTGGAAAGGAACGTTTATAATGTTGTTTATTTATATCAGTCAACAGTAGCCAGTGACAAAAAAAAAACAAAAATTTACGTACTACTTATCTACATAGTTGGTACTTGTAATTAAAAAATAATTTCTAATTTTAAACCTTACAACTCATGTCAAACAAAACAGGGAAACGTGATATAATGATTTGAAAGAGCAATAGTTCTGCAAATGTCTTAGTAGTACCAAAACGTGACAAAATAAAATAGACTTAATTTAAAACTCAATTACCTTATTTAAAATGTATGGAGTGTGTTAATAGCGTCAACAGGCGCGTGAATTCGAATACTAATAATAATCTGTACCTAAGTTTACAGTTTATACTCCACGTCGATAAAATTATCAAAGTCTCTTACACAAATAGATATATCTTCATGATTCAGTCATATAAGTAAACTGGGTGAATTAAGATATGTAAACACTATTGCTTCCATTGTGCCATCCAGCGGCTAATACGCCAAAATGGCGGCAGCGTGCCGGTACAAGCGGCTTTACTCGGTTTCAAATCATATAATAATCGCTTACCAAGCAATTTATTAACTAATTTTTGCCACGCCTGCCTTGCAAGCACACAAATTTATTTGATCGTGAGTATGGGCTTTAATATCTGCTTGTACTCCCACTACTCGGTTCGTAAGTATTCCTCTGTGTGTAATGGCCGAAGATGTTGGGATGGCCCGGGTCGGAGAAAGGCGGTCTGCCGTGAACGTCGCACGTGGTCTGCTCCCGATTAGTACAATTTGAACTATATTTAGGAAAGCATGTAAAGAAGTTTACAGCTTAAATTCGCATTTGGCAGTTAGGTATAGCCTAAAGGCCAATTAACACAGACCAGCGAATGCTCATTCTATCCCTACCTACTCTATAAAATTATTTTAGTGTAAACAGACGTTTTCTGTCTGTTCGTAAAGATACTATGGAATATTCTAAGAGTGCTCACTCATTTAATGAAAACGGCACTAGAGCGTGCGAACAGGTGCCTAGAGAGTTGCCAGTTCTAGTTCTTGGTTCTAATCGTTGATATTTTGGTGTAGACGAGTTTTCGTTTCCACTAAAATATCAAGAAAGGATGCTCTTGTTGTAACTCTTGCTTTTATTTCGTTTAGTTTAAATGCACCTTAACGCGTTCAAGACCAGTCACTGTCATTAATGTGTGTAAACATATAAGAATTAAGATTTTGAACTTATCAATTCCACTTTTAACAGCTATTTGATATATACTCTATTGTTTATATAAATAAGGTGTTCGTGAACACGCTTAAAATGTATCGTTAAATCTCTTTAATCGAGATCAAGAGTGGCTTTAGAATATTGAAATAGTTAGCGTAGGTACTCAGTTTTATTAAAAGCTGTAGTAAGAAGTGTCATTCGTGAACTCAACAGTATTTTGATGGAGAGAAAGTTGCACATGCATCGCATAATATATTGTATTAGTGGGAATGTATTTTTCCTACCTAATATGTACATTGGTCATGGTATTGTTCGGTAGAATGAGCAACAAACCCTAATATATATTAAGTATTTAAAAGCCATCCTTAGCATAATACGGTATTGTTGTGTTTAGTCATAAAATTGCAAGCAAATGGTGTTCTAATCCTATTGTTTGACAACACAAGCGTCATCTCACGTGCTCAGCTCAATATAATAACGCCATAAACTGCTACACAGTGATAACACCCGACATGAAGCCGCATATTACGTCTATCTTTTATAGTTAAGCACATACTTTAAGCGCATTAGGATTTAATACGGTTCTATGAAATATGTACTTTATTTTCACCAATAATCATTTATGCGATGCCCTCTGAAGTGGCGTTCTTGGATGACCATGACTTGATGATATGAATAGGCTAGAGAAACTCTCGAAGAAAAAGCGTATCTCTCGATTGAATGAAACGTGCAGTCCTTGACAGATTGACACATGACGGCTATAATCTTGTAAAAAATGGAGATAGCCGAAATCCACTACGTTCTAATCAACTATTCGCTTTCAAACTTAGCCGGATTATACTTTGTCGCCATATTGTTATTACTATTTCAAACTTATGTCAAATCTCACTGCACGTTTAATACTAAACTAAATTTTTAATTAGGCATTCCCGCCTCTTATTACGTAGTATTTACATTTTCTTTGAGATACACTTCCAATAATATTAACTCATTTTGCACACCATCGCCACATAAAAACATTTCACAATATTTATGTTATCAATAAAACATTGTGAAATATGAGCGGCGGGCAAGTCGATCAACGTACGCGGTTAAACGAACATTTAACGCATTATCTTTTCATAGCACTTCTGAAACGCTTTTAACCTCATTTTAAAGTTATTTGCGTAAGAAACGGCATGCTTTATGACATGCGTGCGTCATCATATTTGCCGATTTACGGTACATTGTTAACTAATTTGTCAAGATTAATCGGACTGGTTGAACCAACCTGTGATTAATTATGTTAGCCATATAATGACGCACTATTTAGTTAGTCTTAATCATGTGCTTAATCAACAAACACCTTAAACAATTTATGCCTCTTAGTGGAATTACAAATATTTTTTTTATAATCTTCGGCGGCGTGTTGAAATTTTCCTGAACTTTTTGTCTCTTTTGTTACATCATGGCTCGTTGTGGTTATGGTTATAGTTTGGTGGAGTTAATGACTTTTAAAAAAATATATTTATTATATTCAAAATTATTATTATAAAACGTTGGTGTGGGGTAAATGTTACTATAGTATGTCATAAATGACTTTCCTAATGATACCACAGACTGGAATGGAGCGACCACCTAAGTCTTTATTAACACATTTTACTGTACGATATTGTGAAAATATTATGTCGAAATTTTATTAAAAAATAGAAGCCCCTGAGTTTCTTGCGCCCGTTCTTCTCAGGTCTGAGGCATGCTGTTTTGAATGGGTGGTAGTTTTTGACGTTTAATAAGTGATTTTGAATCCTATTTTAAATAAAAATACATATTTGAATTTGAATTTAAGCTTGTAAATTTATAATAAATATCTATCTATCTATTACATACATACCGTAAAAGAGACCTACCTAACTATAAAATAACTGATTTTATATCATATCATAGATACTGAGTTTAAAAATAATTGTATACATACATTTTTATACTGGCAGTGTGCGTATTGTATAGCTGCTATGACCAACAATACACAAAGAAAAAATAAATAACTATATTTTTATTTTTAAACAAAAACGGCGTATTTCAAAATGGCGGTCATGTAAATTGTACATTTGTATACTAATAAATGGAGAGCCCTTTTTTGTTCGGTTATACTGCGAAAACTACTGAACCGATCGAAATAATACTCATACCACAAGATGTATCGTGTTTTTGAGAAGGTTTTAGTATATGATATGTTGGTGATTACTTATTCGGAACCTAATTTTTTGTCTTAGAAATACCTATATATTCGCAATACAAATAATTAAGTCAAAAACATTTCATACAACTAGAGGGCGCGGGTTACTTAATTTAAACAATTTAAATAAAAAACTTTTATAGGACTAAAACGCGTGTAATTGCACCTGTTTTTACATTAGATTTTTGCGTAAAAGTTATAGTTCTATTTTAGTTAACCCGACGTTTCAAGACCTTTCCAGATCTCGTTTTCAGGAGGACTGCAGATGAAATGAGTCAAAGATAGTATTTGTCATAGTTGTCATTACGAAGTTTAGCGCCATTTATTGCCTCGGAAGTGGTATTTGCTGTAGACAGAAAATATATAAATGAACTTAATTTACCTAAGTAATTTATATGGTAAAACAACGTTTGCGGGGCCAGCACTTGTGAATACATATTTAGTTTACAGAACTATTTAAAACCTAGAGTGTACGATGATATTATGCTACTTAACAGATTTCATGATTCCAGATGTGTTTTGCGATATCATGCATAAGGATTAAATAGAATAATCTTTGGTTGGTATAATTACTGTGAAGCTTGCATTTAACAGCTTTACGAGACCGGACTCGTTAACTTTTCATGCTAATTTCAACTAGAAAGCTATCTACCTGAATAACAGGATCTTGATTTACATTATGACTGTAGCTTGTCAATATATTCTTGAAAATCCTATGTATGTACATAGGCATATAAGTGAATTTGCTAGAAACTGTCATAACCATAATGTTAACACCAGGAACAGACATAAACATACAATGCCTATTATCGGCTCGGCTATGTCGAGTAAGTAAATCTTTTGTGAGGTGCTTTTATCTACACCCATGCTTTAAATCCTCTATTAAAGATTCTGAAACAGTTAGCTTATTGCCAACATTAAAACACCCAATGTTCTAATAACCATTACATCATCCAAAAGAGTGTTGTAATGTTGTACTGAATTTCATAACAACACTCCTTTGTTTTTTTTATCCCTTCATGCGCAAAGAGTTTCAACATACAGCCACATTCTTATTGCTCGATGCGTGGTATCTGTATGAATTTAAAAAAAGAACATTTTCGTTTACGCGCGCTGTAAAAAAAAGTACGTTATTCGAATCCCCGCCATTTTTCTTCGATATTTTTATTGTTTTCTTAAAATAACATTATATTTGAGTGAATTTTAATTATTGCACTATACAAAATGTAAATGACTACTTAAATAAATAATTCTCTCATTAATACTTAGTTTATTTGTATATAATCAGTAATGAATGATATTAGGTTACTACTAGGACTGGTGTTTTAATGTTAGCAGTAAGCTAACTGTTCCAGAATCTTTTAGAGGATTCATATTCTGGGTATTCCGTAGATAATGTCTTGTATGCAACTGTTTATAATTAGGTATTAAAACACTCAAGTGATACTAGAAAATGAAAAAAACAAAAGTATTACGTTATTCAAAAGAATTGTTTAAAAACGTTTTTGTGCTACCTAAAGTTTAGTATAATATAAATGACTTTTTGAATGATACCACAGATTAGGAATTGAGCGACCGCCCTCAGGCTTAAAAAATAAGTTTAATTGTACAATATTACTTTGTAAACATATGTTTTTGATGAAAAAGAAGCCCTGAGTTTGTTGCGCCCATTCGTCTCAGGTCTGAGGCATTCGTTTTGGAATGGGTGGTATTTTTTGACTTTTAATAAGTGATGTCACATCCTATTTTGTATAAAAATATTTGAATTTGACAGACCCATATGGAGATGGATGTTGAAAAAGGGCTGAACTTGCGTGAAGATCGCGTATTTGGTATTTGACAAGAATGTAAAAATGTAAAATCTAAAATATAATTGCTTTTACAATTATTAACCTATAATGAAACAGAGAAAATCATAAACACCAAATTATATTAACTTTATTTGTTAATAACTTTTGCTTTATCTGTAACTCATAATATAATTTAAGAAAGACTCATTTAAGAGATTATTATAATAAGATAGGCATATTTTAAAGATAAGTAGGTAAATATTGTATAGTTTTATTACATCCATAATTAACATAACGAAGCAGGCGGAAATTTCTGGTTGGCTCTGCACAGGGTTTCGTATTGATCCATCCAGAGGAATTAATACATTAAAAGTGCCTCTTTGTTTTACTAAGATTGGTATTGTGCTCCTGTTTCCACAATTAAACCACTCAGTTGGGTTCGTTTTACGTGCAGTGTTGGCCAGTCATTCCCACCAGCCACTCCCAGAAGCTTAGAACCGACTCTTGGGGTTTTCGCAGATGTTTCGGAGCGACCTCGTATTTACAAAGGTTTTTGCCCGTTGGCTGCCCACCCCTGCATATGCCAGGATTACACATTAGTTACCGTTTCGTCTTCAGCTAGACAACCTCTGCACTTAGGACTGTCTGTTACACCGATTGTGAAAGGGTGTTTGTTTAGTGATGTGTGACCCGTTTAGGGTACCCACCATGATTCGGATGTCATATCTGTTTAGGCTGATTAGTCGAAGTAAGAAGTCAGTTGGGGCGATAGTGTAGGAATCGCTTCCTTCGACTGTCTACTGTTTTAGATATTTATCCATGGGGTGTTGTGTAGGTCGTTGGTTCTCACCAAAATTTTCCCTTTCGTTTCCTTTTAATTTTCTTGATTTTTTATGAAAATAAGGGACGGCCGACGAGACGAGCAGGACGTTTAGCTGTTGGTAATTGATACATCCTGCTCATTACATTGCAGTGCAGCTCAGGATTATTGAAAAGCCCAAAAATTCTGAGCGGTACTACAACTGTGCTCGTCACCATGAGACATAAGTTGTCAAGTCTCATTTGCCCAGTTATTTCACTAGCTATGGCGCCCTTCAGACGGAAACACAGTAATTACTGCTTCACAGCAGAAATAGGCGCCGTTGTGGTACCCATAATCTAGCTGGCATCGTGTGCATAGGAGCCTCCCACTGGTAAAGAAGGCATCCATAAAGGCATTGGACCAGCCTCGCCACATTCTTCTGCCACTACCCTTTGCATTTACGTATCAAATTAAATCAAATCAAATCAAAAATATTATATTTCATAGGTAATTCACATTACACTTGAAATGTCATTTTTATACAGCTCATTCGGAAGGGAGATTTTCTTAAAGAAGAACGAACAAGGAACTCTAAGGTTGCTCTTTTCAAAACAGATGATAACATGTTCTTATTTTTAATTTAATTTACAAATCATTTCAATTACAATATATGCACAGTGATATAACAATAATACTCAAACGTCAAATAATAAATGCCTTACACGAGTAATTAAAAAAAAATGAGTAAGACCAACATTATACAAATGATATAAGCATCAGGAAGCAACAAAGCAATAAATGAAAAACAAAATTTATGTAAGAGCTGTATAGAAAATTATGTCGTTAAAATTCCTAGATAAATCTTCAATAAATACCCTAGGTAGTGGTAATAAAACAAGTGATGACATATTATCACAGTTGCTAACATGTGATGTGATACATGATGCATAAATATAGCCTGCGGAAGTACCGAGCGAATAAAATACGACATCTAAGGTACAGATTTAATTGTATTGCCATGTGCGTTCTACTCAGGAAGTGTTCACGTTTAATATACATCTAGACAGCGTTACAAGGTCATATGTAATTTGTTCTCTCTGCTAATGGTCACATAAATCGTCGTAATCATCATTTGGAAACAAATTGTTATCAGATTCGTCAGCTTTAGGTTTTATTCAAACCATCAGTTTAATCTAAATTTTATTTATTGCTTTACAAATTTTTATTGATTCTTGAACATCTTTGAGCCACGGACGAGTAAAAAAGGACTCCGCGCCGTGATATTAGCAAGTGAAGCACCGTTATGCTAGTGTGTGTGCGATTACGGGGGATACTAGTAACACAAGTTTTTCTCCCTTAAATAATCATATATGGCCACAAATACTTATATAGTATCGTTTTTACAAGTTTTCACAACGCACGACGGCATTTTTAAAATATTTTACTGAGACGCAAACTGATCTGTCACAGACGATGACAATTCTCATAATGGCCGCCTATCGGCCTGTAGCATTGTAAGTGTGCGCGTGGGGCTATGTATTTACACGTTTTGGTGCTGCACTGTTATGTAAGGTGACACGGAGTCCTTATTTTTTTACTAGTCCGTGCTTTTAGCCAAGAGTTTAGACATGTGTCAAGCTTACAGAACTCAAATTCAAATTCAAAATATATTTATTTTCTTTCACAATGACATAGTTTAGACACACAGTTTATTAATATCGATATTTAGACATCGTTTTAATTATGAGAAACCAATGCTTGGAATAGGTAATGAATACCTGTGCTACAAGTTACCGGGCCCCCAAAACACATGGATATTCAGAAAATATATATATTACAATGAAACTAAATTAAGTTAAGAAAACATAATTTGATAAAGAAAGTAATTCGTGTTAGTGTGTGTGTAGTGCTTATGTGGAACTGGCGAGTGTGTAAATATTACACAAATCATTTGGAGCAACTTTTGACCTCCCAATATCTAAAAAACTATTTCACAAAACATCTCAATTTATGCCTCATATTATATTGCATGATACATATTTGCTTCAAATATCATAAACACACCTCAAAAGGTTATTTATGTATAAACGTCCATAAATCGTCATTTTTATCAATCTCTGATCAAAACTCTTCCCCAGTTCCTGATGACGTGAGATCGGTAGATGGGTGAATACAAAGGAATAAAGTAGAAACTAGTAAATTTTTATCATTTCATTATAATTTTTCAATTAATTGATTCTATGAGGAATACTTATAGTGCCTGTAATGTAAGAATCCGCAACAGATATTGACGACAGCCGATCTTTATGTATTTTAAGGTCTTCACATAATATATATAAAGAAATTATATGTAGGTACTTATAATTAAATTGATACCAAAATTTTCCTACGTATACGGGGCATAGTTGTTTCTTTAGCATTTATAACTTCAATTATAATTATTTAAGGACGCGTTCTCAAAACAGAGAGGTATCGAATCGCACCACTACACTGACACCGCTCAAACACATACACGTACTTAAAGTTAGTTGTGGGAATGAAATGAATTTGATACTTTAGTAAGTTTGAATTTTGTTTTTTTTAAGGCCTATGTATTTTTGATAATTGTTTGATGTATTCGTTTAGTAGTTAAATATTAGAACTTTAGATGGCAATTCTGTCGCATAACGTCGTGTGTAGTAAACGCAGTTTTTTTTAAATCCAAGATGGCGATGATTTCAACAATATGGGTATCGTATTCGAGGTTCTCGAGGGTGCAGAGAACGATTTTGGGATCATTTTTGAAATACAAGATGGCCGCCGCGCAAAAAAATAAATAGATGACACCCATGAAGAAAATTTTGTAGATTTCATAGGCTCCATCATGGATTTCGATTTTGACCCGATATTCGTTATTGTTGACCCCAAAAACCATGAAACACCCATGAAGAGAAGTTGGTGAATTTCATAGGCGCCATCTTGGATTTCGATTTTGACCCGATATTCGTTATTGTTGACCCCGAAAACCATGAAAATGACACCCAATAAGAGGAGTTGGTCAAATTCATAGGCGCCATCTTGGATTTCGATTTTGACCCGATATTCGTTATTGTTGACCCCGAAAACCATGAAAATGACACCCATGAAGAGAAGTTGATAAAATTCATAGGCGCCATCTTGGATTTCGATTTTGACCCGATATTCGTTATTGTTGACCCCGAAAACCATGAAAATGACACCCATGAAGAGGAGTTGGTCAAATTCATAGGCGCCATCTTGGATTTCGATTTTGACCCGATATTCGTTATTGTTGACCGCGCAAACCTTGAAAATGACACCCATGAAGAGAAGTTGGTAAAATTCATAGGCGCCATCTTGGATTTCGATTTTGACCCGATATTCGTTATTGTTGACCCCGAAAACCATGAAAATGACACCCATGAAGAGAAGTTGGTAAATTTCATAGGCGCCATCTTGGATTTCTATTTAATATAGACCTTATATTTAGAGATGAAAATAAATCACTAATTCTTCAAAAAAATACAGAAACATAATTTTTTGAAAATCTGACTGCGTTCAAAATATGTAAAGTATCAAAGACAGTATTGTAGAGCCTATTAAAAATATCCATGTTCGTACAGCGATCTTTCCGAGTACGAGCTGCTGCTTACAACCGACACAGTGACTACCCACGACGGCGGCCGAGCGCGGACTGACGTTGTTTCGATAGATCTCTCTGTGCAATGCGTACGGAGGGACAAAATAAAATAACCCTTAATACCACACTTTAAAGCTTATGCTTATCAGAAAAATATATGAATTTTAGACGATTCATTTTTATGTTTTCTGAGATTATTTATAACATATTCATTAATTTATTTCCCGTGTTTTTGAAATTATTATATCTGTTACGTAATTTTTAAGAGAAAAAATTATGTAAGTAGTAGCAGAAAACTGATCCTGAATGAAGCCCCATTTCGTCAATTTTGTGTGAAGAGGTAACGGATAATCGTTTTTACGACATAAAATATCAAAATTTTAAAGCAAATATTTCCCGCTAATTGGAGATAAAGAAGTAATCTATTTGTGGCAATTTTTAGTTGTGTTAGATTTAGTTTCATTTCATCACAAACTCTACCGAAAAATATCTTATTTTTGTCGGATTCGTAAACGCGTCCTTAAGAGTATTGACGATTTTCGTATTCATAACGTTATTTACTGGAATTTTGTAATGGGGAATTTACCCATGCATTTCAAAGGTACAAGAAAATATAGAAAATAACACAAAAAAAGATAATTATGCCCCCTAAACGTAGTAAAATACAGTAGATTAACAAAACCATTTGGTATTAATTTTAGCAGGACTAAGTACCTAAAAAATAATTTCTGTACAAAAAAGTAATGATACTGTTTATGTGAATGTATTTCTCATCATAATTTTCCTTTGATATATCAATGAATAAACTTAACTGTCTAAACATGTAAATATTGTCGTTGCATTTAAGGGATTATAAAACGTTATGTCTTACTTATTAAGCCGGTTATCCACTGCGAGCGGAGCGGACCTATTTAAGGACTCCGTCCAACTTGCAAAAGTTAAACTGATACTTGTGTTTCCACCAACAAATAGTCGAGCGAATAGAACTCAGCGAGCCGAAAGAGTTGAAATGAACTCGCTCAGTTCCTGACAGTGGAGCGGGTTCATTAAGGAGTTTCGTTCAAATTACATAGCAGTGTTTCCACAGAGAAAGAGGCGAGAAAGGCGGACCGAACGTAAAAACAAACCGAATGAAAATGTGGTTGAAACAAGTCCACTACGTCAATATTTTGGCAACTAGTTTAAAACGGACCATCGATATCAAAAGGCGACAATAGAATGAAGTTTATTTATTTATTTTATATATATCATAATTGATATAGGCGCGATTATTACACGTATGAAAAATGTTTTTTCTGTGCTTATGATACAACAATATGTACTTATTTTTCTGTATGGACTTGATTCCGTATCACTCGATAACTTCGCAAATGCGCAAAAAAACACGATCGCAAACATCAAACAACCAACAAAGTTTGAAACACCAACTGAACTCGCTCTCTGTGGAAATTGACTGTTCATTTTTCATTTCTCGTTTTCCGTTCAGCTCGCTTCGCTCATATCTCTCTCTCATCCTTTTGCAGTGAAAAACAACAGGCAAAACTCTTTGCTGGTGGAAACGCATACCTATTTCATATGATTGGAGTCAGTCTCGCCTAACTATCTCCCGCTCCTTTCGTGGTGGAAAACCGGCTTTAAGATTGTCATGATTCATATATGTACAGGATGATTCAACTTTTTGTCAGCTGCAAGTCTTCAATTAAATAATAATTTAACCATAAGGTGAAATACTAATATTCCCAAACACAACATAAATATATAATGAGGAACTTTATTTCAGAATTTCAAGATGACAGCGCAATACCATATTTGGGAACTTCCGAGTGAGGATGTTGGTGGGTCGTTTAACGCTAGAGCTAGAGCTGTTCCTGATGATGACGATTCTGCTGCAGCCATAAGAGCATACCTGTCGTTGGACGATAGAGGAACACCATACGCTCGAGCTGCCATTCCTCCGATGATACCAGAAGAGCCTGAAGAAAACTGGGAAGTTGATGACTTTGTAGAAATTCCCGCACGAAGTAATTCAACTCTTAAGTAATGATTTACTGAAGCATTCTGACGACCTTGTGAAATACAATCTTCATGCAGATTTACACAGACTAATGAAATTTTCAGATGGTTTAAAGATTGTAGAGACTGTTTGAACGATGACTAACACAAATTAGTGATTGTTAACACTTGTAGGAGGTATTTACTAAGGTTTACTTGCATTTACTAGAATTAAGAATTTACGACAGTATTAGTATTCGATTGAGTAATTTTCTATGTAATATTTTAGTATTAGTGTTGTAATAATTAGGTAATAGTTTATTTTTTAATACAATGGATAGGTTACCAATCATTTTAGCAATGTTTATGCCCACAAAGATGCTAGTCGAATTTAGGTAATATTTATAATTAGTATGTATTTTTTTTGTAGACAGAAGCGATCTTTTAAGGTAAAATTTGATTAAATGAATGTATTTGATTTAATTTTGTATTTTATTTCACTATGCATTCGTCCTTCTTATCAGAATTCTAAACTAGTTTTGTCGTAGGGATAACCAAAATATTATTATGGTTTTAATAAACCGTATAATATTTTAGGATTTTAACACAGAAAATATCTTTATGTTAAGGCTTGAAATTTACAATAAAGGTTGTACGCTATGCAACCCCTTGGAAATGATCTGAGAGGGATCGAACTGGTATATTAAGGAAATTAAGTCACTCAACTTTGTCACATTATTTAATGCCCATTCTATTTATTAATGAATAATATAATCAACAATAATATGAGGGTATGATGACAGTTAGAATTTGGAAATAACCAACTTGTCGCTTTACGATAAGAGGCCTTTTAAGAACTTAGCTTTCCCAAAAAGTTCTTGAATAAAAATCTAAAAGCCGATATAAGCAATGCATAATTATTGTTATGTATATTTGAGTGGTGGTTGGTCTTGATTTACACTTGGACCCAGTAGTGGGCGCTGCCATCAATATCTGGGAATAACAGAGGAACAGGACAGTCGACAGAAGCAATTCCTGCACTATCGCCCAAACTGCAAGCGACTTATCAGCTTAAACATACGATATCTGTATCATGGTATCACTAAATAAGGCTCTTTCACAATCTGCGTTACGTACTCTAGTGCAGAGGTTATCGGCTTGAAGATGAAACGGTCACTCACGTTATCCTCTAATGTGCTGGAGTGGCCAACTACTGGCAACAGCATTAGTAAAAACATGGTCTCTCCAAGAAGTATACAAACATCCCAGGAATATTCTAAACTTCTTGAGGGAGCTAGGCGCGTTGGAGTAACTAGCTAATACTGCACGCAAAATAGACCCAACTAAAGCATCAATTTGCCGAAACAGGTGGTGGGGATGGTATTCTAATTAATGGCGTGTCGTGCGAAGGTTTGGTTTGCATTTCAGTACACTCGTTGTGATAAACGCAGAAGAACGGAGTGAAGCGAAGTATCTACACAACGCCGAGTGATCTAGCCGTTTACCAACGCTGGATCCCCGACAATATCAGCAGCTATGCGTTGCACGCGGTCAAATCGTTCGAGCTTATACTGAGGTGTGCCAGATATGAACTTTATAATACTCAATATGTGACCGGTATGTATTGACGTGCTCTATTTTTGTCGTCCAGCATCTTCAAAGCAATTTGGCTTTGCCTTCCAAATGATTATAATCAAATCAATATCACAATTGTTAGTGATTAGTAAAAATTTGCCATCATAGGAAATTCTCTCTCATTTTTGAATACATACATGTCATATCAAACCCGTAACTTAACACAAAGCGGTTTGAAATCCGGAAGGAAGAATATACCCAGCTTTCGTTCTAAGTCTTTGTAGGCCTTGTACACATACAGCAAACCAAATCCAGCGCTCGATCTGCCAAAAATCTCGCTTCTCTTTCCTTCACCTCGCCACAATATTTCTCTTTCGTTTCTGAGTTTTCTTTCTCTATTATACTCTATATTTGAATCCATTTTTATGAGGAGTACCCCTCACTCATCGAGTCACCTTTTTAGAACAGCTGGTATTTCATACAAACAATTCCGAATATTTTTTTTATGAAAAAGGAGGACAAAACAGCGTACCTTGTGTTAAGTGCTCACCGCCGCCCACGTTCTCTTGCAACATCAGAGCTTAGGGAAGGTGTACGTGCTGTTTTTGAAGGTACCCATGTCGCATCGTCCCGGAAACACCGCACAAGGAAGCTATTTCCACAGCTTTATAGTACGGGGAAGAAAGCTCCTTGAAAACCGCACTGTGGAGGAACGCCACACATCCAGATGGTGGGTATGATAACCAAATTTATGGCGTTCTTTTAATTTACCTGACTTATATTTTAAGAGATATATAATGTACACTACACGGCAGAGTTATTACATCATACAGCTAAGTAATTTCATACATGATTTTCATCTTAACACCCGCTAAACTGAAACGTTAATTTATGTGTCACTAACAGCGATTTTTCGTGGTTGTCAAATAATGATAACATCTAATACATAGTGTATACAAGCGCGTCTAACATGCATTGTGTAATTTAACAACGGTGATTATGATGTTCTAAGTGTAATGTGATTGAAGTGTTCTTGAAATGACTCTTTTTAAACGTCTTTTGACTCGGCTCGGTCGAGCAAAATTTAAAGAAATGAACATCGCAACTGTTGCCTCTCAATATATTCTTCATAATGTTATGTATGTACATAGGCATAAAAGTGAATTTGCTAGGAACTGTCATAACCATAATGTTAACACCAGGCACAAACATAAACTTATAATGCTTACAAATCGGCTAAGTCGAGTTAGTAAGTCTTTTGTGGGGCGATGTATATGCTTTTACAACAAGATCCCAGAAAATGTTTAAAACAAATGTATTACGAAATTCAATGGAATTGTTAAAAAACGTTTGGGTGACAAAGGTAACTGTAACATAAATGACTGTCTTAATGATACTACAGATTGGGAATGAAGCGACCGCCCTCAGGCTATTAAAAATAAATTAAATGTACGATTTTACATTGTTATCATGTTTTATATAAAAAAGCTCGCTAGTTTCTTGCTTTTCTTCTCAGGTCTGATGCATACTTTTTCGAATGGGTGGTAGTTTTTGACTTTCATTGTGTGATATTATATCTTACCAATACGTTATGTTTTTAAAATGATCACTTATTAATTACACAAATAAAACTGAAAACAAACTTTTATGAACGATGCGGTGAACGATGAATCGAACCCGCGACCTGTTGCGTTCCGTGCCAGCGCTCTTTCTAACTGAGCCAACCATTTGAGTGACGTATCGTTATAAAATCTTGATATGTCCTGTACAACTCTCGGGTTGTGGCTTCACCTACAGAATCTAATTCACGGTTAAATATTTGTTGGGTTCAAGCTGAAATAAGTGCCAAATTGACGTTTATTACCTTAGACCATTTATACGTCTAGATGGACTGTGGCAGTTGTGAAAACATCGAAAAAAAATTTAGCAACGCATTCACAATTATTAATAAGAGGATATCTGTTCATAAATTAAGGAGATTAAAGCTGGAGTACCTCAGGGAAGTGTATTAGGTCCGGTCCTTTACCTACTATTCATAAATGACATTCCTGAAATAGAAAATAACGCTGTTGTGACCTTTGCTGATTTTACTGATTTATTAGGCCTGGATAGTAAGTAACCTTAAAGAGGCAGCAGAAGAAGTTCAAATAACTGTAAGCACAATAGATAAGTGGACTAAAAATGGCGATTTAAACTTAATGAAAGTAAATCTATTCATGTAAACTTTAGTAATAAGAAACCAGATTACGGGCCAGTTTACATTAATAACAAAATAGTATCATACCAAAATACCGTTATATGTCTGGGCATGACTCTTGACACAAAGCTCCACTGGAAGGCTCACGTCAAGAAAAAAAGAAAGGAATTATTAGAACTTTGTCTTAAAATATGTACTGGCTTCTAGGAAGACACTCTAAGATGTCAGTACAAAATAAAATTTTATTGTAAAAGCAAGTCTTTATGCCTGTATGGACTTATGGGATCCAGCTGTCCCCACAGCTGGATCCCATAAGTCCTGCACCACTGTCTGCACCAAACAAACAAATATTCAAATCGTAAAAATAAATAAAAAAAAGACGTGTGGCACTCGGAGACTGCCGCGGTAAAGCTATTGCATAGCATTTTTATCAACTTATGGAATTATAATTATTTATTTATTTTATTTATGCAGTATTTGTTTTTTTTTATAAAATTTATTTAAAAAAAAGCAAACGGGAAGTGAGAAATTTAACTTGCAAGATTTGATTACAGACAGACAACGGGACAGGTGAAACTAAATAAAAATACTTGTCATAATAATAAAAATTAAAAAAACGTGATAAAAAATCAAGATGTACCCCAGGCTCGACCGTGGGACCTTCTGCACAAAAAGCATACGTGATAACCGCTGTTCCACGGCAACTGCAATGACCGTGCCGAAATATCAAATATATACATCTAGTAAGTAAGTGTTAGGTTATTTTCGTTAGGGAATTTCTGGATTCGGTCTCCACGCTCAAGGCCCGCGATAAAAGCTATGCAATAGCTTAAAAAAATTCTCAAGTTAAACAATTTCAATATTAAATACTTAATATTGAAATTGTTTAACTTGAGATAACTTAGATAAGTTTAAGCTATCACCTAGGCCATTTTAAAATTATCTGAAACATTTGTATTCAGAACGATGCGCACCTAATAATATTTGCAAAAATCCTTTGGTGCCTTTTAAGTAGATGTTTAAGCCATTGTTCAATTGAAAACAAAGTATTTATAATATGGGCTTCACCATAATATCAACTGAACTATAAATCAGTTGCATGTGCTTCAATTATTTTATTTCTTAATATGAAAGCCTGATAATAATTGTACTTATGGCAGATAGGGGAAAATATATGAGAGTGATTTATTTAGAATTCGTGTGCACAGCCTCATTTTCCGACTTCGTGAAGTTAGTCGATAAATGTGACTGTGACTTTATTCAAGATTTAGCAAGTGTCAATGTCTATATATAACAATAGGGACTACGGTAATCATGATGTCAAAGTATTGTACTTTTTGAGGTTTGAGGTTTGTGTTCAAAATTGTCTAAAATCGGCCCTTTCGATTACAATGAAGAGCTCAAAACCCTGAGCAACGCTCGTCACTTTAAGACATAAGATGTTAAGTCTCTTTAGCCCATCAAATTCCAGCCAGAAAATGGCACCGCTGTGATACTCATCTAGCTAGCACCCTGTGCAAAGCCTATTTGTCTTATAGATTTTTTAATTAGTCAATTTTAGACCAAAGACTATGTATACTAACTACTAGACAAGCTCTGTGGCCGTTAAATAAGTGCTCACTGAGTTTCCGTGCGAGTCCACTGCGAGCAAGCGGAAGACCATAGCACTGTTTTGAAAGCCGTGAACGTTGTTTTACACAAACTACACCGATTTTGTTTAAAGTGAACAATAAAACAATTTTCATATTACATCTACGTTTGCAAGGCATATTCATCATGTCTGGTCCCCTCTCTGCCCACCCGCGCAATCCTAAATTGCGACACAATTGTTATTCCAAACTTTATATCTAGTAGTATACATACAAGTCCTTGTCTTAGACTAATAAAAATCAACAAAACGGTACATTAGCCGTGTTGTCTTGAGGTAATGGGAATTCTTCCTTGCTACTGGCGAACTGTCTCGTGGTTGACTTCCTATGACTGAGTTGGCTTCCTATTCTTTTATACTTTCCTCACTCTCTTATGTCAAGTATTCTTTTTGTTATTTTACATTAAACCTTTGCTTTTCATATAACTTATATTTAAAAGTTTTCGAGTTATTTTCATTTGGACACTGGGGGATTGTACCAATTTTAAATTTAGAGGCGAAAGTATGAACGCATTTCAAATGGCGTTCTATACCGTCATTGCTTATTCCTCTCGATCTTTCATGGGAAAAAGTAGCGGAACTTGTGTATATTTTTCTATTTTTTCTGAAGTATTAACATATTTTTTTGAATCTCTCCAGTCCAATCTAGGATTTTTAATAATAATATTCATTGCAAATATGCAGAGATTTAAAGCACATTTTAGGTACTACTAAAATGTGCTTTAAATCTCTGAGGCAAAATAAAGAAGTAAAGAAGTTATAAATAATATAGTTTGGGAAATTGATCAGCAAATTGTCTCAATCTTGGAGAACCAATATTTTGTTTCATTTTTAATCATTCTTAAGGAGTTAGTAACACAGTATTTAAAATCGTTGTTAACAAAATGGTTCCTTCAATACCCTTTATGATTTTTACAAGATAATTGTTGACCTGTATATATCTACGTAATGGCACCATTAACTGTGATTTTACTCACTTTAAAGACGTATTTTAACACTTAACTATTGGTAAAATTACATTAAACAGACGATTCGTTCGGGTACCTCTGTAAACATTGATCTGATGTGAAAATATAGTTTTACTTATTTTTTTTTAATTTAATTTAACTTAACTAAGTTAATCAAAGTAGATACAAACTAATTAATATCTACTTTTGAGTTGGGCTTGCTATTCAAGCTGTTTTTTTTTTTAGATTAACTTCTTTTTTACTTTCAAAATTGATTCAGGCTGAGTTGCATCATATTACCTGTTATAGTTAAGGATTAAGTAAATTTTTTTGTTAACCGGCATTCCTTGGCATAGTTAAGGTTAAAGTTAAGAAAGTGAAATATCATGTCAAAATCGAATATTTATTGGAAACTTTTAACAGGTCGCTATGTAGCAATTTAACATTAACAATAGCTTTAACTGGCTATGACGTCATCTTATACTTGTCAAATGGTGCAACACATTTTTTTGCTTTACCAGTACTTTAACATGATTGATATTGGTAAATTTAGTTGGTGAAACCCAGGCTTAAACTTTTAAATTTAATTTTTAAAGTTTCCGCCTCTAAATTACTTAGTTGCCAAATATTATTCAAAAGAGAATTTATTAACTTCGCAAGCCGATGGCCGTAAATTTACATACAATGCTGTCTGACTTTAAACAATGTAATGAATATTGAATATGCTTTTGCGTTTTGTTATAATTCTAAATCCATGTAAAGTAAAGTATATCTATATTTGGGACAAACAATATAGATACATTGAAATATTTACAAAATATAACAAACAAATTTGAACAAAACTTATCTACTCAAAATTTAAGTCATGACTTAGTTCGTTTGACTAGTCTATTCGCGCACTTAGCCTCTTGATTGGGCCATTGTGCGTGTCAGGGAATCTTCTTACTCCAACCAGCCCAGGAAATCCCAGAAAGATAGCAGCCTTTTCAGATTGCTGCAGGCATCCGGGAGCGATTCCGGAGTATGGAGATTTTGTGCCCGTTGTACGGCCATGCTTCTGCACTCTGTAAGAACATGCAATGGCGTTCCTCCTGCCTTCATGCATCCCCTGCATAAAGGACTGTCCGTCACACTAATGGTAATTAGATGCTTGTTTAAGGGACAGTGGCTGGCTATAACACCTTTGCGTGAATTTTCCCTGGGTAGTCTGGTCAAGTTGCGAGCAAATCTCTTTGATGCCACTGGAATTGCATACTTTGTTTACCTGCATCTCTCACCAATTCTCCATTCTCCTAAGTGGGTTTCTTCAGTTACGGTGCGCAGCCATGTTTTTATTTGGGCATGAGGAATACGGGTAACAGTGGTTCCGGTGCATAACCTACAGCCTCATATCCCCTTTTGGCTAGTTCGTCTGCAACATCATTACGCAGTGAATTTCTGTGTCCTTTGAACCATTGCTAAGTGACTCTGTACGTATTTGTGATGGATCTGCGTTGTGACATTACAATATAAGGACAGAGGTTATGGTGTTGTTTTGTAGGGCTTGAAGTAGGATACGGATCTTATCTGAGACAATCTTTCTATTCAGGTGTCTGCTGGCTGCTAGCGTTTGTGCCGCTCTGGCAATACAAATACATTCTGCCTGGAAGATGGTGTTTAATTTGCCTAGAGTGGTAAATATTTTGATATTTATGTCATTTGACAGACAGACACCGGCTCCAGTACCACGTGTTTTTTTGGACCCGTCTGTGTATATTGTCTGTCTGGACCCGTCTGTCTTCATTGATACCAGAGTTATCTTTTGCTTCTGCAGAACGTTTAAATATTGTTTCTTCGATCGAATACATGTTGACATAGTGTTCTGTCCAAGGGTGCCTTAGAAGTGGTTGCGTTTAGGATTCCCTGTAGAACTTAAGGGTGTGTGGTTTCTATGTTTTGTATCCACAGTCCATTTGGTCTTAGTCTCAAGGCGGCTGCCTTTTCTTGTGGGACCAGATATAAAGGTCTTAGGTTTAAGAGGTACTCGAGCGCGAATGATGGTGTGGTTGTCATACATCCAGTAGCTGCTACGGCCGCTAATCATTGTTGACTCTGGAGTTTCATTCTTACCGTTGTCAGTTCGGTTCTGGGCCACCATGCAACTGATCCGTAACTCAGAGAGTGTCTGATAACTGATGTGTACAGCCAAACTACGATTTTGGACTAAGACTCCATGTTCTACCAACTACTACTATGAAAATAATTTCAGAAAAAAGATCTATTTAGCTTCCAAAATTATACCTACGCTCTATATACATATAACAAATTAATCTGTATCCAAACACGATCCTCTTGAACTTGCCACAGGGCTGCCACTTCTGAGAAAGTTAAACTATAAATTCGAATAAATAAATACTTATTCTAATTGAGTTCTGCAATAAATACAATATATGTTACAGAAACGATGATTATGAAAAAGCTCATGGTCACTCAGAGGGCAATGGAGAGGGTTTCTCAGAGTTTCCCTGCGAGTTCGAATCAGAAATGATGAGATCCGTAGGAGAACCAAAGTCACCGATATAGTCCAAGTGGATTGGGAGAGTGGAGGCCTTTGTCCAGTTTTAGACGTCTTCCACCTAAGTATCCGAATTAGTTATTTGTTTAGTAACTTTTTTTTCCGAAATCTTTAAATATATTGTATACTGTTTGTGAAATAGTGAAATAGTTTTAGATAACACGCGCCCAGATATGTCAGTGATGAGCTTAGTAACAAGTCGATTTATAAATAAATTATATATATTTATATACTGATGTTCTTTGAAGAGATTTAATAATGGTTTTACGAACTCGTGTTTTATGTCATTGCAAGTATTGCTAACCCTACAAGCTCTTACAGTTTCATCGTCATTAAGTACTTGAGTAAATTGTACAAAATGGTCTGACGCAAAAGTAACAAATAGTCTCTATCTGTAGATGTCCAGAATAATGATTGACAGACATAAAATATTAGGAAACTAAGGAAATAGAAATACTAAAATACTCAAATAGATATAATTCTCAACCAGTGTGTTTTTTCCTGCCTGTTACAAATTTGTGATACCAGCTACAATACAATAATACGATTTTACGATTACCTACCTGACACTTCTACTATTATGAAATTTTTGTCTGTCTATCTGTCCACATGCCCTCTTCAGTTCGAGTTCAAACGACCAGAAAGTAAATTATTGTTTAGTATGGAAACAAGCTTGCAAATATATGCTTTTAAAGATGGTTGTCAACCCTATGTTTTTACATTACATTCATTTCACTTCACATTTTTTAAACTTTATAATCGAAAGTATTCTAGATAGGCCTTCCAATCTAACTTTATTTGATGATTAAAATAATTTGAAACACCGTTAATTTCACAAAAAAAAATTTTTGAAATTCACTATCACTTATATTCTAATCGCCCCTTTTTTATGATTATTTTTGTATGGTTTCAATGAATTTATTGTTTAATTCTAAAAATAACATTCACTGGAATAAACACTCTTCTTAATAACCTAATGGTTAGGTTAGGTTTTTGCTATACTACTTACAAACATTTTGACGTTGACAGCTGAAGGCAGACAACATAAATGCCATGTGGACATAAGTTTGCATTGTTATGTTGCTGTTCACGGACTAGTAAAAAATAAGGACTCAGTGTCACCTTACTTAACAGTGTAGCACCAAAACAAGCCAATTAACGTGTAAATACATAGCCCCACGCACACTCTCACACTACTACAGGCCGATAGGCGGCCATTATGAGAATTGTCATCGTGTGTGACAGATCAGTTTGCGTCTCAATAAAATATTTTAAAAATGCCGTCGTGCTTTTTGAAAAAGTGTAAATATGATACTATATAAGTATTTGTGGCCATATATGATTATTTAAGGGAGAAAAAATTGTGTGTGTATCCCCCGTAACTGCACACACACTAGCATAACGGTGCTTCACTGTTTGGTTTTGTTTAGTGACCGCAAAAGAAAATAACCACACTCCATACAAAAACGGGACATGTATTTTCAAGTAGTTAAATGTTATATTTTCAAAATACACAACTTTTATTCAGAGGTAGGTACATTGATTTAAAAAGATATCATCATTTCGTTTGACACATCAAGGCCCGAAGTATTGCTGGATGTCGTCCAAATTCAATTTGAAATAACCGTGTTTCGTTCAAGGCGTCTTAAGGATTAAATTTAGTGTCCAGTCGATGCAATAAATGCATGTTTTTATATTGGGACGACGGATACAATAAATCTCTTAATTTAAAGTGCGCAACAATAACATACTTATTATAATTCTGTTTGCGTGTGGCTATAAAACTTTATAAGATGCGAACAATTACTTATTGATGAAGACGTACATACTCAACATGTCTCGAATATTAAACCTAAATGGTGTTCATTTACAAAGAGTATAATACCTCTTTGTAATTGAATACAGTACAATACAATTTTTTTTTTACTAAAATACGGGACGAGACGAGCACGACGTTCAGATGATGGTAATTGATACGCCCTGCCCATTACAATGCAGTGCCGCTCTGGATTCTTGAAAAGCCCAAAAAATTTGAGCGGCACTACAATTGCGCTCGTCACCTTGAGACATAAGATGTTAAGTCTCGTTTGCCCAGTAATTTCACTAGCTACGGCGCCCTTCAGACCGAAACACAGTAATGTTTACACATTACTGTTTCATCGCAGAAATAGGCGCCGTTGTGGTACCCATATACTAGCCGGCATCCTGTGCAAAGGAGCCTCCCACTGGTGTGTACATATATCCCAATACAGATAAACTGCTAGATACTAATCGAACTAGGTGCGAACGCATATTTTTCGTATTATTAAATTTGAGCCAAGCGTAACAGTATGAAGACTACGAACCAATATCTTCCAACCAATCGTTTTTACTTTTCGGCGTTTTACAACATTTTTAACCGACTTCAAAAAGGAGGTTCTCAATTCGATCGAGATTTTTATTAATGTATGTACACCGATTATTCCGAGATTTATGATCCGATTTACATAATTCTTCTTTAGTTCGATGCGGAATAGATGCCATTCGTTGCCATAAAAAAATTACCCAGTAGTTTTCATTTTATGAACATTTATGTCTTCGTGGATGATATTATTGTTTTTTGTGTATAGCTTTTTTAGGAGTTTTCATTCAGGTTGATTATATATTTTTATTATTAACTGACACTAAAAAGAAAAAAATAAAAAAAAACTATATTTAAAAGAACCGACTTCAAAAACTGAAAAGTGTCAAATAAATAAAAATTTAATTTAATACACCTCTTATGCAAACCTTTACTTTTAATATTGATTAATAGGTACTATTATTTGTATGTGATAGTTTTAAAAGTCGGTTTTTTTGTATGCTAGAGACAGATCTCTCTGAACCTCTTTCAAGTTTCGTTCCAAAAAATATTTTTTTATATTTAATTATTATTTATATATAATTATTATCATAATATAATAATAATAATAATGACACACTTTTTACACAAATTATCTTGCCCCAAGTTAAGCATATATAGTTTGTATTATGGGTTACAAGACAATGATATATTTAATACAATATACTTACTTAAACATAAATAAATTCATATAAACATACACATAAACATACATAAATACATATAAACATCCATGACTCGGAAACAAACATCCATATTCATCATATAAATGCTTGCACCTACCGGGATTCGAACCCGGGACCTCTAGCTTAGTAGGTAGGGTCGCTAACCACTCGGCTATACAGGTCGTCATAACCTCTACTATTTGTATATTTTTATTCAAAATAATTATAGTTTAATTTATTATAAATTTTGATTATCAATCAATCAATTTTTATTTATAATTCATAGTTTTCGTACTTTATTTATAACAAATATATTTTTATGAATTTAAATTTGTTGGAAAGGAACGTTTATAATGTTGTTTATTTATATCAGTCAACAGTAGCCAGTGACAAAAAAAAACAAAAATTTACGTACTTATCTACATAGTTGGTACTTGTAATTAAAAAATAATTTCTAATTTTAAACCTTACAACTCATGTCAAACAAAACAGGGAAACGTGATATAATGATTTGAAAGAGCAATAGTTCTGCAAATGTCTTAGTAGTACCAAAACGTGACAAAATAAAATAGACTTAATTTAAAACTCAATTACCTTATTTAAAATGTATGGAGTGTGTATTTTATATACGTCAACAGGCGCGTGAATTCGAATACTAATAATAATCTGTACCTAAGTTTACAGTTTATACTCCACCTCGATAAAATTATCAAAGTCTCTTACACAAATAGATATATCTTCATGATTCAGTCATATAAGTAAACTGGGTGAAATAAGATATGTAAACACTATTGCTTCCATTGTGACATCCAGCGGCGAATACGCCAAAATGGCGGCAGCGTGCCGGTATAAGCGGCTTTACTCGGTTTCAAATCATATAATAATCGCTTACCAAGCAATTTATTAACTAATTTTTGCCACGCCTGCCTTGCAAGCACACAAATTTATTTGATCGTGAGTATGGGCTTTAATATCTGCTTGAGTTGGGATGGCCCGGGTCGGAGAAAGGGGGTCTGCCGTGAACGTCGCACGTGGTCAGCTCCCGATTAGTACAATTTGAACTATATTTAGGAAAGCATGTAAAGAAGTTTACAGCTTAAATTCGCATTTGGCAGTTAGATATAGCCTAAAGGCCAATTAACACAGACCAGCGAATGCTCATTCTATCCCTACCTACTCTATAAAATTATTTTAGTGTAAACAGACGTATTCTTTGGTTTTCTGTCTGTTCGTAAAGATACTATGGAATATTCTAAGAATGCTCACTCATTTAATGAAAACGGCACTAGAGCGTGCGAACAGGTGCCTAGAGAGTTGCCAGTTCTAGTTCTTGGTTCTAATCGTTGATATTTGGGTGTAAACGAGTTTTCGTTTCCACTAAAATATCAAGAAAGGATGCTCTTGTTGTAACTCTTGCTTTTATTTCGTTTAGTTTAAATGCACCTTAACGCGTTCAAGACCAGTCACTGTCATTAATGTGTGTAAACATATAAGAATTAAGATTTTGAACTTATCAATTCCACTTTTAACAGCAATTTGATATATACTCTATTGTTTATATAAATTAGGTGTTCGTGAACACGCTTAAAATGTATCGTTAAATCTCTTTAATCGAGATCAAGAGTGGCTTTAGAATATTGAAATAGTTAGCGTAGGTACTCCGTTTTATTAAAAGCTGTAGTAAGAAGTGTCATTCGTGAACTCAACAGTATTTTGATGGAGAGAAAGTTGCACATGCATCGCATAATATATTGTATTAGTGGGAATGTATTTTTCCTACCTAATATGTACATTGGTCATGGTAGTGTGCGGTAGAATGAGCAACAAACCCTAATATATATTAAGTATTTAAAAGCCATCCTTAGCATAATACGGTATTGTTATGTCTAGTCATAAAATTGCAAGCTAAAGGCGTTCTAATCCTATTGTTTGACAACACAAGCGTCATCTCACGTGCTCAGCTCAATATAATAACGCCATAAACTGCTACATAGTGATAACACCCGACATGAAGCCGCTTATTACGTATATCTTTTATAGTTAAGCACATACTTTAAACGCATTAGGATTTAATACGGTTCTATGAAATATGTACTTTATTTTCACCAATAATCATTTATGTGATGCCCTCTGAAGTGGCGTTCTTGGATGACCATGACTTGATGATATGAATAGGCTAGAGAAACTCTCGAAGAAAAAGCGTATCTCTCGATTGAATGAAACGTGCAGTCATTGACAGATTGACACATGACGGCTATAATCTTGTAAAAATAGAGATAGCCGAAATCCACTACGTTCTAATCAACTATTCGCTTTCAAACTTAGCCGGATTATACTTTGTCGCCATATTGTTAATACTATTTCAAACTTATGTCAAATCTCACTGCACGTTTAATACTAAACTAAATTTTTAATTAGGCATTCCCGCCTCTTATTACGTAGTATTTACATTTTCTTTGAGATACACTTCCAATAATATTAACTCATTTTGCACACCATCGCCACATAAAAACATTTCACAATATTTATGATATCAATAAAACATTGTGAAATATGAGCGGCGGGCAAGTCGATCAACGTACGCGGTTTAACGAACATTTAACGCATTATCTTTTCATAGCACTTCTGAAACGCTTTTAACCTCATTTTAAAGTTATTTACGTAAGAAACGGCATGCTTTATGACATGCGTGCGTCATCATATTTGCCGATTTACGGTAAATTGTTAACTAATTTGTCAAGATTAATCGGACTGGTTGAACCAACCTGTGATTAATTATGTTAGCCATATAATGACGCACTATTTAGTTAGTCTTAATCATGTGCTTAATCAACAAACACCTTAAACAATTTATGCCTCTTAGTGGAATTACAAATATTTTTTTTATAATCTTCGGCGGCGTGTTGAAAATTTTCCTGAACTTTTTGTCTCTTTTGTTACATTAGGGCTCGTTGTGGTTATGGTTATGGTTTGGTGGAGTTAATGACTTTTAAAAAAATATATTTATTATATTCAAAATTATTATTATAAAACGTTGGTGTGGTAAATGTTACTATAGTATATCATAAATGACTCCTAATGATACCACAGACTGGAATGAAGCGACCATCTAAGTCTTCATTAACATATTTTACTGTACGATATTGTGAAAATATTATGTCGAAGTTTTATTAAAAAATAGAAGCCCCTGAGCTTCTTGCGCCCGTTCTTCTCAGGTCTGAGGCATGCTGTTTTGAATGGGTGGTAGTTTTTGACGTTTAATAAGTGATTTTGAATCCTATTTTGAATAAAAATACATATTTGAATTTGAATTTAAGCTTGTAAATTTATAATAAATATCTATCTATCTATTACATACATACCGTAAAAGAGACCTACCTAACTATAAAATAACTGATTTTATATCATATCATAGATACTGAGTTTAAAAATAATTGTATACATACATTTTTATACTGGCAGTGTGCGTATTGTATAGCTGCTATGACCAACAATACACAAAGAAAAAATAAATAACTATATTTTTATTTTTAAACAAAAACGGCGTATTTCAAAATGGCTGTCATGTAAATTGTACATTTGTATACTAATAAATGGCTCTCCATTTATTAGTATTTTTTGTTCGGTTATACTGCGAAAACTACTGAACCGATCGAAATAATACTCATACCACAAGATGTATCGTGTTTTTGAGAAGGTTTTAGTATATGATATGTTGGTGATTACTTATTCGGAACCTAATTTTTTGTCTTAGAAATACCTATATATTCGCAATACAAATAATTAAGTCAAAAACATTTCATACAACTAGAGGGCGCGGGTTACTTAATTTAAACAATTTAAATAAAAAACTTTTATAGGACTAAAACGCGTGTAATGGCACCTGTTTTTACATTAGATTTTTGCGTAAAAGTTATAGTTCTATTTTAGTTAACCCGACGTTTCAAGACCTTTCCAGATCTCGTTTTCAGGAGGACTGCAGATGAAATGAGTCAAAGATAGTATTTGTCATAGTTGTCATTACGAAGTTTAGCGCCATTTATTGCCTCGGAAGTGGTATTTGCTGTAGACAGAAAATATATAAATGAACTTAATTTACCTAAGTAATTTATATGGTAAAACAACGTTTGCGGGGCCAGCACTTGTGAATACATATTTAGTTTACAGAACTATTTAAAACCTAGAGTGTACGATAATATTATGCTACTTAACAGATTTCATGATTCCAGATGTGTTTTGCGATATCATGCATAAGGATTAAATAGAATAATCTTTGGTTGGTATAATTACTGTGAAGCTTGCATTTAACAGCTTTACGAGACCGGACTCGTTAACTTTTCATGCTAATTTCAACTAGAAAGCTATCTACCTCAATAACAGGATCTTGATTTACATTATGACTGTAGCTTGTCAATATATTCTTGAAAATCCTATGTATGTACATAGGCATATAAGTGAATTTGCTAGAAACTGTCATAACCATAATGTTAACACCAGGAACAGACATAAACATACAATGCCTATTATCGGCTCGGCTATGTCGAGTAAGTAAATCTTTTGTGAGGTGCTTTTATCTACACCCATGCTTTAAATCCTCTATTAAAGATTCTGAAACAGTTAGCTTATTGCCAACATTAAAACACCCAATGTTCTAATAACCATTACATCATCCAAAAGAGTGTTGTAATGTTGTACTGAATTTCATAACAACTCTCCTTTGTTTTTTATATCCCTTCATGCGCAAAGAGTTTCAACATACAGCCACATTCTTATTGCTCGATGCGTGGTATCTGTATGAATTTAAAAAAAGAACATTTTCGTTTACGCGCGCTGTAAAAAAAGTACGTTATTCGAATCCCCGCCATTTTTCTTCGATATTTTTATTGTTTTCTTAAAATAACATTATATTTGAGTGAATTTTAATTATTGCACTATACAAAATGTAAATTACTACTTAAATAAATAATTCTCTCATTAATACTTAGTTTATTTGTATATAATCAGTAATGAATGATATTAGGTTACTACTAGGACTGGTGTTTTAATGTTAGCAGTAAGCTAACTGTTCCAGAATCTTTTAGAGGATTCATATTCTGGGTATTCCGTAGATAATGTCTTGTATGCAACTGTTTATAATTAGGTATTAAAACACTCAAGTGATACTAGAAAATGAAAAAAACAAAAGTATTACGTTATTCAAAAGAATTGTTTAAAGCATTCGTTTTGGAATGGGTGGTATTTTTTGACTTTTAATAAGTGATGTCACATCCTATTTTGTATAAAAATATTTGAATTTGACAGACCCATATGGAGATGGATGTTGAAAAAGGGCTGAACTTGCGTGAAGATCGCGTATTTGGTATTTGACAAGAATGTAAAAATGTAAAATCTAAAATATAATTGCTTTTACAATTATTAACCTATAATGAAACAGAAAATCATTAACACCAAATTATATTAACTTTATTTGTTAATAACTTTTGCTTTATCTGTAACTCATAATATAATTTAAGAAAGACTCATTTAAGAGATTATTATAATAAGATAGGCATATTTTAAAGATAAGTAGGTAAATATTGTATAGTTTTATTACATCCATAATTAACATAACGAAGCAGGCGGAAATTTCTGGTTGGCTCTGCACAGGGTTTCGTATTGATCCATCCAGAGGAATTAATACATTAAAAGTGCCTCTTTGTTTTACTAAGATTGGTATTGTGCTCCTGTTTCCACAATTAAACCACTCAGTTGGGTTCGTTTTACGTGCAGTGTTGGCCAGTCATTCCCACCAGCCCAGCTACTCCCAGAAGCTTAGAACCGACTCTTGGGGTTTTCGCAGATGTTTCGGAGCGACCTCGTATTTACAAAGGTTTTTGCCCGTTGGCTGCCCACCCCTGCATATGCCAGGATTACACATTAGTTACCGTTTCGTCTTCAGCTAGACAACCTCTGCACTTAGGACTGTCTGTTACACCGATTGTGAAAGGGTGTTTGTTTAGTGATGTGTGACCCGTTTAGGGTGCCCACCATGATTCGGATGTCATATCTGTTTAGGCTGATTAGTCGAAGTAAGAAGTCAGTTGGGGCGATAGTGTAGGAATCGCTTCCTTCGACTGTCTACTGTTTTAGATATTTATCCATGGGGTGTTGTGTAGGTCGTTGGTTCTCACCAAAATTTTCCCTTTCGTTTCCTTTTAATTTTCTTGATTTTTTATGAAAATAAGGGACGGCCGACGAGACGAGCAGGACGTTTAGCTGTTGGTAATTGATACATCCTGCTCATTACATTGCAGTGCAGCTCAGGATTATTGAAAAGCCCAAAAATTCTGAGCGGCACTACAACTGTGCTCGTCACCATGAGACATAAGTTGTCAAGTCTCATTTGCCCAGTTATTTCACTAGCTATGGCGCCCTTCAGACGGAAACACAGTAATTACTGCTTCACAGCAGAAATAGGCGCCGTTGTGGTACCCATAATCTAGCTGGCATCGTGTGCATAGGAGCCTCCCACTGGTAAAGAAGGCATCCATAAAGGCATTGGACCAGCCTCGCCACATTCTTCTGCCACTACCCTTTGCATTTACGTATCAAATTAAATCAAATCAAATCAAAAATATTATATTTCATAGGTAATTCACATTACACTTGAAATTTCATTTTTATACAGCTCATTCGGAAGGGAGATTTTCTTAAAGAAGAACGAACAAGGAACTCTAAGGTTGCTCTTTTCAAAACAGATGATAACATGTTCTTATTTTTAATTTAATTTACAAATCATTTCAATTACAATATATGCACAGTGATATAACAATAATACTCAAACGTCAAATAATAAATGCCTTACACGAGTAATTAAAAAAAATGAGTAAGACCAACATTATACAAATGATATAAGCATCAGGAAGCAACAAAGCAATAAATGAAAAACAAAATTTATGTAAGAGCTGTATAGAAAATTATGTCGTTAAAATTCCTAGATAAATCTTCAATAAATACCCTAGGTAGTGGTGATAAAACAAGAGATGACATATTATCACAGTTGCTAACATGTGATGTGATACATGATGCATAAATATAGCCTGCGGAAGTACCGAGCGAATAAAATACGACATCTAAGGTACAGATTTAATTGTATTGCCATGTGCGTTCTACTCAGGAAGTATTCACTTTTAATATACATCTAGACAGCGTTACAAGGTCATATGTAATTTGTTCTCTCTGCTAATGATCACATAAATCGTCGTAATCATCATTTGGAAACAAATTGTTATCAGATTCGTCAGCTTTAGGTTTTATTCAAACCATCAGTTTAATCTAAATTTTATTTATTGCTTTACAAATTTTTATTGATTCTTGAACATTTTTGAGCCACGGCCGAGTAAAAAAAGGACTCCGCGCCGTGATATTAGCAAGTGAAGCACCGTTATGCTAGTGTGTGTGCGATTACGGGGGATACTAGTAACGCAAGTTTTTCTCCCTTAAATAATCATATATGGCCACAAATACTTATATAGTATCGTTTTTACAAGTTTTCACAACGCACGACGGCATTTTTAAAATATTTTACTGAGACGCAAACTGATCTGTCACAGACGATGACAATTCTCATAATGGCCGCCTATCGGCCTGTAGCATTGTAAGTGTGCGCGTGGGGCTATGTATTTACACGTTTTGGTGCTGCACTGTTATGTAAGGTGACACGGAGTCCTTATTTTTTTACTAGTCCGTGCTTTGAGCCAAAAGTTTAGACATGTGTCAAGCTTATAGAACTCAAATTCATATTCAAAATATATTTATTTTCTTTCACAATGACATAGTTTAAACACACAGTTTATTAATATCGATATTTAGACATCGTTTTAATTATGAGAAACCAATGCTTGGAATAGGTAATGAATACCTGTGCTACAAGTTACCGGGCCCCCAAAACACATGGATATTCAGAAAATATATATATTACAATGAAACTAAATTAAGTTAAGAAAACTTAATTTGATAAAGAAAGTAATTCGTGTTGGTGTGTGTTTAGTGCTTATGTGGAACTGGCGAGTGTGTAAATATTACACAAATCATTTGGAGCAACTTTTCACCTCCCAATATCTAAAAAACTATTTCACAAAACATCTCAATATATGGCTCATATCAAATCGTCATTTTTATCAATGTCTGATCAAAACTCTTCACCAGTTGACGACGTCCTGATCTGATGACGTCCAGATCGGTAGTTGGGTGAATATAAAGGAATAAAATAGAAACTAGTAAAGTTTTATCATTTCATTATATATAATTTTTCAATTAATTGATTCTATGAGGAAGACTTATAGTGCCTGTAATATAAGAATCAGCAATAGATATTGACGACAACCGATCTTTATGTGTATTTTAAGGTCTTCACATAATAAGAAATTATTTTTTGGTACTTATTCATAATAAAATTATAATGTAATGATATTCTACTTTGTTTTCCTACTTTTAAGGAGTATATTTTTTTTAGCATTTATAACTAAGAGAATTGACGATTTTCGTATTCATAACGTTATTTACTGGAATTTTGTAATGAGTAATTTACTCATGCATTTCGAAGTTACAAGAAAATATAGAAAATAACACAAAAAAAGATAATTATGCCCCCTAAACGGAGTAAAATATAGTAGATTAACAAAACCATTTGGTATTAATCTTATTAAGATTAAGTACCTAAAAACTAATTTCTGTACAAAAAGTAATGATACTGTTTATGTAAATGTATTTCTCATCATAATTTTCCTTTGATATATCAATGAATAAACTTAACTGTCTAAACATGTAAATATTGTCATTGCATTTAAGGGATTATAAAACGTTATGTCTTACTTATTAAGCCGGTTATCCACTGCGAGCGGAGCGGACCTATTTAAGGACTCCGTTCAACTTGCAAAAGTTAAGCTGATACTTGTGTTTCCACCAACAAATAGTCGAGCGAATAGAACTCAGCGAGCCGAGGGAGTTGAAATGAACTCGCTCAGTTTTAGTCAGCGGAACGGATTCATTAAGGAGTTCGTTCAAATTACATAGCAGTGTTTCCACAGAGAAAGAGGTGAGAAAGGCGGACCGAACCTAAAAACGAACCGAATGAAATAGTGGTTGAAACGAGTCCACTACGTCAATATTTTGGCAACTAGTTTAAAACGGACCATCGATATCAAAAGGCGACAATATAATGAAGTTTATTTATTTATTTTATATTTATCATAATTGATATAGGCGCGATTATTACACGTATGAAAAATGTTTTTTCTGTGCTTATGATACAACAATATGTACTTATTTTTCTGTATGGACTTGATTCCGTATCACTCGATAGCTTCGCGAATGCGCAAAAAAATACGATCGCAAACATCAAACAACCAACAAAGTTTGAAACACCAACTGAACTCGCTCTCTGTGGAAATTGACTGTTCATTTTTCATTTCTCGTTTTCCGTTCAGCTCGCTTCGCTCATATCTCTCTCTCATCCTTTTGCAGTGAAAAACAACAGGCAAAACTCTTTGCTGGTGGAAACGCATACCTATTTCATATGATTGGAGTCAGTCTCGCCTAACTATCTCCCGCTCCTTTCGTGGTGGAAAACCGGCTTTAAGATTGTCATGATTCATATATGTACAGGATGATTCAATTTTTTGTCAGCTGCAAGTCTTCAATTAAATAATAATTTAACCATAAGGTGAAATACTAATATTCCCAAACACAACATAAATATATAATGAGGAACTTTATTTCAGAATTTCAAGATGACAGCGCAATACCATATTTGGGAACTTCCGAGTGAGGATGTTGGTGGGTCGTTTAACGCTAGAGCTAGAGCTGTTCCTGATGATGACGATTCTGCTGCAGCCATAAGAGCATACCTGTCGTTGGACGATAGAGGAACACCATACGCTCGAGCTGCCATTCCTCCGATGATGCCAGAAGAGCCTGAAGAAAACTGGGAAGTTGATGACTTTGTAGAAATTCCCGCACGAAGTAATTCAACTCTTAAGTAATGATTTACTGAAGCATTCTGACGACCTTGTGAAATACAATCTTCATGCAGATTTACACAGACTAATGAAATTTTCAGATGGTTTAAAGATTGTAGAGACTGTTTGAACGATGACTAACACAAATTAGTGATTGTTAACACTTGTAGGAGGTATTTACTAAGGTTTACTTGCATTTACTAGAATTAAGAATTTACGACAGTATTAGTATTCGATTGAGTAATTTTCTATGTAATATTTTAGTATTAGTGTTGTAATAATTAGGTAATAGTTTATTTTTTAATATAATGGATAGGTTACCAATCATTTTAGCAATGTTTATGCCCACAAAGATGCTAGTCGAATTTAGGTAATATTTATAACTAGTATGTATTTTTTTTTGTAGACAGGAGTCTAATCTTGATCTTTTAAGGAAAAATTTGATTAAATGAATGTATTTGATTTAATTTTGTATTTTATTTCACTATGCATTCGTCCTTCTTATCAGAATTCTAAACTAGTTTTGTCGTAGGGATAACCAAAATATTATTATGGTTTTAATAAACCGTATAATATTTTAGGATTTTAACACAGAAAATATCTTTATGTTAAGGCTTGAAATTTACAATAAAGGTTGTATGCTATGCAACCCCTTGGAAATGATTTGAGAGGGATCGAACTGGTATATTAAGGAAATTAAGTCACTCAACTTTGTCACATTATTTAATGCCCATCCTATTTATTAATGAATAATATAATCAACAATAATATGAGGGTATGATGACAGTTAGAATTTGGAAATAACCAACTTGTCGCTTTACGATAAGAGGCCTTTTAAGAACTTAACCTTCCCAAAAAGTTCTTGAATAAAAATCTAAAAGCCGATATAAACAATGCATAATTATTGTTATGTATATTTGAGTGGTGGTTGGTCTTGATTTACACTTGGACCCAGTGGGCGCTGACGTCGATATCTGGAATAACAGAGGACCAGGACAGTCGACAGAAGCAATTCCTGCACTATCGCCCAAACTGCAAGCGACTTTAACATACGATATCGGATATAACAGACTCTAGTGCAGAAGATATCGGCTTGAAGATGAAACGGTCACTCACGTTATCCTCTAATTTGCTGGAGCGGCCAACTACAGGCATCAGCATTAGTAAAAACATGGTCTCTCCAAGAAGTCTACAAACATCCCAGGAATATTCTAAACTTTTTGAGGGAGCTAGGCGCGTTGGAGTAACTAGCCAATACTGCACGCAAAATAGACGTAACTCAAGCATCAATTTGCCGAAACAGGATTCTTCATACCATACCTAGGTGGGGATGGTATTCTAATTAATGGCGTGTCGTGCGAAGGTTTGGTTTGCATTTCGGTACACTCGTTGTGATAAACGCAGAAGAACGGAATGAAGCGAAGTATCTACACAACGCCAAGTGATCTAGCCGTTTACCAACGCTGGATCCCCGACAATATCAGCAGCTGTGCGTTGCACGCGGTCAAATCATTCGAGCTTATACTGAGGTGTGCCAGATATGAACTTTATAATACTCAATATGTGACCGGTATGTATTAACGTGCTCTATTTTTGTCGTCCAGCATCTTCAAAGCAATTTGGCTTTGCCTTCCAAATGATTATAATCAAATCAATATCACAATTGTTAGTGATTAGTAAAAATTTGCCATCATAGGAAATTCTCTCTCATTTTTGAATACATACATGTCATATCAAACCCGTCACTTAACACAAAGCGGTTTGAAATCCGGAAGGAAGAATATACCCAGCTTTCGTTCTAAGTCTTTGTAGGCCTTGTACACATACAGCAAACCAAATCCAGCGCTCGATCTGCCAAAAATCTCGCTTCTCTTTCCTTCACCTCGCCACAATATTTCTCTTTCGTTTCTGAGTTGTCTTTCTCTATTATACTCTATATTTGAATCCATTTTTATGAGGAGTACCCCTCACTCATCGAGTCACCTTTTTAGAACAGCTGGTATTTCATACAAACCATTCCGAATATTTTTTTTATGAAAAAGGAGGACAAAACAGCGTACGGGTCACCTTGTGTTAAGTGCTCACCGCCGCCCACGTTCTCTAGCAACATCAGAGCTTAGGGAAGATGTACGTGCTTTTTTTGAAGGTACCCATGTCGCATCGTCCCGGAAGCACCGCACAAGGAAGCTATTTCCACAGCTTTATAGTACGGGGAAGAAAGCTCCTTGAAAACCGCACTGTGGAGGACCTCCACACATCCAGACGGTGGGTATGATAACCTTACTTATGGCGTTTAATTTTAATTTACATGACTTATATTTTAAGAGATATATAATGTACACTACACGGCAGAGTTATTACATCATACAGCTAAGTAATTTCATACATGATTTTCATCTTAACACCCGCTAAACTGAAACGTTAATTTATGTGTCACTAACAGCGATTTTTCGTGGTTGTCAAATAATGATAACATCTAATACATAGTGTATACAAGCGCGTCTAACATGCATTGTGTAATTTAACAACGGTGATTATGATGTTCTAAGTGTAATGTGGTTGAATTGTTCTTGAAATGACTCTTTTTAAACGTCTTTTGACTCGGCTCGGTCGAGCAAAATTTAAAGAAATGAACATCGCAACTGTTGCCTCTCAATATATTCTTCATAATGTTATGTATGTACATAGGCATAAAAGTTAATTTGCTAGGAACTGTCATAACCATAATGTTAACACCAGGCACAAACATAAACTTATAATGCTTACAAATCGGCTAAGTCGAGTTAGTAAGTCTTTTGTGGGGCGATGTATATGCTTTTACAACAAGATCCCAGAAAATGTTTAAAACAAATGTATTACGAAATTCAATGGAATTGTTAAAAAACGTTTGTGTGACAAAGGTAACTGTAACATAAATGACTGTCTTAATGATACTACAGATTGGGAATGAAGCGACCGCCCTCAGGCTATTAAAAATAAATTAAATGTACGATTTTACATTGTTATCATATTTTATATAAAAAAACCTGGCTAGTTTCTTGCTTTTCTTCTCAGGTCTGATGCATACTTTTTCGAATGGGTGGTAGTTTTTGACTTTCATTGTGTGATATTATATCTTACCAATACGTTGTGTTTTTAAAATGATCACTGATTAATTACACAAATAAAACTGAAAACAAACTTTTATGAACGATGCGGTGAACGATGAATCGAACCCGCGACCTGTTGCGTTCCGTGCCAGCGCTATTTCTAACTGAGCCAACCATTTGAGTGACGTATCGTTATAAAATCTTGATATGTCCTGTACAACTCTCGGGTTGTGGCTTCACCTACAGAATCTAATTCACGGTTAAATATTTGTTGGGTTCAAGCTGAAATAAGTGCCAAATTGACGTTTAGCAATGCATTCACAATTGTTAATAAGAGGATATCTGTTCATAAATTAAGGAGATTAAAGCTGGAGTGCCTCAGGGAAGTGTATTAGGTCCGGTCCTTTACCTACTATTCATAAATGACATTCCTGAAATAGAAAATAACGCTGTTGTGACCTTTGCTGATTTTACTGATTTATTAGGCCTGGATAGTAAGTAACCTTAAAGAGGCAGCAGAAGAAGTTCAAATAACTGTAAGCACAGTAGATAAGTGGACTAAAAATGGCGATTTAAACTTAATGAAAGTAAATCTATTCATGTAAACTTTAGTAATAAGAAACCAGATTACGGGCCAGTTTACATTAATAACAAAATAGTATCATACCAAAATACCGTTATATGTCTGGGCATGACTCTTGACACAAAGCTCCACTGAAAGGCTCACGTAAAGAAAAAAAGAGAGGAATTATTAGAACTTTGTCTTAAAATATGTACTGGCTTCTAGGAAGACACTCTAAGATGTCAGTACAAAATAAAGTTTTATTGTTAAAGCAAGTCTTTATGCCTGTATGGACTTATGGGATCCAGCTGTCCCTACAGCTGGCTCCCATAAGTCCTGCACCACTGTCTGCACCAAACAAACAAATATTCAAATCGTAAAAAAAAAATAAAAAAAAAAAGACGTGTGGCACTCGGAGACTGCCGCGGTAAAGCTATTGCATAGCATTTTTATCAACTTATGGAATTATAATTATTTATTTATTTTATTTATGCAGTATTTGTTTTTTTGATAAAATTTATTTAAAAAAAAGCAAACGGGAAGTGAGTAAAATTTAACTTGCAAGATTTGATTACAGACATACAACGGGACAGGTGAAACTAAATAAAAATACTTGTCATAATAATAAAAATAAACGTGGGACCTTCTGCACAAATAGCATACGTGATAACCGCTGTTCCACGGCAACTGCAATGACCGTGCCAAAATATCTATATACATCTAGTAAGTAAGTGTTAGGTTATTTTCGTTAGGGAATTTCTGGATTCGGTCTCCACGCTCAAGGCCCGCGATAGAAGCTATGCAATAGCTTAAAAAAATTATAAAAAATATTCTCAAGTTAAACAATTTCAATATTAAATAGTTCAACTTAGATAAGTTTAAGCTATCACCTCTGTCAGGCGTCCCGCAACGCACGCATTTTTCTTATTACCAGGCCATTTTAAAATTATCTGAAACATTTGTATTCAGAACGATGCGCACCTAATAATATTTGCAAAAATCCTTTGGCGCCTTTTAAGTAGATGTTTAAGCCATTGTTCAATTGAAAACAAAGTATTTATAATATGGGCTTCACCATAATATCAACTGAACTATAAATCAGTTGCATGTGCTTCAATTATTTTATTTCTTAATATGAAAGCCTGATAATAATTGTACTTATGGCAGATATGGGAAAATATATGAGAGTGATTTATTTAGAATTCGTGTGCACAGCCTCATTTTCCGACTTCGTGAAGTTAGTCGATAAATGTGACTGTGACTTTATTCAAGATTAGCAAGTGTCAATGTCTATATATAACAATAGGGACTACGGTAACCATGATGTCAAAGTATTGTACTTTTTGAGGTTTGAGGTTTGTGTTCAAAATTGTCTAAAATCGGCCCTTTCGATTACAATGAAGAGCTCAAAACCCTGAGCAACGCTCGTCACTTTAAGACATAAGATGTTAAGTCTCTTTAGCCCATCAAATTCCAGCCAGAAAATGGCACCGCTGTGATACTCATCTAGCTAGCACCCTGTGCAAAGCCTCTTTGTCTTATAGATTTTTTAATTAGTCAATTTTAGACCAAAGACTATGTATACTAACTACTAGACAAGCTCTGTGGCCGTTAAATAAGTGCTCACTGAGTTTCCTTGCGAGTCCACTGCGAGCAAGCGAGAAGACCATAGCACTGTTTTGAAAGCCGTGAACGTTGTTTTACACAAACTACACCGATTTTGTTTAAAGTGAACAATAAAACAATTTTCATATTACATCTACGTTTGCAAGGCATATTCATCATGTCTGGTCCCCTCTCTGCCCACCCGCGCAATCCTAAATTGCGACACAATTGTTATTCCAAACTTTATATCTAGTAGTATACATACAAGTCCTTGTCTTAGACTAATAAAAATCAACAAAACGGTACATTAGCCGTGTTGTCTTGAGGTAATGGGAATTCTTCCTTGCTACTGGCGAACTGTCTCGTGGTTGACTTCCTATGACTGAGTTGGCTTCCTATTCTTTTATACTTTCCTCACTCTCTTATGTCAAGTATTCTTTTTGTTATTTTACATTAAACCTTTGCTTTTCATATAACTTATATTTAAAAGTTTTCGAGTTATTTTCATTTGGACACTGGGGGATTGTACCCATTTTAAATTTAGAGGCGAAAGTATGAACGCATTTCAAATGGCGTTCTATACCGTCATTGCTTATTCCTCTCGATCTTTCATGGGAAAAAGTAGCGGAACTTGTGTATATTTTTCTATTTTTTCTGAAGTATTAACATATTTTTTTGAATCTCTCCAGTCCAATCTAGGATTTTTAATAATAATATTCATTGCAAATATGCAGAGATTTAAAGCACATTTTAGGTACTACTAAAATGTGCTTTAAATCTCTGAGGCAAAATAAAGAAGTAAAGAAGTTATAAATAATATAGTTTGGGAAATTGATCAGCAAATTGTCTCAATCTTGGAGAACCAATATTTTGTTTCATTTTTAATCATTCTTAAGGAGTTAGTAACACAGTATTTAAAATCGTTGTTAACAAAATGGTTCCTTCAATACCCTTTATGATTTTTACACGATAATTGTTGACCTGTATATATCTACGTAATGGCACCATTAACTGTGATTTTACTCACTTTAAAGACGTATTTTAACACTTAACTATTGGTAAAATTACATTAAACAGACGATTCGTTCGGGTACCTCTGTAAACATTGATCTGATGTGAAAATATAGTTTTACTTATTTTTTTTTAATTTAATTTAACTTAACTAAGTTAATCAAAGTAGATACAAACTAATTAATATCTACTTTTGAGTTGGGCTTGCTATTCAAGCTGTTTGTTTTTAGATTAACTTCTTTTTTACTTTCAAAATTGATTCAGGCTGAGTTGCATCATATTACCTGTTATAGTTAAGGATTAAGTAAATTTTTTTGTTAACCGGCATTCCTTGGCATAGTTAAGGTTAAAGTTAAGAAAGTGAAATATCATGTCAAAATCGAATATTTATTGGAAACTTTTAACAGGTCGCTATGTAGCAATTTAACATTAACAATAGCTTTAACTGGCTATGACGTCATCTTATACTTGTCAAATGGTGCAACACATTTTTTTGCTTTACCAGTACTTTAACATGTTTGATATTGTTAAAGTTAGTTGGTGAAACCCAGGCTTAAACTTTTAAATTTAATTTTTAAAGTTTCCGCCTCTAAATTACTTAGTTGCCAAATATTATTCAAAAGAGAATTTATTAACTTCGCAAGCCGATGGCCGTAAATTTACATACAATGCTGTCTGACTTTAAACAATGTAATGAATATTGAATATGCTTTTGCGTTTTGTTATAATTCTAAATCCATATAAAGTACTAGTGGACCCAACAGACGTTGTCCTGTACACATGTTTTAAATTTGAAAAATCGGTCCAGCCGTTAGGAGCAGTTCACTAACATACACATGAGCAGGAGAATTATATTATATGGGCGGAATTGAGAATCTAAACCAATCTCAAATTCACTGAAACAAACAAAAAAGTCATCAAAATCGGTCCAGCCGTTTAGGAGGTAGTTTAATTGTGAATCTAAATCATTCTCAAATCCATCTGAAGACACACACCAATCTCAAATTCACTGGAACACACAAAAATATCACCAAAATCGGTCCAGCCGTTTAGGAGGTAGTTCAATTGTGAATTTAAACCATCCTCGAATCCACCTGAAGACACACAGAAAGTTTCATCAAAATCGGTCCAGCCGTCTAGGAGGAGTTCAGTGACATGCACACGCACACAAGAATTATATATATAAAGATATCTATATTTCGGACACAGAATATAGATACATTGAAATATTTACAAAATATAACAAACAAATTTGAACAAAACTTGTAACGCTTATCTACTCAAAATTTAAGTCATGACTTAGCTAGTTTGACTAGTCTGTTCGCGCACTTAGCCTCTTGATTGGGCCATTGTGCGTGTCAGGGAATCTTCTTACTCCAACCAGCCCAGGAAATCCCAGAAAGATAGCAGCCTTTTCAGATTGCTGCAGGCATTCGGGAGCGATTCCGGAGTATGGAGATTTCGTGCCCGTTGTTCTGCACTCTGTAAGAACATGCAATGGCGTTCCTCCTGCCTTCACGCATCCCCTGCATAAAGGACTGTCCGTCACACTAATGGTAATTAGATGCTTGTTTAAGAGACAGTGGCTGGCTATAACACCTTTGCGTGCATTGTCCCTGGGTAGTCTGGTCAAGTTGCGAGCAAATCTCTTTGATGCCACTGAAATTGCATACTTCGTTTACCTGCATCTCTCACCAATTCTCCATTCTCCTAAGTGGGTTTCTTCAGTTACGGTGCGCAGCCATTTTTGATTTGGGCATGAGGAATACGGGTACGTATTTGTGATGGATCTGCGTTGTGACATTACAATATAAGGATTGTTATTTATGTTTATGATTGTTGGTTATGGTGTTGTTTTGTAGGGCTTGAAGTAGGATACGGATCTTATCTGAGACAATCTTTCTATTCAGGTGTCTGCTGGCTGCTAGCGTTTGTGCGGCTATGGCAATAAAAATACATTCTGCCTGGAAGATGGTGTTTAATTTGCCTAGAGTGGTAAATATTTTGATATTTATGTCATTTGAGTAGACACCGGCTCCAGTACCACGTGTGGTTTTGGACCCGTCTGTGTATATCCTGACTTCATTGATACCAGAATTATCTTT